>NW_024044570.1:34146888-34181940 GCF_014851395.1 Micropterus salmoides
TAAGTAAGCAGCATACAACAGCACCATGCAGAGAGCCTGTCACCTCAGCAATTAGTGCGTAGTTCGGCACCATCATGGCAATGGGTCTAAAGAGCTTTAAGGTTGTCAGGTAGCTCTGTTCTTCCGGCATAGCCTGGGTTCATGGTGATGAATGCAGCACACGTCATCACCAGCTTAATCTCCTGGCCCTCAAATAGAAACCTAGACACCTGCATAAGACAGAATTGAGTGAGACACTCGTTTATGTGAGTGTGATATTATTTATTTATTTATTTATTTGTAGCTTTGGCAATATTTTTGTTATACATTTATGCCAATAAAGCTGATTTGAATTGAATTGATATCTTTAAATCTACACAAATAAGACAAGTCTGTGTGCGGGAGTGAATTATGGACCTGTGTAAGGCTTATTGCTTAGAATTTTAGGATAGTATTTAGACTAGCAATGTCCTTAATTCTTCTCCATACATAGTGTGCAAGTGCCCTGTGAACAATGCAAAAGTGTGTGTGCATGGGTGCTTGTACCTTAGCAGCTTTGGCATTTCGTATGGTTATGAGCTGCTGAGCGATGACAGACAACACTTCGTCTATTCGGTTAAATTCGTCAAAACAACACCAAGCGCCCGACTGAGCAAGCCCGCAAAAGAAGCGCCCCATCCTGGAAGAGAGAAACGTAATTAAAGTTTACACTTTATATGATATTTATAATATTGGCTGAACTTGTCTGTGGCAAACTCCTCACTCTGCCTTAGCTGTATAGATGAAGACGTTTGCCCATATCAGCACTGTTTTTTTCATCACCAATAACAATACAAAATTTGATATTTGATGATATAATCATATTTTAATAATTACATTGCTGCACATTATCCCTTTGAAATCATCTCGGGATCAACCTTGTCCATGGAAAATTACTTTGGAAAAAATAAAAGTAAACATATCGTAAAATCACTAAATTCCTGTAATTCCAATTATAATTCCAATACAGAAAAGTAATAAGAGATGATGTTTTTGACTTTAAATGTCAAGCTTTTAGAGCAAAAAGGCAGCCAAGTGGTCACATGTCTGGATATGTTTAGAGAGTTAGAGTGTGTTACTTGCACCTTTCAATGAGTGACACAAAAATCACTCTTCAAAGTTATTAATCTCTCATGGACAGTTCCAGTTAAATGTTGCTGAGACACAGTGGAGCAGGGCTGAAAAACAGCATTAACACATAAAACCATAGATTTCAGTGATTCTAGCCTGTAAATCAATGCCCTGTCCAACTCTTATAACACAGGTGTCTGCTACCAACAACTAACTCCAGCGTACATAGAGAGAACTGACTCCAAACTCACTGCACATGTGTTTTACTTTAATAAGTAGAGTGTGCCTCGGGTAGGTTAAGGCCTCTGAATTTTTGTGTTTTTTGTCAACTAATCATAATTAATGAAAACTGACTGATGTAAACAAACTGTAAACGAACAGAAACAAGGAATAACTTGTCCGTGTCCCTGTGGCAGTGGTAGCAGTGAAGTTCCAATCCTGTGTTTGGAATTGTGATAATTATGATGATTATTAAAGCAATAAATGCACGCACAAATAATACCTTTTAAGGTTCAGCCAAATACAGCATGATAGGTATTATCTAAATGACTTACAGTATTTTGCTTGTGATGGAGCAGGCAGAAGCTACAGAAAGATTGCTTAGAGCAGAGAGGAAAGGATCAAATCTGGTTTGAGGAAATGTTTTGGTAGCACCAAAGCCACCCCGCTGATTTGAATGGAGAGCAGTGAAGCCAATTTTGGACCAATAAAATACTAGGAGTAAACAGGGGTGAAAGTAACACGGGACGAAAGTACAACGATTTTCTCAGAGCCCTGACTGCATTTGCAGTCCAAGCTGTGACAGCAACTTCGGCACGCAACCCTTGATGGAGCTGCCAATATCGCATGATTTCATCATCGTTTCCTGCGGCCGTGTTCGGAAAACTGTTTTCGAGCACGGCAAGTAAATTTCTGAAGCGGTGCTGTTTTTCGAATTACAAGTTATGTCTCTCGTTTCATGTGTCACAGTAATGATTAATCTACAGTTATTTAGTGCTTTATAACACCCTGAATTTTGCCCTGTCAGAGTTTTTCAATGTAAAAATAAATCATGTTGATATGTCAGTAGTTCCTGCCGCTACAGTGACCACACGTGTTTCTTTTGTCCCGCTGCTAATGTGGTGACTTTCTCTGTGTTGCAGCATGTATTGAACATGTTTATGTTATATTATACCAACAGATTATGCCAAGAGTGAAGGTCAGAAAGACAGACAGAGGTCTGATATAGCTAGATGTTTTCATGCACATTTTGGAATTACGTATAAAAACAGCTGGATAGAAACATATTATATTATATATTATATTTGTTCATATTGTTGAAGAAATGTTTTATAAAATGGATTGACTTAATAAAAATTTTGAACATGTATACGGTTGGGTTTCTTTTGAAACATTTGAACAAACTGTAAATAGATAATTAAATGAAAATGTAATTTATACATTTTTGCAAAGATAAAGGACAAAATATATTTGCAGTTACATATTTACAAGGTCATGGTCACATATATTTAATAAGAACAAGGGAAACACAAAAAATCTAGTTGTGTTACTTTCCCTCCTGTGTGTTACTTTCGACACAACTGATGGGGTCGAAAGTAACAATGTGCCACTTATGTTTAAAGTGAAATTATCTGGAAGTCGTTCTACATTTGTACAAAATACCACCTGATATTGATAGACCACACCTGTGAGTTAGAGTTAAAAATATCACTGTCTACAACATAATCTTTTAAAATCAGGTTTTTCTGCGTCTACTGCGCATGATCACGCAGCATACTGTGGTTTAATGATGTAGAAACACAGCAAAAACACCGTAATTCTGGGAGCTGCATAGTAAACAAAAAGTTTCATGGCTCAGTGTGTTTGTCTGACTCGGATCGTCACTGTTAAATCAGCCCACCTACAAGGGTCACCTGCCAAACACCAACACAGCGTCTCTGATGGCTCTGATAGTTTTTTTTTTGATTGCCGAGAGTTTATAATCTAAGCAATACGGTTACATTTCTCTTGTGCGACAGTGTGTCACAGGGTTTTGACCTCATTTTTGGGCCCACATGGATCCCTCCATGCAGGCTTTTCTCTGGCTTACCCCTTGGGTAGCACACATCTACACTTGTACAGAAGGCTTGACTGCTTTTTCAATAGTGCCACAATGGCATGGCTTAGTAGGTACAGTCAGAGCCTTCCAGAGATCCTCAAACAGAGCAAACATCTGCATCAGAATCAGCATTTAGTGGAAAATCAAACAAACGTGTAATAAGGAGCACACAAAAGTTCAGATGTGGGGTATAGAAATGAAAATGAAAATAACATGAATAAGTTTGTCATGGCTGACCTTGTAGTCAAGTCCATCAGAGCAGTTGAAGACCACACATTGTATGGCCAGGGCCTTAGCCAAGTCCTTGGTGGTCTCTGTTTTGCCTGTCCCTGCTGGCCCAGCTGGAGCTCCTCCCAGGTCTAACTGGAGAGCCCCCATCAGACACAAATAGCAACGGTCCTGCATATCAGGGCAAAGTGAGAGATACAGGACAGTTTGAACAGCTGTGAATGTTTGAACATAAAAAAAAACAAGATAACAGATAAACACACATTATGATGTGTTTACTACAGGACACACATTCTATAGGCTACACATAATGTCTTGTGTCTAAACTGAACATAACGCATAAAAAGTGTATGTGTTACAGTTGGGACAGAAAAAGGCATGTATTGATCATACAGGTGTGTCTCAATGAGTATCAATATGTGTTACCGTGAGTGGTGTGATAACCAGTCTCGGACAGGCTCCCAGGTATTCATAGCCATAAATGTAAGTCGACAGAGCCATTTTGGCTACACAGTTGTCCAGGTCCAAGTCCCAGTAGTAGCGTAGCTGTCTCTGCCATTCAAAGTTAGAGCTGGTATCCACCTGGAAAAGAGGGCTGCTGTTACTTTGAGGTGGTGAACTGTTACACACATACACACACACAACAGACATAGATGTAAGCTGCTTAATGTGTTTGTGTGTTGGCACTATTTTACCTTCTGGCGGACTAGATCTGTGACAATGTCTCTGGCATGGACGTCTATGGTGATGAGGGCAGTGATGATATTACGTTGTAAAGTAGGCAGCTGTCCTCGTACCAGTGCTGCAAGGGCATTCAGCCTCTGGAATACACACAAACACATAAACGTTATTGGGTAAAAAGTCAAAAAGTAAAATGACTTGAGCAAACACAAGTGTGGATTTGATTGGTTTTTATTTTTAACCAGACAATTGTGGGAGTAGTTAGTGTTTACGTCAAAGTTAGCGAGTTCAAATTTCTGCAGGGCAGCAAAGTGGTCGTGGTCTCCCTCCAGACAGGCATCCATGTCGCTGCACCACATCATCTGTGAGATGGTCAGCACCACCTGGTGGACGCAAAGTTAAGTCACCGTAAAAACAGAACAGACTTCAGCAGCTTCAGCTGAAGTGATAAATTGCAAAATCGATCAAAGCTTTAGATAATAGGAATAATTATTAAAGTCTTGGTTAGCTCCTCAAAGTGAAGCTCAATAGTGCAACTCATGGTTAGGAAAATAATATATTTGTAACTGGTAACGTAGTTAACATATTTTCCCATGCAAAAGCTAAAGTGTGTAATAATACACAAACAACAGTAGACAAGTCAAAAAATCTGAAGAGCGATGGTCCCTAACTTTACTTAAATGTGTGTGTGTGTGTGTGTGTGTGTGTGTGTGTACCTGCGAGGGATGTCCAGCTACCACCCATTCCTCTCTAGTCTTCACCTGGTAGTCTGCAATGGCAGCCTTGCTGATGCGTCGCAGTGAGGTGAACATAGCCTCCTCCACCTTGCAAAGCCAAGCTTCCACATTGCCTTGTGCCTTCAGACCTTTAGTCAAACCCACCTACACTTACCCACAGAAGGACAGGATCAGTAACAGTCAAGCACTTGATTAAATGAGAATCCTCTGTGTCAGGTCTGGCCAGCAAAATTGTCACTGCACCCAAAAATGATTCACTATCCTTATAGCAGAATTTGAAATGTCAAACAATTATAGCTCAGTGATTACTTTGGTATATTTTTACAAGTGAGACATGTCCAACATTTGCTTTAATTACAGCATGCATAATCTGAGAACCTGCTTTAGCACTTGCTAAGTAAGAGAAGAGTCGTGTCATTGAAGATGGCTGACATGCTTAACTATTGTTCTAGTTTATAAAGTTGAATAGTTACCTTCACTAAGGTAGCATACGTGTATTTTTTCTTCTCACTCACTCTCTCTCATTCTCAGCAAGGAATGAATCAAGAAAAACAGGTAGAATATAAACCCGGACAGCATCTGGGCAAAGGTGTGTTAAGGTTACTCAAACCTGACCTTCTCTCCCTCAGGAGAAACCATGTTAAGGATGTCTTTGCTATAGACCATCTCCTGTTCTTCATCGTCTAGCGCAGTTTCTGTCGCACCAGAAGACTCTTTGGGCAGCAAAGCAAAATCTAGCCGTGCAATGGCATCAAAACACTTCCTAAGATGCGGCTGCACCGCCTGGGTTTTTTTTGTCTGGGCCAAGATCTTCAGCAACTCATCATTAGATAAGAAGTAGAACCTGCGAGTGACGGGTAAAGGATAAAGCAGAGTAGTTACTACATATTATAGTGTTTATGACACATTGCTCACAGGGAATGTATTTTAGTTGTTTTTTTTGTTTTAGCGGACTCTGTGTTAGCTGCAGTGTTGTTGCTGTGTGCATGGTTCAGAATCAGAAAATCCGACCAGATTCCTTCACAAAAGAAAGCAGAGTAGTGGCTTTTCCAAGGGACAGAGAAAGCAGGTGGGAGGTTTATTTTTATGTGAGGTTATAACCCCTCACAAATAAGCAGTAAAAAAGTGATTTATTGATAAGTGATTTCATAAAAAAAAAAAAACTACATATAACCCCTTTAATTGATAACAAAATGCTGACATAATGCAAAGCGGCAGAAAGTGATGGTGAAAGTTAGTGGAGGCAAAGATTAGCAGTAAGTTGTCAGTCTGGCAGTAAATGCCAGTGTCGGCTACAGTGTGTCAGTTAATAAAATTCTGTTTGTAGTTTGCCCAACTGCTGAAAAAGTGAAGGCGTTCTCCCCTGTACAGCACATTTTTTGGCTGCTTTGTAACATTAGCCTGATTTATAGGAATAAATCGTCAATGTCCAGGGTTAAAAAAACAAAAAACAGGTACAAGCTTAGATTTAAACTGGTGTACAGCTCTGTCCTTTACACATACTGCACATCCTGTTAGATTTCAGTTTTCTAAGGAGTCTGAAAACTAGTTGTTAAAGAAAGGAGGATGGTGACGCAAGGTAGCCCTTTAAAGCTAATGAGGAGATGTTTCTTTTGGATTTTAATGTGCAAATGAAATGCTTGGTCATTATCCAGAATACTGTATTGAAAAAAAGCTCTCTGAGTCTTGATCAAATCGTGAAGTGCAGAGAAATCCCCACCACATCTATATTATAGTCTTATATTTTAAATCTAGTTGGTGCACAGGGAAAATAACTATCAAGGGAAGGAATTAAAAATAAATCACACTGTTCAGGATGATAAAAAAGAAGATGAAGTATGATGTAAAAGTCTGTTGCAACAAAGCAAGCATGTGTGGACCTGGGGAAGATGACCCTCTTGGACTCCAGGTAGGCTTCCAGACAATTCTGTGTCTCATCCAAAAGAGCGTTGTTGTGCTGAAAGGTCTTCAGCAGATCTGTGGAGGATAAAACGACAGGCTTGTATGCAGTGTGACAATGTGTTTGCCTGAGCAAGTGCACATCTGCATCTGTCTGCCTATCTCAGACACACTTGTCTTGTCTATTTTGCCGTCACTGCTGTATGCTACCTACCAGGCTGTGTGGCTGCTCTAAAGGCACAGGGCATCTTGTTGACCTTTGCCATGATCTCCTTCCAGGACTTGTCCACCTTAAGAAACATTTTGGACTCAGCAGGCAGCTGCCTCTTGATGTCTGGGGCCAAGAAGATACTTTCTAAGTATAGCCAGTTCCTTTGGCACGTAAGCCACTCATCCTGGACAGAGGGTTGAAAGAGGAGAGGGAGAAAAAATAAACATAGGAGGAGGGAATGTAAAAGGGACAATGTGAACAGAAGGAGAAATTAAAGATTGCCTTAAATGCAGTACTGTTTCTTTTGCAAGTGGTTTGGCTTCTTGTTTGCCGACACAAGTAGTACTGGAGTACTACTGTGTAACATTTGAGGACAAATCCAAAGTCAAAATCTGCCTTTAGCTTGTAGCTTTTAATATTTAGAGAAGAGTCATGTGGAGCCAAATGAAAGATCAGATATTATTTTCAAAGTGTCTACCAGTGTTTTGTTGAAGAGAGTCAGCTGTCCCAGCAATTTGTCCACCCTGCACTTGATGGGACGAACGTAGCGAGAAGATGCCACCGTGCCCATATTGATAATGCTGTCATCCAGGAGTACCTTCACAGTAAACACACAAACACACACAATTAGAAATACTGAAACACTACTAGTGTTTTAAAACAGAGAGAGCGTGTGCTGGATGTTCCCACCTGGATTTCATCCGTGCCTCCCAAGATGAAGACGTCTTTGGAGTCACAGTGAGACAGCACAGTGAACTCTGCGGTCTTCCAAACGTTCTCCACCTGCATTGCTCATTGAGAGGGCAGAGGTTAAACAGCATGGGCTCAATGTGCTGCATATGGTGTGTGTACCACACACATGCTCTTCAGGGAGGACATTGTTTACACGGTGACACTGGACTTAAGAGCTTAAGGCTACAGTGGATGTGGCACAAGGGAAAAGCACTTTAGTATCAAATCTAAATGGCGGACAACTCCAGACTAGAGATGCAAAGATTAGTCGATTATTCCATAAATGACAGGGACAAAGATAGTCTGGCTTTGTCTGAAGAGAAACAATCCACCAACCAACACTTCTCAAGCTCCCTTTTTAACACAGTATATATAACACAGTATATATAGTTTGCTTAATTTGTAGAATAGTTGGGCAGATTTATTTTTATCACTGGACGGAGCTACAGATAATCTGTCTCCCCCTGCTTCCAGTATTTATGCTAAACTAAGATAACCTGGCTGTAGCTTCATATTTAACAGAAAGATTTGAAAGCGGTATCAAACATTTCATCTTACTCTCAGCAAGAAAGTAAATAAGCATTTTTCTCTGACTATTCTTATAATAACAAAACATACAGTACACACATATGGGGTGGCCCACTAATTGGAAGATCCCCAGTTCCTCCAGGCTGCATATCGAAGTGTCCTTGGGCAAGATACTGAACACCAAATTGCCCCAGAGGGCTGTTCCATCAGTGTATGAATGTGTGTGAATGGGTAAATGCGATACAAATACAGAGCATTTACAGCCTCTATTACCGCCGGGCTCTACCATATCCACTAATAATATTTCCCTCCAAGTTGAACCATGTTGCAACCATAAGCTCATCACGTGCCACCAGCCACTAGCCATAAAAATAGCAAAAGTTACCACACCCATGGCAATTTGTGCAGTGTGCGTCAATTCCACAGACTGTAGACAACATGGATGTTTCTGAAGAGCGATGATGAAGCTCAGTGTGGTGGCTTCAGCTGTCGCCATCTTGGCAGTGCCTGACTTTGGCATGATTAAAGCAATTCAAATTCAACAGACAAGAAGCTAGAGTACACTATTAGCGCAGTATGTCCAGTAGATCTACAGTAGATGGACATATAATCAGTCCCTCAAGGATTTCGCAATGCCATTATTGCTACTAATAACACAAATTCAACAAATCCCCATTAATTCAGCGCTACTTGCAATTTTGACCAATCACTGTAACTGTTTTCTGCAAATTTAACCTATCATCGCTGTTTCCTGCAAATCGTTGTCATACATCAGCAAAATCACCTCCTTGTTTTGTTAACAAAACGCAGCAGACATGTGTGACACCAACGTCTCGCATTTGCCTACAGAATAACAGCAAAGGTCCGTGCCACCAGCAATATTTGTAGAAATGTCATGGATAACGTCAGACAAAACAAATCACCTTTGCAGTTTTAACTGGGGAAAGGCTGATGCCAAATCTGGCATTTTAGGCTGCAACAATCACAAAAAAGGCCTGTGATATCCTGGAGGGACTTTATATCTGTATCCATATTCATAGGTATTTCCCTTTCCACGCACCTTTGTAACAAGGTTCTCCACTGATGCCTCTCCTGAAGCCTGTCCTGACACCTAAAAGTCAAGGGTCGTGTTAGTACTGTTTATCCAGCTCCTCAATTTGAGATCAAAATACAAAAAAAGACTTGTTTAGTGCAAGGTCCGGTTAGGTAAGCGCACTTATCCTTTTACCAACTTAATAGTTAGGACTGACTAATAGGGGTGTGACGAGACACTTAACCCACAAGACAACACGAGACACAAGATTGGGTTAGTGAGATCGACACAAGACGAGATTTTAACACTGTTTTTAAGAAATCTTAAAACAGAAAGAAAAATGTAAAGGGAAACACAAAATTCAGGTGACAAAATATAAAAATATAATGGAATATAATGCAGTGCAGCTCTCAGGCATTCTGTGTTGCTTTCAGATGTTTCTCCTGTAGATCAACTTTTCTCAATATCATCCCTGCTGCACATGCAGCCATGATTTAGTCTTCTCTCCTGTTTTTTGTCTTTGTTTGGGGAAGTAACCTCTTTAAATGTGATTGTGGCACCTTTTAACCTCAATGATAAATGATTTCAGTTATAAAGTCCTGGACTTTAACAGCTTCTGTGTTTCTGCAGGTTTTCTGCTCATGTTCAAAACTTTCTGCACATTCAGAATCTGTCTCACAAATCTGTGTTCTCTGACATGTTGAGAAAAAAGTCATAGTATTACGAGACTAACGAGTCATCATTTAATGAGAATTCATAATATGCCCTATACTCTGATGCGCATGTAAAACCGAAACTAAACGACAACACTTGTGATCAGGCAGAAATCTCACCACAAGTCCACACATGTTGACTTCAGTAGCTCCTAAAAGTGCAGCTCACAGTCTCAGAGGAAGGTTGCGCCTCAGTTTTTAGATTTTTATATTGTAAAACTCTACCAGCTACAACGTCACAACTGTCAGGACTCACAGCATGAGAGTGGGTTCACTTGATTACTATCACAGCATACACCGATGTCACATCAGCTGGGCGGAGTTGATTAACTTGTACGTTATACATTTGTTTTTCACTGTGTAAAAAAAGTGATGAGTGGCTTGACAGCATGTAAAAAATGTCAATTGCGTGAGTCTCACAAGACAGCTTTTGATTTGACGAGAAATCTCGCCACACCCCTGCTGACTAAGGTCTCACAAGTGTAGTAAGAGATAGTAACTACGTATGTGCTAATAATAGGTTTATTTATGTGTTACCTCCTGTATCTCCATGCCATAGGAGAAGATGTTGACCTCCTCTAAAGCAGCCAAAGTAAGCTCCACATTCAGGGAGGTCCCCACAATGGACTCCAGAGTCTTCCAGTGCTCGGCTTTCATACATGGGTTACGTAGATCAGTGATCACAGGCAGCTGAAGGAAAACACATGAATATGGTTTAGATAGAGTGAAAAACTTTAGTCAAGAACCAACTGGCTAAATCACTTGTACTGGCTTGCAGCACATATTTTAATTAGGCATCATTTCAAAAAGACATTTGTGATAACATTTATTTAGTTATTTAGACACACAGACATTACTGTCAGTCACTTCAGAACACTTTGTCCTACCCACCCTCTGCCTCATGACTTCCACCTTGTCCTTAAGACTTGCCACTGCATCGTTACGTGGCAGGCCCTTCTGCAGCTGTTTGACGTATTTGCCATATTTGTTGACCTGTGAACTGAACTGCTCTAGATCCAGCTGCTCAAGTGTTCTCTGGGGATGAGTGAACATGAAAGGAACCAGTCAAGCTTAGAGGGGTGGAAGAGCTGTTTACGTGTGTCTGTACATTATGCTGTATGTGTGTTCAGTTCATTTAATACTTTGAGCGCTCCTCACCTGCCTCCATCCATCTTGTAAAGAGTCCCATTCCTCTAGAGAGTTCCACAGCAGCTGCTTCAGCCTAAACTCTGCAGTTAGGTCTTCCAGGGTGTCGAACCTGGTCACCTCCACCTTTATTCATCCGACGGTAAAGGGAGAAAACTAATTAGAACACAAGCACTAGGATTATTATCAGGCCCAATACACTTACAAATTACTCCTGGCAGGTTAACCACATCCACCACATATGTGGTTAGCAAGGCCTTCAGAGGTTGTGAGTTTTCATCAGTTGCTGTTGCCAAAAAAGGCTCATTATTCACCATGAAACAGAAGGTTTTTGCAACTTGAGCGTACCTTATCCAATCTGACCCAAATATTACATTGATTTTGAGTCCCGGCCTGAAGACAAGAGCAATATGTTGTGACAATCATCATTTGATTTACTTGAACATTTTACGGTGTTGTCTACACTTACATATATATACTGGATACTGACATATTGGAACATGATGTATTGGCTATATAGCACCACATAGTGGACACAGGAAGTCCAATTTAACTCCTTTGAGCCATGTTGACCAACCTCCAGCAACGGCGCCACCAAGGGCTCGGAGCAAGGGCCCGTTCATCGCTGCTTGCAGCTTTAATTTGGGTTGGGTTGGTTTGCTTGTTTGTTGGTGCAGTTTAAAATAACATGACCTTTTCTGCTTTGGACCCAGTTTTCCAACACAAAATACAATTTTTATGACCTGACATGTTTGCAAGAATCATTTTGAAATTACTGAAAGGATCTAAAGAATTACAGCACCTTGAATTTCTTCTGGTAGGAGGTGTAGGCGGAGGCCTGGGCCAGCAGCTCATCTATGGAAATCTGGAGCTCCTCCAGCAGCAGGCGCACTTGGGTAGAATCTGCATTGATGTCTAGGATTTGTGGATCCTAAACATGAAAAACCACAAGGCAAACAATTCAGCAAGGCTCAGCATGAGCTGTGAGTAAACCTACCAACCCTTTCATTTTGATCAGCCTGCAATAGTTTATCCAAAATTAATCCAACCTTTCCACGTACCTGTGACCTAAGCTTTATATTCATGACCTCACGGTCCAGCTCCTTTATGCCCTTCTGCAGGGAGCTGCAAAAAGTTTCCATGCTGGGCTCCCTTTCCAGCACTGCCTTATCGATGAGGCTTTGCAATGAGTCAATGGAGGGTTGCAAGGTGGCAAAAACAAACAGATCCTCAGGTGGTGTGGGAACTGAGTACATGTTAATCAGATTATACATCTGACATACTGTCTCCTGCTCCTCTTCTAGCACCGTAATCTGGTGAGAGAGAGAAAAAGAAAAAATGAGGATAGAGTGCAGCAGAACAGTCAGGCAGAGAAAGGTAGATGAGATGGGAAGACGGGAAAGAAAGGAAGAGAGTAGATTTGGTTAGTGACTGCATGCTAAATAAATAACTTTGCTTTGTTGGTTTTGTTTCAAACACTTATGATTGCTAAAGAAACCGTTATCACAGTGAAATGTACACCGTACCCTCTCCTGTATCTCATCCAGGAATGTGAGGGAGTTGGCTAACTCAGCTGTAGTGGAGGGACTGAACTCTAGTTTAAACTGGGCTTCACAAGCCTCTGCAATGACAGCATCTAGCTTCCTCTTAGCCAGCTGTGTAAGCATCTCGTTGATGACCTGGAGCAGAGATTCAGAGCAGAGCAATGATTCCTACATAACTTTAAAATGTTTTGCTGTAGTTTTAATTCAATATTCGGTTATATTAGAAAATATTTCTCCCAAAAATATCACTCCCTGAGGCCCTGGACCTTGCTTTTACTTTCATT
This sequence comes from Micropterus salmoides, assembly GCF_014851395.1. Lineage (NCBI taxonomy): Eukaryota > Metazoa > Chordata > Actinopteri > Centrarchiformes > Centrarchidae > Micropterus > Micropterus salmoides. The sequence continues at coordinate 34,159,812 of NW_024044570.1, forward strand.
TCAGTGAGGTTTACACAGAATGGCCTCATTGCCCTCTTGTTTAGATCACTTGATGGCCGGTCAAAAACGCTCCATCTTTCAAAAACACTTGTGTAATTACAGTAATACAGTATGTGTTGCCATACAGCTAGTCCTCACCTCCAGACAGCGGAGTGGGGAAGCCACAAGCTTCTCTTTGAGCTGTGTTTTGTCCACAAGCAGTAAGCCTAGATGCCTTGTCTGCTGGATGGCTAAGGCTTGCCTATGCTCACTGTGGTATGACTCCAGTGCTTTTCCAAAAAAGGACAAACCTGTGAGATGAGGCAGTAAATCCATCAGTCTAAAAGAAGATGCTATTGTGCATGCTAACTAAAACTGTGTATGTTAACTTATGAGTTTTTTTCTTATCATGTGCCACAATCCTAATCTGCTACTATCCCTCTCCCTTCTTTGAACAGTCTAACAAAGCGCACTGAAATAAACATGATCCCATGGTAATCATTTCAGTCAACACAAAGTCCAGTCGCGTTCACAATAAATGATGAATAAGAAAAGGAAACAAATGCAAGAGAATAACTTCCATGTTTGGACATGCAGTTTTCAGAATCTTTCTATCAGCCACTGATGACTTTATGATATAACCAGTGTTACCATATAAGAGTTTTATCACTATGTATATAATTCCATATAGATCAGTATTTCTATATACCTACCCTTTTGGCAAAAATGGAAAGACTTGAAACATGCACAACAAGAAGATGCAATCAGCGGTCCCTAAATGAAGTTTTCTAAGGACCACGTCAGTCAAAGAAACATTTATTGATATGCACTAGCTATGTTTGGCAGTATGGCTCTGTTCTGGGACCTTCCTATACTTCCAAGTACCTACATGGAAAGCCTAAGGCAGGCAGAGCAGCATTTTAATTTTTAAAATGTATTATATTAGACCTCAAGGACACATCTAATTTGTTTTGGTGTGAAACACTGAACTTCTGTTTGCCTTTAAGGCAGAGGAAAGCTGAGAGGCGTGGTTACCAAATTTTCATAATATGTCTCCAATACCAGTAAAGCCGGCCTCTCCCTTATCAAGAGAATTTTTAACTCAATAGCTTTTTGTGTTGTGAGTTGAGGATGTAGTACAAAAATGTTTATGTTGGTCACCATGATCCTGTTGCTGCATTGCATCCAGATCAAGACCCTCATTCTCTTTATAGAATAGCCGAAAACGCTCCAACGTGTGTGCATACACTTTTGCTGCATCAAAGGCAAAGTGGAGTGATTCCTAAGGGGAGAAACAAGTCAGGCCCATACATGCACAGTACTGTACAGACAAAGTACAACCTTCAGAGATAGAAACCTATGCAAAGTAAAAATCTGACCCTGATGTTTTGGATGATACATTGAAGGTGGCCATCATTGTCTATGATGGATTCCAAACGGGCGCCATGGTCATATCTATTTTCCGATTTCTAAAAGTTAAAGAAGGGCACATAAAACTCATGTACAGACTTTATCGCAGATCACTGAGCAAAATCAGTACCTTAAAATCTTTGACAAATCAACATTAACATTTAGAACAACTAAGTCATCCTGAATATACACGTGAGGGCTGTCAGGTTGAGGTGGTGATTTTTTTCTTACCTCATACTCTGTGGACTCCGGATCAGCCATGAGTGTATTAACTGACATCACTGTTTTCTCAAACTGCCCAATGATCTCTGCAACAGTCTTCTGCAGGAATGAACATAGCACATGCTGTAGATGGGGATTCAATAGGTAACAACTAACAGTTCATAACAATTTAGAAAACAAACTTGAAAGTTCTCCTCAGAAGGTTTGTAGGTCAAAGTAACTGTGTCCAGCATCAGCTCAGAGATGAACATGGGCTGCAGATGGGAGATTTCTGACTAACAAATACACACACACAAACCAAAAACAAAACTGAACACCAGTCTGCTTGAAAACTCAATTTGTTGGATATAGCTATTACTCTGATTTCACTATTAAAAATACTGAAACAATGCCCTACCTTCTTATCCATGTCTTCCGCAGGGTCAGTGGTAGCCTCAGAGAGCTGGCTCCAGCTCTCAATATCGGCATGGCTGGGCGTTTGACCTACCTGCTCCTGAAGCACAGCCAATAGTTTGGTCACGGCATTCACCACCAACACGTGCAAGGTGTTGAGGACCAAAAAGTCAACAAGACGGATGAAGCTAGGTAGGTGAGAGGCAGAGAAGGGTTGGACTGGGGTAATGTGATAGATATGCCTGAATAATGATGACATAGGCTTTTCTCACAGCAAACATTTTGACCTTCCTGTATAGGAACGTGTTGCAAATAACATTAATGATGGTTCTGTTCTATTCAAGAGTGCCAGTAACCCATGACAGATCTGTGGAATTCAGCTATCATTAATGTCATCATTCAGACCTGTGAAATGTAAAGATATGTTTTCCGTGGGTATGTCTGGCACATAAATAGAGACAGGAAGCAAATAGAATCAAAGGAAAAGAAATGTAATAAAAATGACAAACCACATGAGGCGGCCCGAGAGAACAGTCTTGTTGATCTCTGAAAGAATAGTCTTGTCCTTTTGATCATCTGAGACAAACAGAAAGTGCCATCAACCTTTTAACATTGTGGTCTGTGCATGTTTATTCCAGTGTTTCCATATAGTCAGTGTGTACGCACTTGAGTTATCGGATGTGGATCGCGGTTCTGACAAGTAGTTGCGACAGGCACATGCTGCCAACTCCTTTACCAGGTCCTGAAACTTCTCCAAGTCTGTCAACACCTGACAATAAACAAAAAAGGGCAATGAGCTCCTGAGGAGGCACACAAAGACATGCAAAATGTATGTATATACACGCCAAACATCTGGACCAATATCTGTATATTTTTGAATAAAGAGCTACACCTCTTGCAGTTGGTTGAACTGGATGTCCTGGAACTCCTGCAGTGTGTAAGTGCGTTTTAGCTCCATGTGACACAAGCCTGTGTCGATGATTTGGTAACACATTTTCCTGATGTCTATCAGTGCAGGACTTAGAGACTGTATGACATATACAAATATTAATAACAACATAATACCCACACTACTCACATTCATTCAAAGTTGTAAACCTCCAATTGTTTTTACTCAGTGAGCGTATTTATATGGTGTGATATTGCATATTGAAGATCTCAAGAAATATTGAGAGAAAATCCAGACCTCCATTTATATACACACCCTTTACACAGGAAAAACAGTTGACAATGAGTGAGAGAGTGAGAATTTATTCACCTAGTCACATACCTGGTTGACAATGAACAAGTGGTTTTGGAGGAACTCCTTGGCCAAAAAAATCTTTTTGGAGCGAACTTTGGTGCGCCAGACATAGAAGGGTTTCCACTTTTTGAAGAGGGCAAAGAACGGGATGCGGATCAGCTGGTTGTGGTAGTTATACTTTTCCTCACACACTGACAACACACCTCCATGGCTGCTCAAACTCATGTACTCATCCATTTGAACTTTGGAGGGACGATTCAGCTGCCTGCCACTCTTTATGGAAAAAGGCCATCTGGGGACACTAGGGGTTGACACCACATCCTGGGAGAGCAGAGGACACAAGCAAAGATCAATTTCCTCCAGCAAGTAGCTAATTTAGGCCAGATTAGACAGAACGCGCTTTTTGCAGTGAGAGGCGCCTTTTATAAATTGTTTTCTATTGGCAGTGAGCGTTCTGCGGGCTGTTTATGCACCCTGGGCGCCTGCTGCGCCTCGCGTTTTCAAAGCAGCGCTCTGAGCTTGTGGTGACGGAAGTTTACAGTTGCTTAGATTGTCCGGAGACTGACACACTGTCCCCGACTCATCCTAAAATAAGCCTTGAACCGACCATCATTAAGACGAACTCCTGGACCAGCTGGTGGTACTACCAGCGGCGTCTCCCCTTTCTGACGGTCTCATGTACCCACACAGATCTCCGTTTCCATGTTTCCCGCGTGTTTGTACACCTCTCACCCTTAAACAATGCCAGAGCAGGCGTCCTCCGTTTCTCTATTTTTTTTTAAAGTAGATGTTTTTAGCAGGGGTGGCACGGTGGTGCGGTGGTTAGCACTGTCGCCTCACAGCAAGAAGGTCGTGGGTTCAAACCCCGGTTGCCCTGGCCTTTCTGTGTGGAGTTTGCATGTTCTCCCCGTGTCTGCGTGGGTTCTCTCCGGGTACTCCAGCTTCCTCCCACCGTCCAAAGACATGCAGTCTAGGTTAATTGGCAACCCTAAATTGTCCTTAGGTGTGAGTGTGAGCGTGAGTGGTTGTTCGTCTATGTGTGGCCCTGCGATGGACTGGCGACCTGTCCAGGGTGTACCCCGCCTTGCGCCCGATGTCAGCTGGGATTGGCTCCAGCCCCCCGCGACCCTGTATGCAGGATAAGTGGTTGACGATGGATGGATGGATGTTTTTAGCAACAAAAGACTCAGACCTGTGAGCTGTGATCAAGTGCTAATATGACAGTTATTACTTAGCGGCAAACCAAAGATTACAGATCACTGGCGTTATAATCTTTGATTAGACTGACAGGACAGCTGATTTGGTGGTTGCCTAGCGACATAAAAAATGTACCGCACTGCTCTTTTCCAAATTCAACCGAAAAAGGCATTCCTGTTCAAACCTGTCTGTCTGATTGGGGTCTTAAAAGGCTATTAACAATGATTTGGGGCATTATAAAAAAGGCTTTGTCAAACCTTTGTCTGAAGAGCATGATTTTCCCAAAAAATCGTTCTGACATTAAACTACATTTTGTCAACAATCATTTAGACATGCAAGTGAATAGGTGACCTAGAAGATTGATATGTTTGCTACAGTTTACCGGTTGTCTTGGGTTTTAACATTGTCTCTACTTAGATTTATGAAATCATTTCATCGTGCACACTTTGAGGAACCTGTCCATCTTGCACTTTAAAAAGTTCAGTGTGTAAGTTTTAGTTGCATCTCGTGGTGAGGGTTGCAAATTGTTCAACTGCTCAATTCACCACTCCCCCATCCTTTCCAAGCGCGTAGGAGAAGCTACGGTGGCCCACACGTTCTGTCAGTTCTTGTGCTAAATAACACGTGAGGTCCTCCTTTTGTCCAAATTTCACTTCTCTTCTTATTTCTAACAAGCCAGACGACTACTACTATTTCCTCTTCTTCTTTTTTCTTCGTACATATTCAACGTAGTGAGGAAACACACTCTGTAAAGCAGCAGCAGAAACATGGCGGTGCAACATGGCGACGTCCATGTAAGAGGACCCGCGGTGTGTGTAGATAGAAATGTCTTATTAGAAGGTAATAAAAACATAACAGTTCGTTATTTAAGGACTTCAAACGTCAGTGAAAACATAGTTGTGTATAATATATTGCATTTCTGTTAATAGATCCTCATAAATATTACACACTGGACCTTTAAGCAATGCTTAATCTGTTCTCAGACAGGTCTGTCACTGACCTTGGATGTGGATTGCAGAGGAGGTAAGTGGACAGGCAGTTGTTCTCTGAGACTGGGATGTTTCTGCCTCAGCACAGCCTAGATTAAAGGGAAGAAACTGACTTCTAGAAAAGTCCAGTATCTACAAACTGTAATTACTGTAACACTGAGTCTAACGTATTTCATGTTGTCTCAGTTTGAGCTTAGTTTGCAAGTCTCACCTGTGCATCTTGAACATAGACCGGAGGCCTTGGTTGGAAGGTTGAGCTCTGCAGTTCAGGGATTTTGTGCTGCCGCTCTGGAACGATATGGCGAGTAGAATGTAAGTTTACTCCTGACATTTAATTAAAGACTTGACTAATGACATTCACGATATAACTAGCACATTTCCATAATACCTAAGAGGCCTATTAGTCCTGCCTACCTTTAGACTCTTGGCCAGGTCGGGTCGGATACACAGAGGCCATGGCATGTGCTGTATCCTTAGGCCCTACACAGTGGAGGGAGAGCAGGACAGAGGAGTTAGTAACGTCAGCTACAAGTTATGTAATCAGACAAATGAGCAAAGTAAAGACAAACTTTTTTTATTTACACAATTATTCAATTTACACAACTGACTTTATATTGTTACCCTTAAGTAGAAGTAATGTTACCCTTAACATCAAATGTAAAGTTTGCTAACATTAATGCCAACTTATTAACGTTATTTAAAACAGTAACGTTAAGTTAACAAACTTTTCCAACTTGCTTAATACCTATGAACTTCGCCTTATTGAGTAAGCATTATTGTCCAGAAGTATTCAAACACGCCTTCTGTATCAAATATTCAGCTCCAAAATCTTTTTGACATGACATAGCAAGTTAGTAACACATGGATCAGCTTGTGGTGGTAGTTATACTCCTCTTTCCAGCGCTTGAGGTCAAACTTGTCCTCACACACTGATAACACACCTCCATGGCTGATCATCAAATAGTCATCCTTACTGTACTGAGTTTGAACTTTGGAGGCAGGATCCAACTGCCTATCAGTCATAATGGAATAAGGCCATCTGGGGACACTAGGGGTTGACGCCACATCCTTGGAGAGCTGAGGAGTGGTGGAGAGACACAAGCAAAGTTCACTTTACTACTGCAAGTAGCTCAATTAAAGGCAAGTAACAATGATCAAACCTTTGCCTGAAGAGCCTGTTTTTCCCCCTTAACATTTTGAAATTACGCTACATTTTATCACCAGTCATTTGGACTGATGATGGCAGTGTATTGTAGATGCTGCGGCCTGCAGCTCCCTTAAACTTCACTACATTTTTGTTTCAATTTGTATTCTTCACCTTTATTACTGAAACATGAATGATTATGATAACTGACAGAAATACACTTATGTACACTGTCCTCTGCTCCTGTCCACTGTCATCTCTCTGTTACCGGTGTTTCACAAGCCCCCATACACACACACACACACAAACACCGTCATGCTGAAGAAAGTTGGCGTGCTAGCAAGATCTCATCACTTTAACAAACTCTAAGAAGTGCAACCACATCTGCAGATGCAAGGCGCAAGCTCATTTGAAAAATAAAAATAAAAAAAGCTACAGTACGTCTGTTTCTGGTCAAGCACTAATACTATGTTCAAACTGCACAATGTGGAGGCTGTCCTGCAGAAGATCTGTAGGAAGAAAATGTCAGTAGTCAACCTACTATTAACCTATTTAATAGGGGGAAAATTCACAGTACATGTAATGCAACATTGCATTCATAGTGAATTTTCCCTTACTAAATAGTACCACAGTATTATAATACTTACTCTATAATACTTATAATAGTACTATAATATCTTTAGTTTAGTCCTTATTCCACATGGGGAAAAAAGTAGCACCAAGCCAATTTTTGAAGAAAAAAAATAATTTAACTTAATTTATTTTTGCTTAGCATTGAATGCATTGTAGTTAAACTCATCAAACATAAATCATGTTTATTGTGTGTCTATGTAGATATTTTTCATGCAAGTTGTTAGTGTAATGCTTCAGCTGTAAGCTGTAAGGTAAGCTAGTACATGGCTACAAGAGTTTGGGTTAGATGTAACAAAAACAAGACACACACACACACACCACTTATGTAAATTGCACTCTGTCAGGACCCACTGTGAGAGACGCTGATGAATGTGCTGGTTTGTGTGATTGATCATTTATTTGTTCTGGTCAAACACGAAAACAGAAAAAATGCCACCAAAGGAAAAAGCAGAGGCAAATCCGGATGAAAAATATGTCACTCACTCAAGTAAATGAACTGATGCTGCAACAAAAGGAAATGTTCGAGGCACTGCTTGAAAAACAAAGTAATAAGTAATAACTTCAAACTTTGTTAAAATCATTATGGACTCCACATACAACAGGCTGAATACAATAACTAAAGACCTACAGGACATAAATGGAGAGGGCCCACCGCACAGCAAAACCTGGAGGAGACAGAACAAGGCCAATTGTGGTCAAATTTCTGAGGCACAAGGACAGATCAGCCATACTACAAAGACTCTGAAAGGATCCAAAATCTTTACAAACAGGGATTTCACGGATGCAGTCAGAAGAAAATGGAAGGAGCTGATACTGGATCTGAGAGCTGCGATAGAAAGGGGGGACATTGTCTGTCTATGACATGACAAACTGATCATTCATCCTCGGTCCAAAACACCAAAATAACAGACACTAAATGTATTGAAATAGATATGAAAAAACTAAAAAAGGTAATTGAGGGGATCTCAAAACCACTAACTCACATCTTTAATTTGTCATTCCAAACTGGTTAATTTCCAACAAAAATGAAAATGTCAAAAGTCAGACCTCTGCACAAAACCGGAGATAAACACCACTTCACAAATTACTACCTGTCTCTCTACTGCCGCAATTCACAGAAAATTTAGAAAAACTCATGACAGATTGAACAAATTCATAGATAAATACAAATTATTACATGACAGCCAATATGGGTTCAGAAAAAAAAACAGGTAAACTTCACAAGCTCTAACGGAACACAAAGAAGAAATCCCATATTCTACAGACCAAAAGAATTATGCATTTGGGGTTGTCATTGATCTGAAAGCAGTTACTTAAAAGACAGGCAACAACTTGTGAAGATGGGGGATTATACATCTAAACATTGGACATAGTGTGTGGTGTCCCCCAGGGGTCAGTGTTGGTACCAAAGCTATTCATTCTCTATACACACTGAACAAAATTATAAACACAACACTTTTGTTTTTGCAAATCTGTCAAAATCTGTGTTAGTGAGCACTTCTCCTTTGCCGAGATAATCCGTCCACCTCACAGGTGTCACATATCAAGACGCTGATCAGACAGCATGGGTATTGCCTTTGGCTGGCCACAATAAAAGGCCACTGAGGCCTGGATGTACTGAAACATGAGTTAATTCTTTTGATTGAGTGATCACCTTTTGCAGGTCACATAGAGTGGTGTGCTGAATATGTGAGGACTATACTTAGAGTTTTGACAATTCTTCAAAGTTTGTTTCAGTAAATGTGCCAAATCGAATGAGGAAAAATTGTAATTAAACTCTTAGAACTGTTAGTGGTGTGAGTGGTGACTAATGGTGCATTCATGTGTTTTCTGAATTTCTGAATAATCTGAATTTCTTTTGTTGGATTTAGGAATGAAATTGCTCTGAAAATGCTAATCCAACACATCTTTGTAGTAGCATCCATGTTTATTTCATGTAACGACTTAAGAGCACATGAACATACCAAAGTCAGAAGAACAACTCGGTAAATGGGACTATCAAAGGAGCAATGAATGCACAGGGAGCTGTAGGTTGCAATTCACAACCCTCACCACTAGATGCCACTAAAACTGAACCTTTAAAGACACAATCTGCACTGACTGCGAGAGCCTGTTAACTCCAAAAAAGGCGCAGTGCTTTCTGCAATTGGGTTGGATCGAGGTCGGGTTACAGTCACACCTTAAATGAACCATACCAGAGTTTGTTTCGAAGTGGACTGAGACCTCTTCAGCTGGGTCTTGGTATGGGTGTCTGGTCCGCACCCGAGTGCGATTAGCCTACTGCATTTGCACCTGCCCAAAATATCTGCACCCAGGGGGGAAAAAAAGAGTTCGATTCAATCGAACCCAACAAGACAGGTGTGAATACACCCTAAAGCAAAGTACCCACCCATCCACAGCCTGTTCACCCTGCTGATGTCTGGCAAGAGATGCAGAAGTATTTGCTGTCGCGCCACAAAACTACAGAGCAGCTTCTTCCCCCCAGGCTGTGAGACCTAAATTCATCCTTAGCACTGCACCATGCTAAATAGCTTATTTCTGTATATAATTGTATAATTTTTTGTATGTAACAACAACATCACTGTCATCTTAAAAGAAATGCTTAATTTCCTCTCAGACATGTTGGTGACTGACCTTGGTTGTGTATTGCAGAGGAGGTAAGTAGACCGGCAGTTGTTTTCTGTGCATGTGTGGCTGCTCTGTTTGCTGAGGGGAAGGTGACTTTGTGTACCAGCCTGGAAAATACATCCACTGACGGGCTTTTAAATGGCGGAGACTGGGTTCTTTCCGTCTTGCGGGTCTCTTCAGCACAGCCTACATTAAAAGGAAAAACTGACATCTACAAAAGACCCAAATCCACATACCGTAACTACTTCTTTTTCTTTTACAGTGTTGAATTAGGAGCAGTTAGGGATTCAGGGAATTGCTCCAGGGCACGTTTGGCAATGGACCGTGCTGGACTCGATCTGGCAACTACGGTTCCGAAGCCTTGTCCCCACAGACTCAACTAATACCGCCCCAGAAACTAGTCACCTGAACAGGGACTAGAACCCACAGATTGAAAGTCTGATGCTCCACCGACTGTGCTATCCAAGATAAAGGGAAGAAACTGACATCTAGAAAAGTCCCACACCTACATACTGTAATCACTTTAAGACTGAGCCAAGGAGAATTATATAAATAGTATGGGAAGTACCAAATTCTATGTACAGTATCTTAGTTTGCAAGTCTCACCTGTGCATCTTGAACACAAACTGAAGGCCTTGGTAAGATGGCTGAGCTCTGTAGTTCTGGACACTTTTGCTCTGGAACAATATTTCAAGTAGAGTTTAAGTTAAAGACATAACTAGCACATTTCCATAATACTTTAGAGGCCCCACATTAGCCCGCCCTACCTTTGGATTCATTGTCCCTGCTTTGGCTAGGTTGGCTCGGATACACAGAGGCCATGGCATGTGCTGTATCCTCAGGTCCTGCACAGTGGAGGAAAAGTAGGACAGAGGACTTAGTAATGTTAGCTACAAGTTATGTAATCTTACAAATCAGCAAAGTAAAGTTTTATACTAACTTTACAACATTAGCGTTAAGTAGCTGTAATGTACCATCCCTCATCCAACGGCTTGGCTGAAAGAGCTGTACAGACTTTCAAAGAGCTAATGAAAAAGAGCAGTGGCGATACATTGGAGACTAAGTTAAACAGGGCTTTGTTTCCTCCACAGTTAACAACAGGACTATCACCTGCTGAGATGACGATGGGCAGGAAGTTGAGGTGTACACTTGATCTCATACACTCAGATTTAAAAAAAAGGGTGGAGTCAAAAGCTTACCATGACAAACATGCAAAAACATGTAACTTTGTTGCAGGAGACTCAGTCTACACCCGAAACTACGGATGGGGACCTAAATGGATACCCGGACAGATAGTGGAGATCACAGGACCACTCTCCTATACAGTGTTGTTGGGAAACAGTAAGGTGATCAGGCGTCATGTGGATCAACTGTTCCGCAGACAGAAGCAGGATCTGCCAGTGCAGCAAACAGAGTGGACACATGAGGAGGAGTGTATAACCGGTGTCATCGCGCCACAGGACACAGGTACAACACCAGGGGATGAAGAAGTTCTGGCGGTGGTGAAACAGGACCCAGAGAACAGGGCACCAGATAGTTCCCGAAATGGAGAGCTTGGGTCTTGCCCAGACCACAAAGGAACAGAAGACCACCAGCCTATATGAAAGACTTTGTAAAGTAAAGGACAGTCCTAAAATAATAATATGGCACAGTATTAGGTTTTATTTTATTGCCAGCTTTGTATGGTTATTGGGGTGTCTACCATTCTGGTGGGGAGGGGGGGTGTTCTGGTCATGATCGCGTAAAAATGCACAGTAGTTATGTTGTGAGTGACTCATTTTAAACTACAGAGAAGTTTAAGTTTTAGAAGGGAGGATGTTATGTTGTGGCCGCTGTAGGTTATTACAGTTCAGTTCCATTAGGGGGCACCAGCGCTATTGATTTAACAAGATTACATCGAGTAGAGTTAGAGAATACAGACCCCACTCCTGAGTAGACGTGTCCCTAAGTGTTCATTTTATGTTGCTATGATGTTATTGGCAATAAAGTCAGCTAAACTGAAGACATTGTCTCTGCCTCTGATAACATGAATCTCAAGATACTACAGTAGCTAATGTCAAATTTTGCAAACCCTAAGCCCAATCTGTGACCCCAGCACATTACTTTAAAATTGTCCCCACATTGCTACAATAACGTTAATGCTAAGGCTATTTTAACGCTAACATTAGGCCTAAATGCTAAGTACATTCAGAGTAAGCTAATTAGAACAATAGTTGCACTGCTAACTGAGCTAATTAGATAATTGCAGCTTAGCAGCAACAAGTAAAGCTACCTGTCCAACAGGTAACTCAGAGGACATCAGAGGGAAAACAAGAACATATTTTCTCCATCAAATATGATCCAGTTTCAGCAAAATCAGTGAATAAAGTTGTTTTTGTACAGCAATCACTAGGGCCCTGTCAGTCCCCAGAAACACTATGCTTCAGCAACTTAATAAAAATTGAGAAAGCTTTTCATTGGATGCTAAATTAATCTCTAATAATACACTGAGCAGGCCAGGCATCATTGACACTCTCTTGTCTTTATTTGCAATTTGGTATTAAACTAATCCAAAAATAAATTTATCATGTTACATTACTTTTATATTGTGGCACTTGGATTACCTTACTAATTAAATTTTTTAACAAGTAATCAGTAATTGTATTGGATGACAAATCTTCTCAACCCTGAAGTTAATTTTAATAGTAAAAAAGCAAACTTTTCTAATTTACTTATTAAGCTACATATGGACTTGACATTTCAAAATCTTTTTGATATAACTTTGATAGTTATTACAGCTTTATAAAACTATCTAACGTTAGCCTATAATAAAGCTAATTCTCTGCATGGGCTGCTGCCTACAATTGAAGTATGCTATTGCAATGATGAAGGCAGTTGGAGAACAATTAGATACAAAATACTACAGGATGACTTTTTCCTTGGCAACAATCATATTTTTCCCAGATGATGAACAGATTTTTAGGTATTCTATCATCTCAAACATAGTGCATGCACCCGCCGATATGGTGAAACAAATCGCGCTCCTAGGTTTGGGTTAACTTGAAGCCCCGAATGTTTAAAACGTCTGCCCCAGCCTATGACGAACGTTAATAAATTCCTTAGAGTAAAATTAAAGTAAAGCGATTTAAGAACTAACATTATAAAGCTAACTTGCTATAAAGCTCCAGCTATAAGAAATAACGTTAACGTCGAAGTTATATGTAACGTTAAGTATGACTAATGTCAAACAGAAATATGAGTTTTACCCCAAATATTTAATAATAATTCATGAACTTTTATTTACCGACTTCAGACGATTCAGCTCCGTGGTAAATTATTCAGCTCCGAAATCTTTTTGATGTAACTTAGCCAGATATTATCGCTTTACTAAACTATCTAACGTTAATTGTCTGTGTGGGCTGCTGACCTGCAGTTGAGGTTTAACGTTACGGTTTCCTAGCAACAAAATTCTGCCCCGGTATGCCAGATAAAAACGGTTTATAATTAATCCGTTCCAAAACAGTTAGGATAAAGTGTGGCGTTTTAAGAACTAGGATATATGCCTAAACTCCAGCTATAGCATTTTGCTGTAACATCGATCACCTCGCTATTTCATGCCATTAAAACACCTCAATTAGCTAAGCATAGAAAGATGAGTTTTTAACATTTAGGCTATAACTTTAATAATATTTATTAATAATTCATGAACTTTTACCTCCCGATTTCTCATGATTCAAGCTCCATAGTAAAATGTTGCAACAATTTTTTTTATTTCACACTTGATTTGGCAATCTTATCTGTAAAGCCTCTGTGAATTGAATTGATCTGACAGAGCACTCGACAGAGAATTAAGAGAATGCATTAGCTTTTATCTGAAAGCCAATCGATTATTATTTATGGTGGCAACAGAGTTTACATTTCTTGCAGCGTTATCTCCCTATTTAGCAGTATTTCACCTAAACAAATGTTGTCCTCAGATACTGTACCAGTTTATATCTCAACCTGAAATAAATAGCCTGTGTTTTTTCCATTGCTCATTCAGATAGCTATGGAGGCTGGAAGTTGTTGTTGTTGTGATGTAACTGGATGAAGTGAAGGAACTCCAAATGTGGAAGGGAAGCAGTGACTGACACATGTCTTTGGATTGTGGGTTTGCAGAGATGTTCACACAGTCTCTATTCTGAAGATGTGGTTACAGATTGAGAAACAGAAAGTGACCATTCTGCACTGAATTGCGTAGTTTGTGTTATACCCACAATGTGTTGGTTAATAACTACAGCATTTGTTGTGCATACTAAGCTCTTTTAATGGTACCGCACGTATAGATGGTAAGCAGTTTGAGGGGAATGAGGCGCAGTGCCATCCCCCTTGTTAGCAAAATGACTAAAATGAATACCTCTTGTTAACCTTCCATTCCCTATAGCAGAGAGAGTGCAGGCAGAGGTGTTAGTTGAATATTGGTCTAGTCTGCCCGCTCATTGATCCTTTATCTGGATGATGTTTGTACAAGTTATAATCTATGCCCCTGACCATGGCTCTGAAATATCAGTAGCCTAACTGGGCTGTGTATTGATAAATCTATGGTGCTGTCTGTGGTGCTGAAGTAGCCCAGCAGACAGATACTCTATAGAGTAGTGTCACCTTCTTGATCAAAGTAGCAACGTGTAGTCGTGGGTTGCTCCCATTAGGCCATCCCCCCAGTTCAAAATGGACAAAATCAAAATCAGCCAATTATGAAATAATGCTCTACAATAATCCCACTCCAAGCAAACCTCAAGTAAAAGCATCACAGCTTTATTTCAGTTATATTTGGTTAAAATTAGGACAAACATGTGAATTAATGAATACCCTCATGACCAGTAGGCTTGCAGATGCATGTGTTTCATTATTTGTGCCCCTGTGTCTGGGGACCTTTCTCTCTCTCCTCTGGTTTCCTGTTATCTCTCTGCTGCCTGTTATAATATAAATCCTATAATATAATTTTCAAAATGATTAAAAATACATGTATTATTATTATTATTATTATTATTATTATTATTATTATTATTATATTGAAAAGAAAGGTTATTTGGTTATTTGGACTGATAAACAGACCGGAACCAGGTTTTATTCCTGCTTCATGAGAATCTGGTGTCTTTTTAGGAGATACTATAAACAAGTTGTGGTAAACATGTATTTAATTACCTTATGAATTTATATACATTGGTAAAATAGAATAAATAGCAAATCAACAGTTCATTCTTTCCCACCTCCTGGGTTGCAGAATCTGTTGTAATTTCATATTTTTTTAGTTTTACATACATGTGAGTGGATTTAAGGATCTATAGTGACTCATTAGTGACTAGAAGCAAGTCAGGAAAATGTGTGTTTGTTGTGATTGAGATTATTAGAGAAAAGAGAAGAGGAGGGGTGGTAATTTCAGTACTAACAGCTTCTGTACTGCAGTCCACTAATCATTTCTCCATCTCATCATCTGTTGCTGCTCCTGTCTATAGTAAGTTACACCTGATATCCTGCTATTAGACACCGAAGTGGAAGATACAGCACTTGCTGACGTTAGACTGAGGTCTATTCCCTTGTAAATCTGCTCTATACAACATCAGTGTTTTTATACATGTGTGACTACAGGGTGATGGCCAGGCTCAGCGAGTGTCTGGCCAGAGGAAGAATGGCTCGTGTGTTTGTGCGGTGGACTCCAACCTGTGGACGTTCCCTGCTGTGAAGTTCGAGTCCGTGCTGCAGCAGGTTCAGTCCTGTGAAGGATCTTTGAACAACCTGCAGGAACAGGTGAGAAATAAGGTCGACCAGCATCATTTTACATTGGTGAGAGTGGTTCCTGGGTCCAGTCCAATTCCACCTCTGCTCTGATGGTTTATGGATACACTGGCACTGAGCCATACAGTGCAGATAATTCTGACTATTATTACTTCGGCATTTTAGACTCTTCTGTTCACCTGACTTGCGAGTCTTGTGACTATGTGAAGGTACAGTCCCCAAAGAAAATATGAACTTGAAGCTGGAATCCTGAAAACACATTCAGCCTTACCTACCTTCACAACCAGACACTGTACACAGACTTGTCTCTGCGCCTGCTGGGCCAGGAGCTCAGCCAGTTGGAGACAGATGTTGGTGTCATCCACAGGCAGCTAAACAACGGCCAAACACAGAAACTCTCCAAAGAGGTACAGTAAAACATCCACTCAAGACACTAAAATGATTCCTAATGTCGTAGAACAATAACTACGTGAGAAACATGAAGTCAATCTTTATTAAACTATGATGAAACTGGGTTGTTGCATCAGCAAGTAGCAATATAATACTGCAAAGAAAAACATAGTTTAAATAAGAATGCTACATTAGCTCACAGTCTCTCATGGACATGATTGAAATGTTGTTATGTAATTATAAAATTAATATGATAATATGAAGAAACATACCTGAGTTATTTGAAATATTTTAAAGTTAACTGTATACAGTGTTATGTGTGTGTGTGTGTGTGTATGTGTGTGTGTGTGTGTGTGTGTGTGTGTTAGATGGATAAATTGCTTGCGGATGTAGACAGGATGCAAATGTCAGACACATGAAGAGAGACAAACAGAGACGGCGCTACCTGAAGAACAGTGCTGAGTCCTGCAAGTCAATCCCCAAAGATTTCAGAGGTAAGTATGCTCTGTGTGTGTGGACGAGAGTCCTCACTCAGCCATTGCAATAACTACAGCATAAGGAACCAAGAGATTTCTGAGGAAAAATGTGCAATACCTACAGTAAAATTAAGTATGTTGCCTATAAACATGTTACATGTTGCAGCACAGTATTGCAATTGATTTGGCCTTATTTGTCAGGTGGACAAATGATTAATGGTTATATGGAGGGAACAGTCTTCAAAAATGTAACCCAGGATTTAAACTTCATTCCAACTGAATGTAACGTTATTAAAACAGATACATCTGGTTGTCCAAGGAACGTGCCACAACTAAAAAATGTGTCAGGATGTGGTTGTGAGTGGAGTAGGTTTAGGACCCAAATATAGGACACAAGGACAGAGCAGGAACAGTTCTTGAGATTTATTTCAACAGAAAGTGTACTCACAAAAGCAGTGTCTGAATCAAACAAGTGCAAATAAACAAGTAATCCAAAGGAAAAATGCTGAATCCAAATCCATACGAAACAATTGGGGAGAACGAGCAGGCAGAGGACATCCCACAACACTTGACATGACAGAGCAAGACAAGCTACAATAACCAACACAGACTGAAGGAACAAGCAAACATTTAAACCTGAGCAAACGAGCAAGGCGGAACCACAACAGGTGACATGGACAATCAAGCAACACAGACAACACAGGCAGGCAGAGTTATTACAGGGGGAACAGAAAGAACACAGGTTACAAAACACCTAACACAGGCCACATCAAAATAAGACAACTAGAGAAGATAAGAACAACTCAATAGACAGAAACACAACAGGAAACAAGCAGACTGAACACAAGATACTGACCACTAAACACAAGAAAAGAAACCAACAGGAAACACACAGACAAGCAGACAGATTAGGATGAATGAAACCAGAACACAGAAGACATGTGACTAAATGGGAAGAAACTAGTAAACACATCTAAGAACTGACACAGAAGCCTGACTACAAAATAAGACAGAACCAATAACTGATCTAATCTGAAGAGGCAAATAAACATAAAAGGGCTGAACAGAGGAAACATAAGGCATGGAACAAAACCCTAAACCACGTAACCAGACTGAAACAAGAAACACAGAACAAACTGACATCAAACCATAAAACAGGCAGAGGTAAACATCGGGCGGACAGGCAGAATCGTGACACTATGTGGATCAACATGTACAACGATGGCTATATGCTGGCCTATCAGGCCAACTTCTGATCTGAAGATGCTGTTCCCATGTTAGCGATGTTCAGATAGCACTGACAACAAGAAATAAACAGACCTAGAGAAGGTCCAGCTTTCTCCATGAAGTTTGCCAATGTTAGCAGTCAGGTACTCCATATTATTATGATTTATAGGGCATATTACAAACTGTATGTTAAATGTTTGTAATGTAAAAACACTGACTGTAATAAAGTTGAAATTCAATACAAAACAAATATAATAGCATTTTCTTGTAGAGTCATTGTTGTTGGCTGTGATTGCAGATTGGTGTATCAGGTCTTCAGACAGGCTTGCAGCTCTGTGAGGCTATACTAAGGCAGTGGGGCTTTGAGCTAACTGCTAATGGCAGGATGCTAACATGCTCACAATAACTTTATTAACATGCTGATGTTTAGAGGGAAACGTTTCAGCCTGGCCCAAAGTGGTGTGCCTACTGACATTGTCCATCCCTGGAGCTGCTAGCATGGCACAACACAAACACTTAAGCTGATGATACACGGGGCAACTTTTTGAGCAATGTTGCTGCGCAATCTTTCTTGTGGCAAGCCCGGCTATGTTTTGAATGGATAGCGGTGGGGCGGGGCGGGGGGCAGAGTGGTGGGGGAAGGGGATTACGGCAGTAATCTTTTCTCATTACCGCTTACGGCAACATTGCCCAGCACCATTGCTCTAAAAGTTGCTCCATTTATCATCAGCTTTAGGTCAGTTTAAAAGTATTACTCTTACCTTTGACCTGATTTGAAGATTTAAGAGTGATACCAATATTTCTTGGTTGCTTAACACTGGGCACATTGTCGAGCAAAAAAGAAGATATCACTTATAATGATGGTTAATGTTGACTTTGAAAATTCAAGTTCATAATTGGAAGTTGACAGTAGGAGCATGAGCTGGTAGTGAAATCCTCCGGTGCTTGAGATTTGACTGAATACAATCACAAATGAGTTTCACTCTATAAGACATTTTAGGTTAGTCTGATCAAATAGAGTGACAGGTTAATGTCATAGCTCAGAGGATCACAAAGTAAAACCTGCCAATGACCATATTACAGCCTGCAGGTCAGCTCAGCAGGTGGCTGATCCAGTCTGGCTGAGGTGAGAATAATAGGTTCACTGTGCACGACCCTTTTTACCACCAGAGTGTGCTATAAGGCTGAGACATTAGAGATAGCTGATCACCTATCTCTCTATATATCTATCTATCTGTCTGTGTGTGTTTAGACTCCGCTGTGTGAGTCTCTTGCTCGGTGTAGCTGGCAGCACTACTATCTTAAAGAAACATTCTAACATCTAATTTTATTTAAGGAATATGCTTGCTTGCCATTAATGTAAGGTTCATCTTAAGGCAGAGAGTGTAAAGGCAGAGTTGAGATCCATGATGTGTTTAGCCTAGCCTAAAGTAACTGCATTACCTTCTTTGTAAAACTACAGTTTCTTACATCAGTTCTACCAGTCATAGTGAAAGTAATTACTTAAAATTGGACCAATGGGGCAAAAAGATTTTCTCTTATTTGGCAAAGACTTTCTCTTATTTAAAACATGTCTGATTTCCTGAAGACTCCTGCTTTGTGCCCTGGTGCAACTAGCTCTTAATGTGCATGAAAATGTGTTCTAGGAGAGTGTTTGGCTTTTTACGATTGGATACTGTCTCTGTCTCTTGCTAGTTTCTCCAACATTACCTACCGTAGCGTTAATGGTGAAAAAAAATCAGTATCTCCAAGCTGTCTTATTTATTCAACATCCCAAGAGCTTGTTTTAGAAGCAGTTAGCATGACCAACAATTACACTGAGTCTAGTTACTTCAAGCAAAAGTCCTGTTATTATAATAGGGTTATGAATGAGCTTGCTAACATTTCTTATTTTTTTGAGTTAAGCCATCAGTTTCTCCCTGTTTTCAGTGATGTTGCTATGCTATGAAAAAAAATCCTAATAATCAGTTTAAATCCTGTTGTTACTGATCTTTTAGTCTCATCACATCTTTACAAACAGAGCATGGCTACAGAGGTGGGAAAAATCTTCGCTAGTTCCTAACAATGTATTTTTTTTCTGTGTCTGTGTTGATATTTCATATTTTCTTTTCAGACAATTTTTCCCCCCTATCTAGTCTAACTTGGTATATTGAATGAGCAAGCTGGTTAGTGCTATGCAGTATGAGAGTTTGCTCTTATGTCAGTTATTTACTTTACATTTTGCAGGAGGTATTGAAACTTTAAAGTAGTTTCAACGTTGAACAGACCACAATGAACCACATTTGCAGAATGTACTGAGCTGCTTGTAGTTGTACCAGTTGTACCCAGTAGGGGGCGTTGTGATCTCACCCTGAAGTCAGGAGGACAGATGTTTCCGCTGCTGTGGCCTGGTTTCCAGTCTCTGGCTGGCTGCCTCTCAGACACACCCAAAGCTCTGCTCACATAATGACAGACCTGCTGCCCTGCAGATTTAAAGAACCCAAACAGCAGGCGGCTGGCTCAGGACAAAACTTCATGGTCTACTCTTTACTGTGTATGTGGTCAGGCTGATTTTATGTTTTTATTCAGGGAAAATAGGCTGGGGAGGATCTACATGTCCTGTAATAATATGCTGGGACACTGTAACATTTTGGTAACCTTCAGAGTCATAATTTGTACCTTTAAATCCTCTCTTTCATCACGCCTCTGTAGAAATCAGTCCCTGAAAAACTGTCATACCGAAACAAAGTAGAAAATAAGTGGAGCATGTAGTAATCGATGTAGAAATGCAACAGTAGATCTAACATCTGAGCTCATTTTGCAGGTGATTTAGTTAATGGTAATCCATCCTTTCAGTTGGACCTGTAGCACCATTCTTTTTCTTCACATATCTCTTCAACACAACTGCAGGGACGAACTAACTGTATGTTTCTGTTCGTTTGTCATATTGTGATAAAACACAATTTTGTGAAATGATGTGAACCACGTACGCGTAACATCAACAGAAACATTAAAGGCATCAACATTTGATTTCAACGCAGGTATTTTGAAATATTTCAACTATCAGATGGATTGCCATGCCATTTTGTAGAGACATTCATGGTCCCCGGAGGATGGATCCAAATGACTTTGGTAAACTCTGTGTATCCTGTAGTGCCACCATAAGGGTGACATTTGTGCTTTTGAGTGAATTGTCAAAACAACTATTGGATGGATTGCAATACTTTGGTGGATGACCAACTACCTGCAAGTACAGCCTCACAGAGCTGCTAGTGTGACCGTAGACTGCACAACAAAAACTACACAAACTGCACTGGGATCATTTAAAATCGTCCTTAACTCAACTTCAGCTTGCCTCTTTATAGTTTTCCCTTCCACTGGTGCAGTATGTTTACTCATAGCTAGAAAAGGAAACTGCAGCATCCCATCTCTTTTTAGCCAAGAACAGACTGCTGACAGAGAGACAATCCTCAGCTGCCCAGTGGATTCAGGCCCTGCAAATAAGATATTATAAAATAAAATATGAAATGACTTTCAGTTCTTATCAGGAGTTTTCTCCTCAGTTTAAGCAGATGTTCACTGAATGTTGCAGGCTGCTGCTTTACTGAACACTTACAGGACTCATAGCTCATACTTAATGCCAGGAAGTCCATCCTGTTTTGTCTCCAAGGCAGGATCTTACCATGATGATAGCCTGACAGCTTCACCTTTACACATCCTCACACCATCATTACCCATAAATATGTAATGGTCACATTTAAGAGTCCATCTGATACACAGAGCCATTATCACTCACTGCCGGTATCAAGTACAGATGATTACCAGTAATGACATCAGCTGACCCTGCAATGAGCTGCCCAACTTCCTTAAAGCTGCACCAGGCTGGGTTTTCGTGTAAAAATAAGCCAGGCTTGTCAGCTTAAATCACAAGCTGCTGCAGAGGAGAGTGCCCTGTCCACACACTGATGAAAGGACTATAGACTGTATATATAATTCTAATATAAATACGTTTACTGGCTGGTAATCTTTCATACAGGGGGTATGTCCCATCACCTCCTAAGAGAACAAATATATTTATTTTCTGTCTCTCATATAGTTAGTTACTTAGGGCTAGTCACATTAGCTGCGTGCTGTTTACTGACAGAGTAGCAGGACTGAGATTTGAATTGTTGCGCCTCCTATCATTTGAAGCTGCATATAAGTTTTTAAGTGGAGTTTTAAAAAAAGTTTTAAAAATTTTATTTAGAAATAAAAATAGATCAGAAATTAGAAATAATCTTATGTTACAAACTGCACCTTCCATGTTGTTTATAGGTTAAACAGGTTAAATAGTCAGATAATCATGCAAAGTCAGTAGGATTCATCCTCTGGGACCATGAATGTACAGAAGGTACAACTTCAGGGAAATTGATCTAATAGTTATTGAGAAATTTCAGTCTGGATTAAATAATGGACCGACAGGCAG
>NW_024044570.1:34182440-34197441 GCF_014851395.1 Micropterus salmoides
AACGAAATGATCTTGCCCCATCAGACTCCGTCACTCTGTTCCCAGATCTCAGTAATGATTGTGGAGAGTACAGTATTGTCGTAACTGATAGAAATGTTAGTCAAAGCTATCTAAATAAGTTGTAGTGAACTGGAATAATCCTTTAAAAACATACAGTGAGGTTTTGAAAGATTGTCTTGCGGGTCGACTATCAAATTAAGGGTTAAGAACAAAGACAACAAAAATAATTATTCATGTGTCTGGCCCTTTTGCCTCACAGTAACAGCTAGCATACACTATAATGAGACTGTTTACTCTTCCTGAGGTATAAAGAATTTCTTTAAAATGACTCAAGGATTGAGACGATGAAGCAAATAGGTTTATGTAGTGGGGTTTTCTCTGATGTGGCGGGGTTCGTCTTTCTCCTTGGTGTGGGTGGATCAGTGGGGATTTGTTCTGTTTGATGTATTGCACACAATATCTTAATACTTATCAGCTAACATATACATATCTGTAACATTGTGTGGTGTAGGTGTGTTTGGTACAATGACACTGCTGTTCAGAAAATGGATTTGTGGCTGCTTTCTTGAAGTGTTTGTTAGATTAACCAGGGCTACTGCCATACCAATTCATGTGCAGAATCACATGTGGTGTGTATGTGTGTGTACATTGAGTTATTCTATAAAATATGAGACTCTAAATTATATACTGTATTAATAATTGCCACTAAAATCTTTTTATAAAAGTGAAGTCTTCTTACTGCAGCCATTCTCACTGTAGGGGTTCGTTCAACACAGTGTATGAAAAGTGTTAGCAGAGAGAGCAGGGACAAATGTTTTACTGGGAACACATGAATGATTTTGGTGTCTATGTTCTTTTGTATTTCAAAATATAATACGCTCACAAGTCTGTGCTCTTTGTTGTTTTCAAATGTTTCCAAAATATGGTGTATTTCAGTACTGAAGTTTTAAAAGTATTCAGCCCAAGTCTGATTAGAGCATTGGTTTGACCATCAGCCTAATGATGAGACAGCACAGCAACAGAAAAGTGGAGGGAAAGGAGGGCTGGAGAGTTTGGGGGCGGGGGGCACTCTCAGGGAGGAGGAGGAGGAGTAGGGGAGAAAATGAGGCTGAAATAAAGTGAAAGATGGTTTGGTTTACCAAAAATGCCCTCTGTCAGTCATGGAAAAGAATAGACAAAGAAAAAAGAGAGAAAAGAAAGAATGAAAAGTGAAAGACTGATAAACGGTCAACCACAGAGCAACAAATTACTTTATATAAGGATATATACAGTAAATCATCTTCCAGAGGACTTTAAAACAAATGAAAACTTAGTGAAAACTAACACACCAGTAAGAGCAACAACAGTTCATCGTGGCTAATGGTGAAAACGTGGCAGTCTCAGAAGTTGGTTGGGTCAGTCAGTGCTTGCTGCCATACTGAAACAACATATCCCATATTACACTAAATCTATCCTCCTTTTCCAGAATCCCTATCAGGGTCAGGACCAGCACTACCAAAGAGACTGTGTGCATGTGAGTTTGCTTGCACTGAGGGGAAGACAGTTGGGTGTATAAGGTAGCAATGTAATAACTGTCAGATAAGTTCATACTTGTCAAAATGTAACAACATCTTTAGGAGCACTCATTTATTTCCATTTCCAAGAGAAAAAAGATTGTAAACCCTCTAATAAAATGTGGAGGTTCTTTCTTGACCTTGGGAACACATAAGTGATAAAATATTCTAAAGGCAAAGTTCAGTTCATTAGCTATTCCAGACGCTTTGGCAGTCCTTGTCACTGCTAACCCTCCATTCACACATACAGACTCAAAAAGTGACAAGCTGCCAGTCACTGTGAACTGACCCTCGAAAACTGAGACACTGAGACCTCAAAAGGCGTTCAGCGCGGCAACGTGGGAAAGTTCAACTTTATGCAAATGTGCACTGACCGCTGGGAGCAACTCCACCACATAGGAGTCCTGGTCAGTGGCTTCTAAACGTCTACAATATAGTTTTAAAACACTACCTGGACATCAACAAGAAAAACAAAGAGGAACAAAGTAAAAGGCAGCCTGACTGATCAGTAGGAGTTGATACTGTTGATAACAAGGGCATGAAAACTCACAGGCTTCCCAGCTGTCAACACTCCCAATTATTGTTGTTTCATGGGGCCAAGCTAGAGGTGTGGGTATTAAACCACGGTCCCTGTTGTCTTCTGTGACCCCACTGGATGACGCTTGGTTTAAAATCAGATGGGATTAAATCCATTAATATCCCCTTACTGCATATATTATGTACATTTCTTTGATGAGTAATAGCAGGTGCGCTGTACGACGGGCAGTGTGAAATTTGTAGGTTGGTAGCAGTCTGTGCGTGTGGACTAGTGACAGTGTGTACATGTAGGTATGCACAGTGTTATTTTGTATCTTTTAACAGCAGACACTGTATGTGTCCAAGACAAATTTCTTTCGGGACAATTAATTTTATCTTACAACACTGTACCTCTCAAGTATTGACAGAATTTTCATGGACACAAAAACCAAAATGAACCCTAGCTGAGACTAATGTTGAAGAGCATTACTTTATTAAAGTCATGGTTTAAATGTGGCTTTTAATTTTTGTTGTCCAACAATTATGAAATGAAAAAACATCTACTAAAATTAATCTATTTTAAGAAGAATCATTCAAAGCTCCAGCAGGTGTATTAGAATCATTTTGTGCCATGTGGCAGGACAACACTTTGACTTTGGTCCAGAGTACATTTTGACAAGTCATTGTATTACCTGGTAGTTAATACATTCAGTGGATACGGGGATCATTGTGGAAAACATGCACTATGTCGCACACTCTCAGGGATATCATGCTTCATTCATCATTGTAGAAATAATACTGTGACTGCTGGACAGTCTCAAACACATCAGCTTTCAAACGCCAACATGCGTCCTCCTCTCTCTCACATCTGTCATCGTCTGACCAAGGTGCAGACACACTGTCCATCAAATGTCTTTCTTAGAAGAAAATGCTTAAACGATGCGCCTCGTGAACTTTCAAAATGTGCGTACACTTCGTTTTGTAGTTTATTTTCTAGGCCCTTTCAGTTTGGCCACAAAATGGAAGCCATGTCCTTCCTTTCCGGCAGTGGACCTGAGTGAACCTACCTTCTGCCACGCCCCACGGGTACTGGCGACCTCTGACCTTCTTGCCGTTCACCTCGATTACCACGTTGCTGCCGACTACTGCCAGTGGCATCTTCTCCTGGAGTGGAAAGACAAAAGACTTTTTTTCTTTACTGTTCTTATGGCTCTTTCTGGAAGGACTGCTGCTTACTGCTGTTTGAAAGACTGCTCTTCCATATCTTATTGGTCACGGTTTCATTCCAGTTAATTGCGTGCATCTGGGATTACTTACTGCTAAATCTCACTGCAGTAATGATGGCCAACATCTAAATGATTGGGGGGGTTATTTCACGTGTGGTACTATTCGTGGCTGTTGCCAGAGGCAGCAGTTACTCAGGCAGGCGTGACATGGACGATGATCCCTAGTGAAAGTTCTTCAATGAGCTTGTCTATAAAGCTGGTAATCAGTTATGCAATTAGGCTGCCAGGCACGGGGGAATTGGATGGAGGCAGCTGCAGGGGCTGAACACTGACCAAAGGACAAACTGACCTTTGGCTGTCTGCGGCTCCATTTAACTGTCTTACGGCTGAGAACAATCACCGTACTTAAATTAAGTTTTAGAAGACTAACAAGATTGTGTGGTCCATTACCTTGATCTTTCGGATGAGCTTGTTGTCCTCGTCGTCCTCCGTGTCTGGGAATTCATAAATTTTGATTTTGTGCTCCTGTATCTCTTTCATAATCTGACAAAGGGAGAAAGTAATCAGAAGAAACAAATTTTAATTTGTCTTTTGGGTTTAAAATCCTTTTACACTTAAAAGGAATAATTTGACATTTAATGCTTATTTTAAAGACGTTTATTAAGAATAGAGCCAGGCGAGCTGTTTCCACCTGTTTCAAGTCTTTATGCTGAGCGATATCGATTTAACTAACTCTCTGAAAGAAAGCTAATAAGCGTACCTCCCAAAATGAGTAAAATAAGCCCCACATGTGTGACAAATTGTTCTGTCTGTTAACCTTGGTTAGACAGAGGTCTGCTTATCCCAATGATGTGACACATCCATACACAAATACCTGTTTTTTAAAAAGCTGGCACTCCTCTGGGGTCAGAGTGTCGGCTTTTGCAATAAGAGGGATGACGTTGACCTTGTCATGGAGTCTCTTCATGAACTCGATGTCCAGCGGCTTCAGACTGAAGGGTAGACAGAAAGAAAACCATAAGAACTACAAATTTCACCAAAACCATCAACAAATCAACGGAAGTCTATTTATTTTCTACATAAAGTCATTATTTCTGTGAACAAATAATTCATTGACAAGAATGAATCTAAAGAAAATGCCACAGTGGGCTTCCTCAGTGCACAGCTTTCCAAATGGAATGCAGTTCAGAGGGTCACCAGCAGGGGGCCAAACAAAACATGTACATGTAGCCCAAGAAGAAGACACAATGAGGCCAGTTGAGTGTGACTGACTTTTTGTCTTATGTGCTCTTCTTCTGTGGTGACAACTAATGCTTCTGTCTTGCTGGGCTGATGACAGATTGTCTTTGTAATACTCCCATAGGCTCTCTGTCTCTGTCTGAATGACAAGTAGGACTCGTATTTAGTTGTGTGGCCAGAAACAGAGCTCTCATATGGCATGAAGTTGGTGGGCTGTTTGCAAGTGTGGGCAGTGTATGTGGAAAGTGAGTATGTGCTGCATAATGGGAGAAATTTATGTAAAAATATAACTGTACATGGTTGAATACTTGTATCCAGTTGTACCCCTATGACTACAGTTATCTTTATATATGTACATTCAAATGATGCCTGCTATGTGCGGACATGTGTGTCTGCGTGTAATGAGAGTGAGTAAAGGGGATGCTGAGATACTCATTCCACGAATGCAGAAAAACAAATAGGGCGACAAAACAGCTGTCAAGTGATTCACTAATTCACAGAGGCACACAGAGACCGTAAGACCAGGGTCAGGCCCGTGTATAGTGCAGGATCAGAGGAGCCCTGGAGGGAATGCGTCCCAGAGAAAACAGGAGTCAGATTGTCTGGTCTAAGCAGGGGAGACTGCATGAGATACTGACTGTCAACGCACTTATGTGATCTCAAAAAGTTACTCTTTTCAGTAAATAATAAATCGTCTTTACACACTGACAGTGATTTATCAACCTAGCAGCACTCACTGCTGGTTGTACTGACTGTTGGAACTTTATTCTCCCTTTGGTTTCTTGGGGTATAAAACACCACAGACAGGCTAAGCTTGGAAACATGAGCATGCAGTTTACTTTTAATGCAGGATTTATAGGATTTAAAATATGGAAGCAGCAGCATGCAAACTACATTTCTGCAACTGTGGGAGAAGGTTTGAATGTGTACACAGTCTGCTAGGAAACTATATAACAGCAGAGAGACAGAAAAAGAACAATTATCTGATGGATAACTAAGATTTAGTGACTTGTCAGTGCCTCAATGGTTAGACTGAATTTCTATCAACAATCTTGGAATACAAGATTGGGGCATGCCACAGCCTTTTATTGACATTTATAGAGCTGTCAAATACAGAGAAGTGTAGCAAACTGATGTTCAAACTCACTTGCACTTACTGCACTGTGCTGGGCAGAAAACTTGATTTCCAGATTAATGTATTTTAGGTCCCTTTAAGACATGCGCCTCCTACAGCTGCAATCTAATGAGGTCTAATGAGTCTAATGAGTAGTAATATTACTCACAACTTCCAACCCGGCACAAGTCTAAACGGAATGCAGTAATAAACATAACGACTGCAGCATCACAGCAGAGAAATTAAAGACACGTCTAAATTCACAGTAACATCTAAATTCACAGTAACATCTTCTACACTCAATGATTTTAAGTTGTTAAAATTCATAATAGTCGTTAAAAATCATTTGCCTCTTACATAAGTGGCTATGCTACAGCCATGCTAGCTAGTCTCTGTGTGAGACAGCACAGCTCTGTTTTGAGCTAAATCCTAACATGCTCGTAATGACAATGCTAACGTTTAGCATTGTAGCTTGTCATCCCGAGTGGGCGTGAATATCTGCTCCAGTCAATCCATCCTTTAGTTATGGGGATGCTTGTGGACCGAAGTGGTGGACGACGGACCCAACGGCCGACAGGCATAACCATCCCTTGAGCCAAGGTGCGTGGCTAGAAATCCCTCCTCAAACACTTCCAATACTCTCAAAAACATTTATAGTTACTCTTTACATTTCTAAACACACTTTCGATGTCTTGTGTATTGTTCCTCTTCTTGTCCCTGGCTAAATGTGACAGTAAGTATCAGATTTTGATGTGTGCCTGTCAGAAGAAAAAAAGCAGTTTTACAGGGGGAAGCTGAAAACAGAAAAGAGGCCAACTGCCTTATCAACAGACAGCAACACGTTCATACGCTTTCTGGCTGGTACTAGTGAAGAATTTGCACATTAATGTAAGTTTAAACACTTGGCTGACTCAACTCTGCAGATTTAAACAACCCAGGGATGATTTAGATCACCATCAGTAAGCCTGATGGATCTTGGGTTTTGTGGAAACAGAGCTCCACATTTTAACTCAGTCTGGCGCTGCAGCTATATTGAGAAACAGGGGATGTTTCAGGGATGCAAACACACACACACACACACACAGAGACAGAGTGTGTTTGTCTGAGATGAGAGGCCTGTCTCTGTGAGCTGCTCCGAGCCTCCATTCTGATTGGGTGATTCAGTGATGGAGAGCAGAACTCTACTGAGCATGAGCAGAACTGGGTTATATAACCTTTGTGGGTCACAAGCACTGGCTGGCATAGACACACACACCCTTTTGCTTGAGCTTTAGCTTGCATATCCGGCAGAGGATCTCCAAGGCAAAGAAAGGTCATAGGTCACATAGGTTTACTGATTGGCACAGCACTGTCATTTGGACCAGTAGAGATGAATGTTGGTTAGTGTTTATAACACATTTGAATACAAATAGCCTCGAAAAGGGGGCATCTTGACCAGAACAAAACCATCCGCCCACTTGCCAAATGCTGCTTCTAAAATGCTGGCTACAGAATGTCTTCCTTCTCAAGGTTGGAACTATGATACTGCATAAAATTATAGCCATGGAAGAAACTTAAAGCTGCTATACTCAATATTTTATGTTAACAATGGATCAAATGACTACTTTCTAATGTGAAAGGGGTCTCTCGTAGTGACTGACCCACAGAGAACCGTCACCCGACCGTAGTTAACCTCAACGTTTTAGCATCTTTCAGTTGATTGTTTTTTAATCACCCATAACTTTACTGCTGATTTATTCTCCTCACTGCTTGAATCAGTTTCCAGACGCAGCAGGAAGCTGTTTTCAACAAATACTCTAATAAACCCACTACCTGCTCTAGGGCTGTGCGATCGGATTTAAAATCTCATATCCTGATAGGATCATTTCATATCACAATAACGATACATATCCCGACATAGAACTTGTGCTGTCTTTACAGTTAAGTTAATAGTTGAATAAGTTAGAAAACTGAGCTTAAAAAGTTAAATTAGAGGGGTTCATGCTGGGTGCTGCCCTCTACTGGTCAGGGTAAATAATTCAGTGAAGCACACTTCAGTTGAACACAGACAGGCAAGAAAGACAGTGCTGGATTCATGTTGCTGATTGTATTTCTGATACACTTCAGCCTCTCAGACTATGTGCCTGTAAGTGATGTATAAATAATTTTCAATCATCTGTAGATGTTGTGGTAGGTAAACTGTGTTTTCATACAGTAGGCTACAGTGCTTGTTTTACACTTTGATAGGAATTGTGTAGTAACATTGTTATGTGTATCATATGTAATGTCTGTATGCATATGTTCATGTTTTGGGTACTGATTTATATTCTTATTCTGTAATGTTTCAGTTTTACAAAACAAAAGAGGAAACAACTGATAAATGAAATAAAAGTCAAGCCTTGTGTGTTTATTGGAGGACTTTTGAATGTTAACTGGCTGTCTAGCTTTGCACAAGAGATCACATTGCAAGGGCAGCACAGAACTTATAAAAAATAACAAATTTAATGAAATATCATGAGTTACTGTTGGAATTTCCAACATAAAAGGTGAGGTATGTAATTCTGGAGAAATCCAATAACATGATGTACAGTGAACAAAAACACAGCAATGTAACTAACGTTAGCTAAGTTGTGATGTTAGCTAAACTCTCATGTTGGCTGCAAAGCTAACATGAGAGGACAAGACGCTCCCAGAGAAGCGTATCAGCTTCAGACAGTGATACTCACAGCTCTCACGCTGCTATAGCTACTGTTGAGAATATTTCTTAAGGGGCATTGTTGATATAACAGGGAAAGGTAAGACAGTTCCTAGCTTAGAGAAATTTAGCTGACCCCATAAGTGTTTTTTGACATTCTAGCTTTGGGTATTTAACAGACAACAATAGACTGATCTGTGCAGACTTTTTTGAAGTAAGGTCCCATGGTGGTCCACTGGAAGGGGAGGGGCTTAGGTTCTCTATATCCAAGTTATAACCAATTTAAAACTAACTTTACTGTGGTGCAAAGCGTCATTCCTTTGCAAAAATATTACTGTAAAGTGTAGAATTTGCAAAAACAATACAGCATATTTGTAAATGATAGACATTTTTCTATCGTCAAATGATCTATATCGCCATATGGTGCTGGGCACAGCCCTAACCTGCCCAGCACCATATGGCAGACAGACAAAGTTAGCAATTAGCTGATGAATATAGTGGAGTATTTCGCAGCTACAGCGCCAGATATTTTTCTCAGGAGTTGATTTTTGGTGACCAAAACAGAGCTAAAGTTGAGTGAATAATGGACTTCCATTCATCAGGTGGCCAAAAACACAACTCCAAATACATGCTAATGTTGCTCTTTGTGTGCAGGATGAGTAAATAAGCAAATGTTTGCTTCATCAAATTTATATATACAGGCCATTTATCATTCACCTTTGCTTTAAATACTTGAGATTGACCTGGCCTCCTCCCAAAACGATTCAGCTTGAGGTACTCAATGAGGCATTATTGGGCATTGATTTATCTCATTATAGCCTCATTTCGTCTCACCATACTTGACTCTACCTTATTACACCTTCATCTAATGCAGACCTACCCGTGTCCAGAGGGCGCAATGAAGTATAGGCAGCAGTGGACTCTGTTGTCTGGCATGGATCTGCGGTTCACCCTCGACTCTGCATTGAGGAAGTCCTCGCACTTACTGTCAATGTAATTTATGACTGGCTGCCAACTGGGAAGATAGAGAAAAGACATCAGGCAGAGAAAAGAGGACGTTGGTTAATAAAGAACATATGATCATTTGGTAAGATCAGAGACGTTTTATAGAGGAGACTCAATCACATCCTCAATACAACTCTATAGGGAAAGCCCAAAGCCCAATCGTGTGGTTGCTCTGACTTAAGGGTCTGTTTTACTTCTATTGCTCATGTGTGGTAGTGGTGACGCATGCGTACTGGAAGCATAACTGGTTCGGAAAAATGCTGTTTAAACCTTATTTTGGGGTTGTCAAAGTTGTCAAAGTTTTTCAGCGATTTTAATTAGATTTTACTGCTGATTCTATTCATGTAGTTTTTATGTCCCGGTGAGCAGTGAAAGTGCAGATCTGGCGCTCTCCCCATTCATTCAGATAGGAGCCTGGTCTTGTTAGTCTGAAATAGCTGCCCGGCGGCATTGCCAAGATGGCTGCTGAGTGGCATGACTTGCCTATATGGATTTTGGTAAGATCTAACTGTTCACATGTTAACACTTTGATTATGCCAGCACTCCTCACCAGTTGCTGTTGTCCACTGCATCTCCAAACCCTGGTGTATCGACAATGGTGAGTGTCAGTTGAACCCCTCCTTCCTTAATCAGCACTTTGGACTGCTCCACCTGAAAACACACCAACATTCACACCATTTAGTACACTATGGATTGGAGTCAAACATACGCTTTACATCTAAATCCTAGCTGTTGCAGTGTTCCAGTAATCTTTCAGTATTCGTGTGGATTCAACACTTTGTAAATGCAATTCAGAATACAATTTGGCAACACCAAAGTGCCCACCCACATTGGCCTACATGTTTAATTATGTGACACTATCCTCTCCCACTCATGACACTGATGATGCATCATACACTGCAAGTGCACCCACACAGCCTGCTGGGAGATTGAGAGATACCAGTATCTGCTAGTTGTAATGTGTGTGGAACGTTAACTCCTGAAAGAAGCTAATCCTGGAAATGACATTAGGTGGCAAAGTTCAACTTCTTAAAGAGCAGCTTCACACTAAATCTTGTATGGGAGGAAAAGCACTGCTGCACCGACCTCTATGGGTTGAAAGCTTAAGAATGATCATACACACGGCTGACACAAGTGAGTGTGAGGTATTTAAAATTATGAAAGTGATGACCTGATAAATATTACTTCAGTTGTTTTAGGTCTGAGCTGTCAAGAGTTTTTTACCCAAGCAAATGTCAGCTCAATTACATACTTTACAATCATCTGCTACTACACAACAATATTGTAAGAAATAATATAGAGGACATGATATTCACTGTGATGGATTGCCTCTCAAGCTCAACTATATTTACAGTCACTTATTACACTACCAATTGATTCCACTCCAAAGCTTTCACGGCGCCAGCAGTTATTTGCCTTTTTCCAGAAGAAAATCAAGTAATGCTCTAGATCAATAAAATAACAGCACCTTCAGTGCTATTCATACTATGTCATTGTATATACTGTATACCAATACACCTACCTCAGGTCATAAGGTCATAGCTCTTATTTATTTTTCCAGCATCCTTTGCACTATAATCCATCACACTGTGTACATGTATGCATGTATGTGTACATGTATATCATATCCACCTTCTACATGTACATAATGAGAATAGTTTACTCTTGCATCTTTTGCACTCTGATCACTGCACTATTTGTCAATATGTCTATATTGTTTTGTTCATAGTGTGTATATTAGTGTTGTCTATACTGTAGTTTGTGTCTGATTTTATTTTATTATTTATTATTGTGTTATGGTATTTTTGTATGAGTAAGGACACCATGAGCATTGTACAATCGTATGTGTACACATACCTGACAATAAAGCTGATTCTGATTCTGATAAAATAAAATAATTAATAACAAATCTTATGATGCCTTGTACTCCACACCCCAGAGGTACAGGGCTATATAATGTTTACTCATCCTTTACTTATCATAGCTTAATTTTACTGATGTATAAAAACAGAAATCATCACCAAGTCTTTTTTGGCTCCATGGCAGAGTGCACAAGAAGTCATCACTTGCTATCAGTGCTGTCACTCGAGTCATAGTTGGTTGGGGCTTAAGACAACAAGTCTGAGAATGAAAACGCGTGAAATAAAACAGACAAACTCTCTGGTTCTGTTTTGAGACTTTAGAAATTCCATCATGAGTCTGCCAATGTTATGGGAGTACAATGCTAAATGAGTAAAGTAGCCTTTGAAGCCTCACCGAGCTGGTGGTTAAAATAAGTATGGGTCTGAACCGCCCTCTTGGCCGTCAGTGAAGGTGGAGACCTGGCGGGACTGGGATCACTGTCACTCAGTTAAAATGACACTTCAGGTTGGAGCTGTTAACAAGTGAAATGGTTGTTCTGTCACACGGGCGACTAAATGCATCTGTTGTACACGGGGCGACAGAGGGATGCTGGAGCCACGAGTTGTTAGTCTTTTTAGATTCGGCGCAAACACATACAAAGTCAATAGAAGGAAGGACACATGGATGTAAATGCCTATGAATAATGCAAGGTTAAAACATCAAGGTCAAAAGTGATGTTCAGTCAGAACCGTCTGAACTCACTTTTGTGTGATGTGATGTTCAGTCTGAACTCACTTTTGTGTGATGTGATGTTCAGTCAGAACCGTCTGAACTCACTTTTGTGTGATGTGATGTTCAGTCTGAACTCACTTTTGTGTGATGTGATGTTCAGTCTGAACTCACTTTTGTGTGATGTGATGTTCAGTCTGAACTCACTTTTGTGTGATGTGATGTTCAGTCTGAACTCACTTTTGTGTGATGTGATGTTCAGTCTGAACTCACTTTTGTGTGATGTGATGTTCAGACTGAACTCACTTTTGTGTGATGTGATGTTCAGTCTGAACTCACTTTTGTGTGATGTTCAGTCTGAACTCACTTTTGTGTGATGTGATGTTCAGTCTGAACTCACTTTTGTGTGATGTTCAGTCTGAACTCACTTTTGTGTGATGTGATGTCCAGACTGAACTCACTTTTGTGTGATGTTCAGACTGAACTCACTTTTGTGTGATGTGATGTTCAGACTGAACTCACTTTTGAGTGATGTGATGTTCAGTCTGAACTCACTTTTGAGTGATGTGATGTTCAGTCTGAACTATGAAATGGTGACCAATAATGTAAAGATCATTTATTACGACACACGGCTTAAAATGTGCAACCCCCTCTGTCTATTCCATCTCACTCTTCAGTCACATATATTCACTTCAGTTCTACAGATCCATCATTTCCTGCAGCTCGCCTGCTGTTCCCTCGCTTCGTCGCATACTTTCACAAGGCCATCTAGTTATTTTAGGATCACCCTTTTAACTCAAAATACAGCCCTCTCGCTCTAACACAAACATTCTTCAGCTTCCACAAACCTTTAGATAATCTGTCTGACTTTACAGCTGAGCATATATATCACACACCGCAGTCAGTTGACATATGTGAGCTTAATTGTGCGTCCAGTGTGTGTGTTAAAATGTGTGTTTGTGCTGTAAGTGTTTGTGCGTGACATGTCAGCCATCTCAAAACCGAATCTGCTATTTCCAACGTTTCTGCAAAGAAAAACAGATTGGGAGAAAACCTCAAAAATGTCGTCAGTCTCAACACCATCATTTAAAAGAAATCTGATCTGGGGGAATGTGAGTGAGCGACAAAGAATGAGAGATTGTTCTGGAATATAAATACTCTGACCCCGTCTCTTCTCCGCAGCTCCAGACCACCGCACCCGCAGCAAACACACTTACACACACTAACTGCTACTTGCAGGAGAGCATGTATGCCCACATTGCGCTCATGGGGTTCAGAGGAGGTTCGATGTGAGCGACAGACCGAGCTGGGAGCAAATGGTTCTTAGTGTTTTCTGTCTCGCCAAAGCAGAGTAAATTTAGCACTGTGCTGGTGTGTAGACTGGAACATAACAGAGCTGCTGTCATGTGGAGATGCAAAAGATACAGCAACCACCTGATTTGCTTCCACAATCCATCATTTAGTAGGGGTGGGGAAATAAAATCGATACAGCTAGTATCGCGATATTTTGCACAGAAATATAGTATCGCAACACGAAGTGAAGTATTGATCTTTTATTATATAAATTGTACATGAGAAGTTTGTTTTTTGGCACTAATAAAATTGCTTTTTCAGTCTACTCGAAAAAGAGTTTTGCTTTGGGGACACAATTTGAAGTTGGGAAAAGAAAATATTGCAATAAATCGCAATATGTTTAAAATCGCAAAAATATCGTATCGTGATAATATCGTATGTGGGGGCTCTGGTGATTCCCACCCCTATCATTTAGGTCACACTGCATGAGGGCAAGGATACAGTACCAACACCAAATTATGTTTCCCCCCCCACATCGTTACTTTGAATTTGTTTCTATAAAATCCTTACATTTACACATATAACAAATACACTTTGGTATTCTGGTGCATAACAATAAAGGTAGAAAGGTAGAAAATTATAATAAAGATAAAGACAGAGCAAGTACAGCAGGTCAAGTAATCATAAATACAAAATTAAAAATAAGACATGAAAAGAAAAAGAATAATAAAGGATTTGTAAAATATGGCTATTGTTTGAATTACAGTCAGTGCAGGGATGTGCAAAATATTTATAATGGATTTCATTTTACGATAGAAGTCAAATGTTAACTTTTCCCTAAATGCAAGAAGCTGTCTAAGAACTAACAATCTAAAATTGGCAACATTCTAATTGAAATCAGGAACTGTCCAAGTGTCAACTCAACATGGACAAGGTATTTTGACAAAATAATCTTAACTTTCTCTGGAACTTTATTTTCTGCATCCCACTCCTGAGATGAATGGATTTGGCTCAGTTGCTCATGAACGTGGTTTAGTTAGTGCCATACTTGGGTCACGTGCTGACAACTAGCTTTCAGGCAGTCATTACTACGGGGCTACGGACATGTTTCACAATCAGTACCAAAATATGCTGAGGTTCAATACTCAGCCCTAGAACTCTGGACCTGTCTTTCAGGCTTTCTTTTGCCTTACCTCAAAAATGTATCGTCACATTAAAACTGTCCTATAATGTCTTAAACATCTGACTTCAGAGACAGAAGATGAAAGATGTGTTAGAATGACTAAGTGTCATGACAGTACACAGGATTGTACTTGACTCCAGTCTAATCTGATGTTTATAATTCAAGGTTTTACTGAAGCTGGGTGCTATGGCATCAAGTTGTCTCTGTTCACAATTGAAAGGTTAAAGGTTTGGTTCACTCAAGCTACAAAAACACATTTTCTCAATTACCTCTAGTAGGGCTGGGTGTTAAACTTCAATACTTTGTTGGTACAGGCCGAAATGTGCACCAAACTCTGTCAAGTACCTAAAGCTGGCCTGATTAATTATTGTGTGTTTATGCTGTATTTTTTTAGGCAACCATTTTAAGAAACTGGCAACCAATCCTAGAACATGTTAAATTTAGGGACAGCAAACTGCAAAACGTACAAAAATAAATCCATTTTTAATATTTCATACATTAGTAATATTTAAATATTGCTGCTACACTCTGAACCATAACCGTGCATTGGTATAATGCTAATTAGTCACATTAGCTCCCAAGAGCATTTCCATTTTCTCTGTTCTGGGTGTTTAATTCCTGCCTGGG
>NW_024044570.1:35397941-35901964 GCF_014851395.1 Micropterus salmoides
CCGTCAGAAAGGGGAGACGCCGCTGGTCGTACCACCAGCTGGTCCAGGAGCTTCGTCTTAATGATGGTCCGTTTAAGGCTTATTTTAGGGTGAGTCAGGGACAGTGTGTTAGTTTCCGGACAATCTAAGCAACTGTAAACTTTGTCTTGTCCGTCTCTCCATTCATTGGATTGGATAATTGAAAAACAAACGCATATGACGTCGGGCCCTTTTCTGCTCAGAGTTGATTTTTTTTTCAACTTCGTGCACTCAGATAGCTCCTTTGAAAACGCAAGCACAGCAGGCGCTGATGTTCCGCATGCTGGTATAGGCTTAGTTGTCAAAGGAACACTCTCAGAATGATGGTTTGTTGGAAAACGGCGCACATTTTTTCCGACTTTCTACAACTCCACCCGACCTGAATAGACATGTCAAACTAACATGTCAAACTCAAAGACTCCATCCGACTGACACAAACGAACACCAACTGACGGCGCACACTGCTCCAACAGTTGGTGTTGGTTGGTCAGGGCAGTGGACAAGCAGATCGTTTGGACAAGTTTGTACTGGGAAACTTGTGAATGGAACCTTTTCTTTAAGGGAGTGTTTCGCACAGATTTAATTTTTCTCTGGTATTGTTAGGGATTAACATAACAGGCTGGTCTAATTGTATTCCAGTAAGCGGGTTGCTTCCTTTGACTGGGAAGGTAAATGTTTTAAACTCTCTGTAACAAGTAAGGACTGAGAAAACAGGTGGAACCGATATCCCTGAAAGGTATAAGCAATGAGGAGCACTAGTTGTCTCCATTGACCTTTTTTGTTGTTTTTTTTGTGCTAGAGCAATTGCTCAGGTGCACTTCCATGACTGCCAGGTGATTTTCAGCATGCTGAAAGTTTACTGGTAACTGGGCTTAATTTATTGTGCCACAAACTTGCATGAAGTCTAGGGTTGAGTGAGGCAGGAAATATTGGTTAGGATGTTAGCCAGAGGGATGGGTTCTATCTTTAAAGCATCCTGTTAGCCTGTTGGGTAGTGGTGAAGTGAAGATTTGTTCAATTCTTACAAAAAAGATCCGCTTTGGAAAGTGGCGGAATACTATAGTGTCAAACTTGTTGTTGGCAAAATTAAATGCCGAATTGGTGGAGGAAAGGGTTTTGTCTGGCTTAATGGAGAGTGCAAAGACACCTGTAGAGAGAACTAGTGTTTCTGATGTAGTTTCCCCCAGCGCAAGTGGATCTGACATAGGTCCTGTGTTGACTGGTTTGGGGGCTGGGTTAACATTTGAACAGCACCTTCAGGAAGCTGAACTAGCCCATACACAGCAAGATAACAGTTGAAGTTGGAGCAAATGTACTCATGTGAGAAAAGCAACACGAGGAGAAAATTTGGCCTGAATGCCGCATCAGTGTTGGTTCCTCCTATTTGTTGTGGTAGTTGCCAGTTGGTTAAATCTGTGTTACTTAAAGCATGTAAGCTGGTACCGGAAGCATATCGGCAGTGGTTCAGATCAATCAGGAAAGAGAAACAACCCCATACCGAGTTTGCAGGTGCACTGCTTCTCAGGGGACGTTAGAAGATTTGCAGGAACTTGTCTTGCTAGAACAGTTTAAAAATACTCTGCCCGACCGTGTGGTTACCTATATAAAGGTATGACCCCGAATAGTCGAAGATTCGATGCTTCGATGGGCGGAGCCTGATTTGACTGTCAATCTCACAGTCGAAGCTTCGCAGCGAAACAAGGATCATGCCATTTTGGTGATATGGGGGTGCTCAACGTCTGATTTTACATAGAACTACTAGTTTTCTCCCAATAAGTTAATATACAGCCTATTACAATACACATTTCAATGTTTAATGCTGTAAATAAACATGTAAAAAGAACAAAACTTTCACTAAATGTTTTTAAAAGTGCGTAAATAAATCCTAAATTGTAACCCTAACAGTGGGTCGTCAGTGCGCATGTGTAGGCGTAGCATGTGTGTGGGGGCGGAAGAGGAACACTGAAGAGACTGAGTTCCAGTTTCACGGTGTTGTGCGGCGGTA
The DNA here is from genome assembly GCF_014851395.1 of Micropterus salmoides. Taxonomy (NCBI): domain Eukaryota; kingdom Metazoa; phylum Chordata; class Actinopteri; order Centrarchiformes; family Centrarchidae; genus Micropterus; species Micropterus salmoides. The sequence continues at coordinate 35,399,965 of NW_024044570.1, forward strand.
ACAAACCATTGACTGATTGATATATTTATTTCAAACATGTATCAAGGGATGATATTATGTGAAACTGGATCTTCTCTCTATTCTCCATACGCCAAGTTCGGCGGCCGCAGTTGCTTTTCCCTGGCTGCACCAAGTTGGAACCACACTTTTGCCTGGTTGAGCTGAGATGAATGATCTCGCGGCATTTGCAAAGAAAAATCCCGCGAGATCAGTCATTCATCTCAGCTCACAGTAAGCTCACGCAGGTAGAATGTGTCCAACTTGACGGCCCCGTGTTTGTTCCCCGCCCCTGCAGTGACCTGCAGCTCACGTTAGACTATCAAGTCGGCGAAAGTCAGCCTCGAACGCACCTATTGTGATAGATGGTGGTGAAAAGTGGGAGGAGAATGGAGGAAGTGCCTGTTTTGTCTTCTCTCTGTGGTGTTCATGCAGGAAATATTCTCAGTAACTCCATGATATAATGTAACTTAGACTGGTCAACGGCCGCTGGTCAAACACTCATAAGCACTGGAACAGGAATCCAGTCAACCATAGAATGGTTATTGGGAAGACAGGGAGCCATGGGTGGCAGCATCGGAGGGTGGTGCTGACTGGTCTGAGATGGCCAAACACATTGAGAGAGTTGGGAGTTAGCATAGCTACTTGAGCAGAAAGCTGGGAGAATTTATTTACCAGTGTTTGGTTACTGTTCTCCAGAGTCCGGAGATGCTGTTTGTGATGACCCAGTAGCTATCCTTGACTGGAGAGGGCTTTGTGAATGGCAGTGGAGTCTGAGTTGGCAAGGTTCATTCTTGGCCAGATTGTTTTGTTATGAAGACAGAGAATGGACCCAGAAGCATTACTTTACTCAAAGCAGTTTACAGATCAAAAAGAGTGAAGACAAAAACAAGAAGTTGACCGTAGCATTGTACCATGTACGCAAACTGACTATCTGGCAAATACTGGTTGCTGGTTGGCAGCCGGAGTGGACCGCCACACCCTGACAGACAGAAAGACGGACAGACAGGGAAACAAAAGAGCACAGAACCACAGGACTGAATTAGAGACCCGTTACCCTGACCTCTGTGGTAATGAAGCCTTGTGTTGTCCCTCCTCAAATCCTCCACAAACAGACTCCTAGACCCCTTGCAGTTTGCCTAAAGGGCCAACAGAACTGTAGATGATGCAGTAAACATGGCCCTTCACTACATCCTCCAGCACCTGGACTCCCCAGGAACCTATGCCAGGATCCTGTTTATGGATTTCAGCTTTTCTTTCAACACTATCATCCCAGCCCTGCTGCAGGACAAGCTCTCCAAGCTGAGCATACAGATTTTCTGTGACAGGAAGCAGCACGTGAAGATGGGAAAACATGTCTCTGGGCCTTGGACCAACAGCACCGGCTCACCTCAAGGCTGCGTTCTTTCCCCTCTGCTCTTCTCCCTGTACACCAACAGCCGCACCTCCAGTCACCAGTCCGTCATGCTTCTGAAGTTTGCTGATGACACCACCCTCAGTGGACTCATCTCTTGTGGGGATGAGTCCGCGTACATCTGGTTTACTGGTGTAGCCAGAACAGTCTGGAGTTGTGGGAGCACGAAAGGAAAGTCTCCCTCACTTTTTGCAAGATCAGATTGTGGCTGAGTAGTACGTAATATACAGATTTAAGTAGTCTACTGCTTTTTGTTCCTCCCTGTCTCTCACCTCCACTGCTACAATAACAACCTGGCTTTACTAGACAATGACGTAGGGAAAAATTATTACAATTAATTGGGTGAAGTATTAATTCAGATAAATTCAGATCCAGAATTGTTGGAATTCCCTGACAAAGATAATAATAACAATAATAATAATAATAATAATAATCTTTATTTGTATAGCACTTTTCAAAAACAAGTTACAAAGTGCTTTAACAAGTGTAAAGACAATAATACCCAAGAGACAATAATACAAAAACAATATAAGATAAAAGCATGAAAACATTGAAAAGACTAAAATACACGTTTAAGATAAATATAAAATTAGTAAAATACAATAAAATAAAAGGGATGTGCAAGAAGCTGTACAATTTACACAATACCATACTGGTAATAACCAAATAGTTGTTTATTCAATAATGCATGGAGCTGTTCCATCATTTCATTTGATAATCACTCTTTAATTCATACAGGTTTTAAGTATGATGACTATATCATAAAGTGTTAATGATTCACCTTATTTTTATGATCAGAGAGGAGTAATCAGTCCCTTCAGAATTTCTAAATGCCTGATTTTGCAGCAGCTTTTCTAAAATGAAAGTTGCAATGTTTTGGGGCTTTTTTTTTAATTGTGGGATTAAGTGAAAACTGCATGGTAGATGTGTTTTTTAAATTTAGAATAATAGTTGAATAATCAAACAGTCCCTCCAGGATTTTGCGGACTGATTTGTCTTGACTGACTTCCTCCATGCGTTTCAGCTACTCTGTTTGTCAATCATGCTGTCCTTTATGTTCGACCACAATACTGCACATTTTGCAAAACAGAGTACAGAGTAAGGAAATGACAAGCTGATGTATGCGGCAAACGACGATAGATCAAATTTGCGTAACAAGTTGCAGTGATTTCACAGAGATTTGTTCAGTTTAAATTAATAGTTGCGATGGTGACATCACGTAATCCTGGAGGGACTGAGTAATAGACCTGTGTATGTGAGAGGGCAATGAAATCAAGGATGTGCTTGTTTGTTTGGGGAATTAGAATCACAATTGACCTCTTTGCGTGAGCACTTGTGTTAACGTGCCTACCACATGAATATGCATGCCTAATAGAGAAACACCAGTTTGAACATACGGTAGTCCGAGAACAGTAATCCTAATAGTTATAATAATAGTTGCCTCATACTGTTGTTGGAAATGAAAACAATTTTCTAACCTGTACTAGGATAATAAATAGGCCGCCATACATTTTGCACAGTGGAGCTACAGATGAAAACAGTCTTTTTGCTTGTCTTTATCAGGGGAACCCTCTTTAATTCCTCTTTGATAAAGCTTATAGTTAGGGCTGGCTCAGGTGAGTCCTGAACCATCCCTTAGTTATGCTGCTATAGGCCTAGACTGCCGGGGGACTTCCCATGATGCACTGAGCTCCTCTCTCCTCTACTTTCTCTCCCTCTGTATGCAACCTCATCCCATTATTGCATGTTACTAACACAACTTCTCCCCTTTCTGGTAGTCTTGTGCTTTCTCGTCTCTCTCCTCTCTCCTATCACTTCCTGCAGGTTTTCTGGCTCTGGAGCTGTGGAGTCTGGATCTGTGGCTGCGGGTCACCTGCTGCCCCCGTGTTCCTGCTCGACACCCTCTGCTGCAACGACTATTGTTACTAGTCCTATTGTTATTATTGTTATTATAATCATTAACATTACGATTATTATCATTAACACTACTATAAATATCTGTACCATTTTTCATTTAGTCTATAGCAACATCACCTTTACTGTCTGTACCTCTGTGTGTATACTGTGTAGGCTGCCTCTCTCTCTCTCTCTCTCTCTCTCTCTCTCTCTCTCCTTCCCCCCCCAACCGGTTGAGATAGATGGCCGCGCACCATGAGCCATGGTTCTGCTCGAGGTTTCTGCCTCTGTTGCCTAGTGCTGCTCTTGGTGGGAACTGTTGGGCTTCTGTAAATAGCATCATAGAGTACGGTCTAGACCTGCTCTTTTATGAAAAGCGCTGTGAGATAACTGTTGTGATTTGGCGCAATATAAATAAAATTGAATTAATTCTAATGATATTATGTTATAATATGGACCTAAATGGGCTTAGGTCACTCAGTACTTAGACTATGTTTGAATAGTCAGCCGAAGTTCCAACAGCATTAGGAAAGTATGCTAGGCTACAAAAACAATGCCAAATAGCTTATGCTACGCCAGCAGGATAGGGAGCTGTGGCATCCATCTCTTAAGCACTATACAATATTTTGTATTTTACAATCTTATCGTATGTATTTTTTAAATGTAAAATCAGAATCTGTAAAGTAACTTGTAACTATAGCTTTCCATTAGTTTTCTCCCTTCTTTCATTTCAAACAGCATTATTTTATAAGCACAGATTGTATTTACATTGTAAAGCTTCACTTGCTGAAAAGTTGTTTTTAATACTCTGTTTAATACACATTAAACAGATTTTATATGCTTTTAATTGTGCCTGCAAGGTCATAATCAAGTTAGTTCTTTGGTGAAAGCTAAAAGGGAAAGTTAAACATAGCGTTCCCTGAGTTATTCTCTTCCCCTCTCTTTTCTTCTTCATTTTCCTCCACCACCTTTGTCTGTTTACCTCATTTATTCCAACCCAGCTCAGAGAAAGAGTGTTTGTGGAAGCAGGCTGTAGGAAGACACTTGGCTGTCAACAGGATTTAGTTAGAGTGAATTATTAATGACAGAGATGCAGGAAGACTCCTTCATCAGCCTAAAGGCCACTGCATGGCCTGTTTTTGTTACTGCACTGACACAATATGTTTTAAAGAAATTAAAAACAAAACTGTTTTCTTTGTGAGGAGAATTCAACAGTTAGGAAAGAGCAACTATAGAAAACAATTCAGCCACAGTATATATGGAAATACTGGATGAGAAAACAACTCAAGGACAAAACACAATAATAATAGGAGTTGAAGCTCCATAAATTTTAGGTCTGTTGACAAGCATAATTGAAGAGTTTTAGTCCAGAGAGAAAAACTGTGTCAATCATAAATCTGTATAAATGGCCTGTATTTTACAGCCATGTTTGCAATCATTTCTGATCTTTAACATCAACAGGAAACACATGCAAGTGTCAGTTCTTTTATTTGTTTTTTACACAGGTTTAAAAAGCTGCTTCTCAAGTCCTCCTGTCAACAAATGTAGCTCCAGCAAAAGTTCAGTCAGGAAAACTATTAATTTGCAAGCTAGTAGTTTGTCATACCATCCAGCTACCAGTGTTGGGCAGTAACGTGTTACTGTAATATTGTTAATTTTCCCAGAGGAATACACACACACACACACACACACACACACACATACATACATACATACATACATACATATAATTCACATAGTAATAAATTATAGCTGCACTTGTCTTTAACTACTAACTGAAAATGTTCAATTTTACATTCTAACTGTCAATGACAAGCTAATAATACAACATAGATAAAGCATCAAACATTACAGCTCAAATTGTTTGCCAAGGGAGAGAAGTCTAGTAGAAAAATGATACTCCCACACAATGTTTCTGTCTTCTGACCTCAGTCTTGTGAAAAGTCAGACTGAAATGCTGACAAATAATTATGCAGTGCATTTCTGTGTGCGCGAGAGTATTTTCACTTTCTGCCTTTTACTTTAAAATAACTAAGGAGCGTTACACCCAGCACCATAGGCTGAGAAGGTTTTGAAGAGTGCCTTGTTTGCTACTCTGAAATAAGTAACACAAGAATGTGTGCACATTCAAACAAACCAGATGGTAAAGTGCTGGATAAAGGGGTTTAAAGTGAAAAACAAAGAATTCAGTGTTGGTCTTACTTTAAAAAAGTAATTAGTTACAGTTACAAATTACTTCTCCCAAAAAGTAATTGAGTTAGTAACTCACTTACCACATTGTAAAAGTAATTAGTTACTCTGCAAAGTAACTGTTACGTTATTCTTTATGTTCTATAACGCTATTACGTTCTATAACATCTTTAACGTCAATGATGTTTATTTTAAAGAGGTGGTATTATGTTCAGGTAAGGACTACTAGCCAATCAGAAGCAGAGAAGGGCGGGTCGTAAGAAACAAGGTAGTGTGATCCAGAGCCCTTTGAAGAGAGAGTCGTGTCAGCGGGGGTCCAAAATGCTTGATTGTCACATGGTTCGTGGAGACCGCAGATAGTTCCCGGAAGTCCTGGGTGGGCAATTCAAAATGAGCGAGAGAAACGACAAAACAGCGATTTAAGCAATTTCTGGTAATTTAGACAATAAATGCGTTGATTTACAATATTTGCACAGCACAGTGACACATGTATGTAGTTACATTAGTATTTTTTTTTAAATCTTTACAATCACTAAAGAGGCTAACAACATAAAATATGTGAGGTACTTTTTCACTGGCTTTATGTTTGGTTTATTAAAAACATCACTGCAGATCATCTTCAGGCTCCACTGAACCCCCTGTGATTCTTGTGCTCAGAGAGGGAGAACAAGAGAGAGAGAGGGGGTTAGACAAACCTACACATCTGTGAAGATTCATCCAGGTCATGTTTATCCAAGAAAAGTTTAATCGGGAGCATCTGGACGTTTCAGAAGAAGTCCAGTTGCTCTCAGTACAACATTTCTTGTAAAAGGCTACAGGTTTGATTGAGAAAGTTATGGATTGTTAAATTTTGGAACTTCATTAACAGCTTTTGCTGCTGATGTTGGCATCAGTTACTAGATAGTTTGTTAGTGAATGTTTTTATTTTTTCAAACAGTTCTCACACACAGGAACTTTGAGAATTGAGTATTCACCAATATGGTGCATTTAGCCACTATGATGTATTAATGTGGGCAAATAAACCTGAATTGTTGTGTGGAAAATAAGCTCATAAGCTAAGACAGGATGCAGACACTGAGAGAAGGGAAAGAAAATGATAAAACATTTGAAGTATGATTTCTTATGAATGGTATATTATAGGCGTGTTGTTTTCTATCTCACCACTCAGTACTCTTTAGCATCACTGCTCCTCCACCTCGCAGAGTCTACTGCTCTAATATAATTAATGAAGATTGTTTTTATAATATGCTAGTATACTACTTTTAGTGTTAGGGATAACCCCTCCCCCCAAATAAATAAATAACGTTTTGAAATATATTAAATCCATATTTTAAAATAAATTAATAGGCTGCCCCTGTTTATATTGTGTGCTGCTAACTTTATCCATTGCCAGTATGTTAATTTGTTAACCGTTAAGGTCCCTAAATCGTCTAATTTAGTGGGAGTCCACTAACATCTTTTAATGCACATGTTAACTTATTTCAGTTGTGCTAATAATATATAATCAAGTTTTTTACATGTCTTACCTTTCAAACGTGCATCCCAGATAGCATTTTCTATTGCAGCTCCACTGCGCTGCTAGCATTTGATGCTAACTTCCGGGAACTATTCAGACGCTCCATGATCTGCCATTGCTGTGAAAAACTGGTCCATTGGAGTGAACGGAGATGACGCAACTCTCTCTTTAAAGGGCTCTGGTGTGATCCAAATCAAAGGCCCTGCTCCGTTTTCCGTTGCAGATAGTACCCAGAGATAGTACGTAGCTTGTCGTCATAGCGACACCACACATAACTGCCGCGATGTAATGTTCAATGCGACCCACACACACCAGCACAGCTTTCTCTTTAAGTTAAAACGTTTCAACATTCCTCAGAATGTAAAGACAGATAAGCGGTATGAAAACCTTCCAGCTGTGTTTTCCTCTGCCGTTGTTGCTGCAGCGGTCTGTGTGACGGCAGGAGCAGAGGGCTCTGTGAGCGGGCGGCTGGCCGGCCTCACACGCTCCTCCCGCGGGTTGGCGCAGACTTCCCCCGCAGCAGAGTTCCTCAACTCCGAAAATATTCAAGCACATTTTTGTTCCGCCATCACTTCTCTAAAACTGTCAATATTCAAAATCTACACGGCTGATTTCTCACCTCAAAACTTCTCAGAAGTGGATTTAGTGATGAAATTCCATACGAAAACTGTAAAATCTGAAACGTTCCGTTGCTGGCCTCTGTCAATGCAATGATGATGCAGTGAATAGTGAATATTCTCTCTGACCAATCAGCAGTCTGTCTATTTTCAGGTTACATTTTAGTTTCGCCTCAGCTCGCTTGGAACCTCGACGGAGGTGAGGTGATATAAAAAAAGTACCTGGAAGCAGGTGCAGGTGCAACATTTCTACAATGGAAACCCAAACAAAGGTGAATGTAGTGTTCAAAGTGTGTCGTTCAAAGAACGTTTCGTTCATAAGACCTAATCGTGTGTATGACTCGGGAGGAACGGGTTGTCTCAGTGATTCGTTCATTTTCACGCATGCTTGAATAGTCTTGGCCTCTTACGTTCACTCGTTACACGGCAGCTGCATGGCCTCCGTCAGCACAGGAAACAGAATTGATTAGTTCACAACTTTCAACTGTGGGTCTCTGGGTCTGAGTCGTTCATTTGTCCCGTGACCGCTCCTACTGTGGAGCAGGAATGAACGACTTGTTCAGCGCTCAAATGGGTCCTCCTCAGTCTTTCGTTCACTCGGCAGGCTAAGTGACTGCCAGCGCAGGAGAATGAGAGGCAGGTCGGCTGTAAGGTAACAGTCACTGGACTGATATTATATAGCTATTTTGTTAATTATGTGACATTTTATAAAGCATAACATTATTACAGCGCAGTGATGTTGTGCTAAGTTATAGTTTTAACACAGCCGCACCGTAACTTTAGTCCTGCTAGTGTTTAACATTACAGCTAACAGCTGATGAGAGTTGTTCTGGGTCCACTCCACTTCAGAGCCCTGACAGAGTTCTACCAGGAGCTGAATTACCACAGAGGTTGTCTCCTCTCCAAAACAAACAGACCCGGTCATTAAAACACAGCCACGTAGCAACGTTAGCGTTAGCTCTGTAAACAGCTAACAGCTGATCCAGGTCCGCCAGAGAACGCAACGTAACTTTTCCTTTTTATTTCCCAACACAGCCGTGCTGTTGCTTCATAGCTCGTGACTGGTGAACAACCTGGCAGTGTTTGAGCGATGTGCTCATGTGTGTTTCTCTGTCTGCAGAATCCGGACCTGATGTGGCCCATTCTGCGTCCAGACCTGCCAAACTATTGTGTTTATTTCTCTGTTCCTCTCTCTGTGCTGGAGTTCTTTAAGAACTTGGTGGCTTGGTCCAGATTATTATTAAATTGGTTGAATTTTAATAAGAGTGTGTTTATTTATATAGTGTATCAAGCTTATTACTTCCAATATATTTACTGCAAATCCGTTACTACTGTATGAATGAGCACTTTAGAGATAATGATAGTAATTATATACATCAGCCTTTATATGGCTGGTCTGGTTGTATACTCGGGAAAGATTGTGACAATGGAAGAATTTAGCCAGAGTAGTGGTGACTGCATATAGACAACATATTTCTGTGGTTTTTACATGGTTTGAATTTGGTTGTGGGCCCAGGGGGGTTGATATAATGATGATATACAGTAATCGAGAGGTGAATTTGTGCATTATACTTGGCTTGCATCAAATAAAGCAAGCCAGGCAGCCTTCCTTGTTTGAGAACAGCGCTGTTTTTTAATCGCCCACTAGAGGGCTGGAGCCAATCGCAGCTGACATCAGGCGAAAGGCGGGGTACACCCTGGATCATCGCAGGGCCACACATAGACAACCAACCACTCACACACACCCCTAAGGACAATTTAGGGTCACCAATTAACCTAGTCCACATGTCTTTGGACAGTGGGAGGAAGCTGGAGCACCCGGAGAGAACCCACGAAGAATATGCAAACTCCACACAGAAAGGCCGGGGCAACCGGGGTTTGAACTGGCCATTAAGTAATGCAAATATCAGTACCTGTATATTACTGCACAACTCTTAAATATTGAGTGCAGTAACAAAATTAAATATTGAAAATAAATAATATTCACAAACTTTGCATTCAAGTGCAAAACTAAGACACACAACAGTAAACTTGGGTAATATGAAACAAAGAAAAATCTAATCTTTAATTAGTGCAATTACTTGTAGTTGTTTTACTCTATTTGTCTTTTAAAATGATTTTAAAATGATTGTGTGTTTTGGGTTGCTCCCAGACCCTTTAGGGGGAGCCAGCCCAAAGTGTCTATGTCCACTTTCTAAAATGCTCCCAGGAGAGGGCCAGTTTATATATATACACACACACACACATATATACATACACACACACACACACACACACATATATATATATATATATGTATGTGTGTGTGTGTGTGTGTGTGTGTGTGTGATGGTGGTGAGGGGAGTGGCGGCAACAGAACAGACGATACAACTCATTACCATCCCCAACAACAATATTAATAATAATAAAGATATAAACAGTAGCATCATATCATACTTTTGTCTAGAAAGTAATAGTTTAGATAACAGAAATAGTAAACATAACATTATTAATAAAGTCAGTTGAAAGTAAGTGGAGTGTAAACAAATAACATAAATACGCTAGCGTAACCAGAGTCACAGAAAGGAAGTACGATACAGCAACAAAAAAAAACCCATTATATTCTTATTTTCCCTTTTTCTCCCTTCTCCTTACCCTGACAATATAGGCCTCTAGAAGATATTGTTAAAAACATGATTTGTGTCTATTACAGTTGGTTGATTCGTCAAGAACAGTGGAATCAGGATTGGATGTTTGTGGTGGGGTTAGATAAGTTTTCTATAGATACGTTTTTCCAACATATGGTGGTCCTTGATTTCCAGTTCATAAGGATGGTTTTCTTGGCGATAGATTGATTGTTTTCCTTATTTTCCAGATTAATTGTTGATACAGTGGATACAGCTGAAAGTCCGTATTGCCCAGCGACAGCCCCGAAAACTGAAGGATGTGTGAGAAGGTCTGTATGGAGGATTGGGCCAAAATCCCTGCTGCAGTGTGTGCAAACCTGGTCAAGAACTACAGGAAACGTACGCTCTCTGTAATTGCAAACAAAGGTTTCTGTACCAAATATTAAGTTCTGCTTTTCTGATGTATCAAATACTTATGTCATGCAATAAAATGCAAATCATTTAAAAATCATACAATGTGATTTTCTGGATTTTTGTTTTAGATTCCATCTCTCACAGTTGAAGTGTACCTATGATATAAATTACAGACCTCTACATGCTTTGTAAGTAGTAAAACTTGCAAAATCAGCAGTGTATCAAATACTTGTTCTCCCCACTGTATATCACCTAGTAAGCAGAGGTGAGGTGATAATGGGATGTGGCAACCCAGGAAAAGGGATAATGATGTAGTGATTTCTTTCCAAAATCGTTTAATTGGTGTGTAGTTCCAGGTGGCATGAATATAGTTATCAGGGTTATTTTGTGAGCAATGTGAACAATCTTTGCCCGATGTAATGAATTTTGTGGAGTACCTTGTAATTGTATGAGTTGTAGGTTAGCATTCTTTGTCATAAGATAGATGTTTTTGCAAATTTGGCTCCAGAAGTCAGCATCAGGAGTGATAGACAGGTCTATCTCCCATTTTGTTGATGGTATGGATAGTGTCTTGTCTGACTGTGATATTATTTTGTAGATTCTGGAGAGATTTCTTTTGGAGGAGGGGATGGTAATTACTTCTGAGGTTAAAGGAGAAAGATCTAAGTTAATGGACATAATGTTAAGTTTTGATTGGATGGATGATCTGAGCTGTAAATAGTAATTATATTGATAGAATCTATAGAAAAGAAGATTTGAGTGTTATAATTTGTAATAGTTTGTTAGTCAGTGAAATCAGTAGTGTTCAGAGTCGGACCATTGCTCACTACGCATGTTGTGTAGGGCCACGCAAATTAAGCAGGGCCCGCCTCACTATCTTGTCAATGTTTACGTCTTTGATGAGAGGATGAAGAGGGAAGAATAAAAAAAACTCAATGAGAGTGAATTGTGGGAACAGCAATCAGGTAAACTTGTGTTCTCTTCTCTCAAAATATAATGTCAGCAGATAACTGTAATGTTAATGTGCTAGCTTGCATTAAATGTCTGTCTGTCTTATAGCATATAATTGTGTAAATTAAAATATGGTAAAATAAAATAAAATAAAATAGGCTTATATACAGTTTGAACTCTCTCCCTTTCAACATTTTGTGGTCCATCCCTCCAGTACACAGGTGCAGCCACTCACTCTCCCTGATCACAGTCACTGCATTTCAGTACCTAGCCAAGTCTAGCATACGTTAACATTACATTGCTTGTATGGCAAGTTTATTTTTACCATTGCTACTAACAAGGTGGACCTTACTTTCCAACCTCACACAGACGCCTGTCATTCAACAGTAATCACCCAAAATTCCAACACTTCTCTATTATGTTTTGACTTCAGTGCAATAACTGCGGCTAGCATACACTCCATATACAGCTTAGAGAACAAGTATTTGATACACTGCTGATTTTGCAAGTTTTACTACTTACAAAGCATGTAGAGGTCTGTAATTTATATCATAGGTACACTTCAACTGTGAGAGATGGAATCTAAAACAAAAATCCAGAAAATCACATTGTATGATTTTTAAATGATTTGCATACAGTCACTCAAACTGGCTAATTAGCTAGTTAAACAGCTAAGCTAACAAAAAGGTATGTATGGTGAGCGCAGACTAAAGTCAAACACTAGAATTTTACTCTCCGAAAAAACTGCACCAACTTCTTGGATTGTTAGTACAATTAACTGCACAGCAAGCCATATAATTTGTCCGATATTTGCATGAAAAAATCTCCATAAGGAAAAAACACTGCCGAGATGTCAAGTTCAGTCACTCAAATTAGCTGAGGTGGCGGCTAGCAGACAGCAGGTTGCTGCTTGCTTTGTACAGGAGCTCTGGACTGCTGAGTGTGGGGTATGCTTGCGGGCTCTGTTTTGGTAGTGAATTGTTGAAATGGAGTTATCACGCAGGTTTAATATACACTCTTGGCATAGTTGTTGGTGCCAGAGCGGCTGGTCAGAAGTCAGAGAAGAATGGGAAGATAAAAGTAAAATTCGCAATTAAAAGACTTGCTCTCAGCAACACCATGCACATCAAGCAGCTCCACGGACCACACAGCTTCCCTACAGTTACACTATTACGCCAATATGCTGGCTAGCTGTCCTGTATAAGAGGTACCAAGTCGGAAAGGGGGGTTAGATTTGATCCGCCTCTGAGCTGCGAATGTTGATAGTAACAGAGGTGGAACGATATCTGTGTCAAAAGCCACAGCCGGCATGCAGGAACAGGTGTGTCAGTCTTTTTCTCTTGCACGGTCTACCTGGAAAAACAGATGGCTATGTGAAAGCACACAGTTGGATTATGTTGCAATATTTTGTTCAGTATGAATGAGCAAATGCAGCGCATTGACAGACATTCTTTCCGTGCAATTTTAATATCACTATATATCGTATACTGTATATTATGTTTTATTGCTGTACTTTTACTGTGTGAGTAGTGTCTTGTTGTATTTAACCTGTGAAGCAACTTGGCCAACCTTGAATAAAATTGATATTGTTTATTGCGGGGTCTCGTGTAAAAGTGGCTCCTGTCTTCAAACAGGAAATACCTGAAAATAAATTCCTGTAACAAAGAAAAGAACAATCCAGCTAGTTTGTTATTGATTGCATTGTGTTTTACAATTACGTAAAAAAACAAAAACAAATTGTTGTTGTTATTATTGTTCACTTTCACTTTTTTGGAAGAACTCCATTGTTGCTTAGCAACAGACAACCACTAGCTGCTATAAGAGTTAACAGCCGGATATTCAATTTACATGCTTTGGCACTTGGGTGCTTTTTATACTCCATGAAGCTGAAACCAAATTATTCAACAAGGAGCCATAATAAATGACTTTTAAGTTCTAGGTAGCAGCAAGTACATTCAATAATTATTTCTGGTTCATAAAACAATGATTAGATGTGCTCGTTTGTTTTATAGAAGTACATGAGTTTTCTCTCTGATCAGAAATGCATTGTTTGTGATGTGTGTAAGCGTACTGCCGTGTGCTGAGAGCCATAATCTCAGCATAAACAGATTGTACTTCAGTGTGGGACAGAAAGGCAGAGGAGACCTCAAGCATCTTTTTGTTCCTCCAACACATTGTTAAGGCCAATAGGATTATCTGTCTAACCACGTCTTCTCTGCTTAATGCATGGGGAACAGCTGTTCACTGCAATTTCAATGTCAATACACTGGAGATGTCACATACATGTTGAGATGAGATGAAAACACAAGATGCTAAAGTACACTGTTTGGTGTAGGTGTGTGGGTGCATTGTGCTTTGACCCCCGGTCTCCAGTTTGGCCACCATCATCCTCAACAGCGTATTTTCATCCACGTTATGAAGCCTTGTCTGTAACAAGTGCATGTTACAGTGGCAAAAAGTGCGACAAAGACAGCGACCTGCAGTCTGTGAGCATCAAACATAAAGAGCTGCCATTGTTAAAGGGGCTATATATAGTTTTCAAAGAAAATAAATTAAATTTTAGAAGTGCTGTAAAATCCTAACCATAATGACTAGGGATGGGGATCAAGACCTGATTCTATAAGAACCTGAAATTTCTCAAACCAGAAAATCAATAAGGTCCAAGCTTATTATTTTCTGTTACCAAGACAAGCGGGTCTTATAATGCAACTCTGTCTCAAGAGTGTCAGGATCCTGGGCCCTGTTTCAGAAAGTAGGTTTAACAAACTCTGAGCTTAACCTTGAGCTCTGATTTGACTGAGCCTGAGATGTGAAAATCCGAGATTTTTATTCCAGAACAGCTGATCGGAATAACTTCAGTCAACTCAGAGTATGGTGAACCTGCTGGAAGCGTGTGCGTGGGGATGGAAAAAAAGCCATCATCAATGGAGCTCCAATACAACCATTCACCATGGCAATGGGTAAATGAAAGCAGAGCCTCCATTTTAATCGGGTGGAGCTAAAAATATGAATGCGTGCCAACGCAGACCATGATAGGCTATTTATGTTAAAACTCAGGAGTGGAGGAAGGATCAATGTGTCAACAATATTACATTTTATACAGCGTTGCTCGTTCATCATTTACCACATTTGGATTTCCTTAATGAATGATAAAGTGCTGGAATTCTCTATAGGCCATTACATTCATTTGAAATAGGCTACAGGCCTGTTTATTCAGCTGTGACCTGACGGAACAAAATGCTGGTAGCAATTACTGAAGATGAAAATATTAATCGAGTAGACATAGTTTAGGCAGCTCATTGACCAATTGTAAAGTCAGAGCCTGGACCAGTAGGTTACCCTTTAAATTATTTTTTTTCAGTGGAAAATGTGTCTAGGTTGAAACTGACTGTAAAGTTTTAGACGTCTATTTTACATGACTAAAATCTTGCTCATTTCGTATGTAATGAAATTATATGAAAACACATTCTGACTATCAGCAGATAATAGGCCTAATGAAAAACTCACTTGTAAACTACATTTCTTTGTTTCAACTGCACCACAGTCATGCTCACTCAGAAATATTCACATCATATCCAACACGATGACTAGCCTACCATATGGATGTTCCGATCAGTGCGAATAACAATATGAAACAGTAATCTGTACAAAAATGATCAATGAACAGTAAACAGTGATTGCTGAAGTAATGTAGCTCACGGTAAGTGTTTCGGTGCAACTGTTGCCAACCTGACAGCTGCCTTGTGTCCACCGAGTCAGTGTGTTATAAAGGACAGTGTAGGCACGATGTCGGGAGATAAATCTCTGTCCATACTTTGATGGCAGATGACATAAAACATAAAAGGGGTCATGTTCCAAGATCATGTTTGTGTAAAAAAAATAAAATAAAATAATAGCCTATCTAACTGGGATTTCGATGTTTAAGACATAAAAGCATTCATATATGTGCTTTGATATCGACAGTATGAATGAAGAAATGTCAGACAGCCACTTCAGGCTCCATAGGAGGGGAGGAGTCAGACAGAAACTCAGCGTTTGGAGGTTAGGTTCAGAGCGTAAGTTGCCGGAGTTACTGATCTGGGGTCTCTCTCGGTCTCTGAAAATGAAAACCCAGAGTTTCCCTCCCCTTAGAGTGAACATGCTCAGAGTTTTCACAAAACCTGCTTTCTGAAACAGGGCCCTGTGCTTCCCTCTGCCTGCCTGTGTGTATGTACTCCCAGTCTTGATTACCTCATGTGTTCCACCTGTTTGCTGCCCTGCCCTGCTCGTGGCCTAAGTATACATGTTTGTAAGTTCTGTTTAGTCGTTGTTGCGTTGTAGTCGCTTGTCGAATGTTCTGTCTGTGTTGTGAATTTTGTAACCTTGGGATTAATATGTTCTGTTTGGAAACACCTTTTTGTTTATGGAGTTTAACCTTTGTTTTAGACTTGCTGCGTGAAAGTCAGAGAATCCCGTTTTGTTAATTAAATCCCCCCAAACTGAACCTGCGCCTCTGTGTTCTGTATATGCTTCCAAAACCTGTGTCTCACCTGGCCTCCACTGACAGTGAGACAAGAGTCATGTCATTTAAATCTAATCAGATTTAACCTGAAAGAAGAAAACCAATTGTAGTTCTTTAGGGAGGGGCACCAAAACACAGTATTAAACAGGGTTAAAGACCTGTGTCAGTTCCTCCACACACACACACACACACACACACACACACAGACACACACACCGCAGCCAGTCCACTTTTCTGTTGGACAACACAGAGCTGCTCAATATTTTAAATCTTTGGCTCCAAGGGAAGGGTTCAGATAATCAGCCAGATGTTTGAGCACGTCGGAGCCTTCAAGCAAAAACGACTACTGCTCTCTCAGCAGGTAACATTCCTACGGATAACATTCAGATGAACACAAAAAAATATAAAATCAAGTAATTATTAAGCAAAATATCATCTTGTTTTGTATGCTTCCAATTGTTGGGCCGCTTTTAATTATTTTATTTATATTAAATTACCATAGTTAAATTTAGTCCAGGCCAGTTTCTTCCCCTCATCTTTTGCATGCTTATTGTTTTTTTTTCCCGTCTCCATATTCAGGACTTTTGTCCCATTTCCCCAGTACTAGAGAGGTTGACTGATGGAAGATAATATATCCAAGCAATCTTGTGCTGGAGTTTGAGAGGCGCTTTGAAGATTTCAGAGACAATGCGACAGCCTTTGAGCTCTTTGCTCAGCCCATTTCTGTTAATGTGGACACAGTGAGTGAGAAGGTTTAAATGGAACTAATTGAACTTCACTTTGATTCTAATACTAGTAATACTAATAATATCTGTCTGTGGAAGTATGTACCTTTTGTGAGAAGGCTTTTAGCCTGATTAATCTAAATAAGTGGAAGCTGAGAAACTCACTGTCTCACTCTTACCTCCATGACATCCCATCTAGGTCATTAAGTCAGCTGGAGCCTAATGTTGAAAGACTTGAAAAACAAAGACAAGCTTTGTGTCTCCTACTGATACTGCAAGTGATAAATGACTGTACAAGGCACTGAATAATAATGCTTTAAAGGTCTGTAATATTGGGGGCATTCTGTGATGGTGTGTAACTCAAATGGTTAATATCCAGTACTGATTAGTTAGTTAGTGTTGTCACTGGTGTTTAATGTTATATATTTTTCAATCTTTTTAAGCTGAAGCTAAAGTAAAGTTTAAAACATCTAACATCTATATGCACTTTCTGTCAGAATGGTGTCTTTTTTAGATACATTTGCTCCCACAAAGCATATGGATGTTTTGTTTTACATGGTCTCTGAAAATTAATAAAATGACTGATTAAAGTATAGTAATATTTTGAAATATTCAATTTTCAGCAGACTTACAACTAACATCACTAGAGAGCCAGGCAGTTCTACTGATTGAGAATGCATTTGGTACTTTGGTAGCAAGGTGAAGAATCCTTTGATGGCAACTAGAATGTCTGCCAGACAAGGCACTGAACATTGTCAAAGCTTGTGCTGCTCTACACAACTTCCTGTCACACAATGATGAGACCAACACCTGTCTGCGGATACATCCCTGCTAATTTTGCAGACTCAGACACTACAGGGTCCCCACAGCTAGGTGAGTGGAGAAGGGTGGTGGCAGGGGACACATCTTTTGGAACCACTAGATCCACGTCACCTGTCAAGGCCCCATTCCACCAGAGCTGCAATTGGTGTAAGGAATGACCTGATGGCCTTCTTTCAGTCACCCAATGGAATTGTGCCATGGCAGGACAAGAGTGTGTAGTGGCTAAACTATATGTAAGTTTTTGATTTTAATAAATAAAATTTTCATTGCTTTATTGTCAATGGGCTCAAAACTCACACACGCCTGTTTTCTCTGTTGCTTGCATCAGCCACTATTCTGCTTTTAATGTGAGTACTCCGGGTCGGATTCAGCCCTGTGCGCGCTCCCAAGCCTCTCTCTGACTACAGCGACAACACGGCAGCTAACGACATGCAGTCCACTAGCACTATAAAACAACCGGCTCCCAGCAAAACAGGCTCCACGTAAGGATACAAAACAATAATAAAGGTTTATGTGCTGCTAACGCCGAGCAGTTGCTAACATTATCCGGTGCAAAGTTATATAACGTTAGCTTTCCATATTACTTCACCAACTAACGCGACCCGTTTTACTATCCTGTGTACCACTGTTGATTTAGCCTGCAGAGAGGATGTAACGGTAAAAAGCAAATGTGGAGCGATTTGTTTTCTAACGTTAGCCTATAGTGATGCAGCCAGGAGCAGCCAGCTAATGCTACAGTAGCTCGGGCCTGCCGCTGTTTGCTTCGTAACATTCAGTTTAGGTTTATTGTGGTTTTTATATGCAGTCTATGGGTTTTACCAATAACGTTACTCAGGTACACAGCTTCTCTCAGTCGCTGTAACTAACGTGACCCATATAACATAATACTGCAACAAAACGACCACAACAACACAGAGGAAGAGCCATCCACTAACACTACTTACAATAAAGTTACTTACTGTGGTCTAACTGTTATAAAGTGTGACACATTATAATATTCAGTCCAGCTCACTAACCGTTTCATTATCATCCAATACATGTAGCTGTGCTGACATTGCTGAGCCTCTGGTGAAACATTCACAGAGAGTAAAGAAAAGCAATAGGCGAGCTAACGCTGTAGCACGCTCATGAGTTCAAGCGAGCACGCGTACGAGCACACACCTGGTTGCAATCATAGAACCGCACCGCTGTTCTGTTGCCAGACCTGAGACTCAGCCGAAGCTGCGTGGCGAACCAGCCTGCTGCATTACCAGTTACACCCGCCATGCCAACTGAGCCAGTCTCCTAACTCCTGTCACCATCTTCCTGCCCTCAGATCCGCTTCTCCCTGCCTGAGCCCAGTCCCTTCTCACCTTTTACAATAAAGACTGTTGTAAACTTTCGGTTGTGTTCTGTCCACTTTTGGGTTCTACCACCAAACTTGACATGTCGGTCATATAGCAATAATACTAGCCTCGCATTTTTCATGAATAATGTTAAGAACTCTAATATTAAGAAATCCTTGGCACTTTTGCACAAAGCCAAAGAATTTATTTGTCTTAAAGAGGAAAAATCTGTTGGTTTGCTTGGTTTCAAGGTCAGAGTTATTGTTGTCATATTAAAGAGTAGGATTCATCATTTTTTCTTTCAATGTCTTGTAAAATTTGATTGCTAGTCCATCAGGCCCTGGCACCTTATCACCATTTATATTTTTGGATAGCCTGTGATATCGCTTTAATTGTTCTCAATCTCAATTGGATCTATGGAGAGGTCATTATAATGTTAATTACTCCATCAGCTAGAATTTTTTTTGAGTTCTCCATGCCAAATGTTTCCCAGCTTTACCCCCTTGATCATAGTAAGATTGCTTCAGCCGCATTAAGCTTTTTGCAGCTTTATCAGGGGATAAGTTATTATATTGAGTTCTCAAAAGTAGCAGGTCTCTGCGTTGTTGGATCATTCCTCTCCATTTTATTTGGTTTTCCAAAGTTTCCATCTTTTCTTTTTGTTTGGCCTTGGAGCTTGCATAACTGCTGATTTCTCCTAATGTCATGCCTCATATGTTATGCTGGCTTTAGTTTGATCTGTGGCTGCATTTGGAACCGCCTACTACATATGCAATAGGTGGTATGTAGTAGTAGTATGCAAAAGTAAAAAAATATATATATATATATATATATATATACATACACACACACACTTATCTTTTATGCAAGTACTTATAAGAGTGCTTTTTTCTCCTTTTATTATGTTTAATATATTGTTTTAAATCTTTAACCTGTTCCCCTCTTTATTATTGTTGTTGTTATTCCAGTCTGTCCACATGTGTGGGGTTTAGGTCAGGGATGTGGGGTTGCTGATTGTTTTCCTCACTAGCTGTTCTTCTCCTTCCTTGACTGGGACCTGTCATCTTTTGTTTCCCAAAACATAGATGCTCAGACTGTGTAAATGATCATGCAGCCCTTTGCTCTGGGCCAGACGTTAGTGACTGTCTTAGGAAACAGAACCTCTGGTCCAGCTGATTTTGTTGTAGTACTTCTCTGTTTATTCTCTTTTGTTAAATATATTCTTCAAAGACAACGGTTTATTGTAACTCAATTGTTTGCTCAACCCCTCACCTGGAATACACTTTCCACGACACACATGACAGGTGACCCTTAACCTGCCGGTTACATCTGTGTGTATGTGTGTGTGTGTGTGTGTGTGTGTGTGTGTAAGCCTTCAGTTTTGTGTAGTCTTTGTCTTGTCCTTGTTGTCAAATGTTGAGTGTTCTGTTCTGCCGTTGCCTTTGGAATACTCTGCCTGTGCTCTGGATTATTTTTGCCTTTTGGATTTTCCTCAGTTTTGGACTTTACCTTGTGATCCCACGTTAGCTTGTCTCTGTTAGGTTTTTGAGTTAATATTTTGAACTGCACCTTTCTCGTGTATTGTCTGCATTTGGGTCCACGACTCTACTAGCTGCCACTGCATTCAGCCTTATCCCATGACAGTTCTTGAGCAAATCCAAAGGCCCCATGACGTTTGGTGGTCTGTAGCTATTGACTCTGCAGAAAGTTGGCAAATTCTGTGCACTGTGTGCCTCGCTGACTCCACTCTGTGATTTTATGTGGCCTACCACTTCGTGGCTGAGTTTCTGTTGTTCCCAATCGTTTCCACCTTGTTATAATAACACTGACAGTTGACCATGGAATATTTAGTAGTGAGGACATTTCACAAATGGACTTATTGCACAGTTGGCAACCTGCTTGAGTTCACTGAGCTCCTGAGAGCGACCCATTCTTTCACAAATGTTTGTAGAAGCAGTCTGCATGGTGCTTAATTTAATACACCTGTGGCCATGGAAGAGATTGGTGTCCTAAAACTTGTCAATATAGTACATATTCCTACATGCTACATACATAAAAAAAGTTCAGTATATCAAAAGGTTCTGACCTTTCATCAAGAATAAATATTACACATTATAATAAATAGCCTATTATTGTATAACGTATTTGTTGTAATAGTAAAATATTTTTTTATACTGAAAAATATGATCAAGCGAACATTTGCCCTTCTGCTAAGCTGGGGGTTTCTGTCCTGAGCTCGCCTATGATAGGTGTACTGACCCAGTAACACTCCCTGTGTTCTGTTATTGACTGTTGCAGTACTTTAGCTTTTTTATTTCATCATAATGTTTATCATATGTTGGCCAAGGCAAATAGGCAAAAACCTATTTGGTAATAAAACGAATTCTGATAAATATGAAACAATAATACATTAGTATTATTTTAAATGACACATGCAATGGTAGCTTCCTGTGAATGGTTCGATGGTGTTTACACCAGAAATGAACCACTCCAGAGTTCATTTGACAGCAATTTGAGACCACCTCTTCGAGGCAAACCAGTGTGCGAATGTTTGTTCCGCACCAGAGTTCACACCAACCCAGACGAATGTCTCGGGTTACGTATGTAACCCTGGTTCCCCGAGAAGGGGAACGAGAGACTGCGTCGGTTACGACACTATGGGAACGCCTCTAGGCGAAGCAGGTCTGAACGTGAATGAAATCACTCCAATCCTATTGGCTTGTTGCTAGAACGGTAAGGTGTGACGGAATAACCGGAGGAGTATAAAGCACACCTGTACACACTCATCATTAGCTTAAACTATGAAGCAGGCGCTTCAGGCGGGGAGAGAGGTGCGGCGGGCCGACGCAGTCTCTCATTCCCCTTCTCGGGGAACCAGGGTTACATACGTAACCCGAGACGTTCCCCTTCGAAGGAACTCGAACTGCGTCGGTTACGACACTATGGGAACGAGATACCCACTAAACCGTGCCGAAAACCCCGCCTGCCCCTGTGTGCAATAAAGTGGCACGACTAAGAGGAGAGCGCACGAGTGCCAGGTGCCGAAGGAAGGTCAAGACTGTAAAACCGAATGAATGTGTGCGGAGTGGCCCAGCCAGCCGCTAAACAACATCCTGCAAGAGGCCCCGGAAAGGAGGGCTCAAGAGGCCGCCTTGCCTCTGGTAGAATGAGCCCTCACAGCCACAGGTGAAGGCAAACCGCGCACCTGATAGGCCAGGGAAATAGTCTGAACAATCCAGTTGCTAATAGTATGTTTGGATGCAGGGAGCCCGGCCCTGGGAGACCCAAAACACACTAGCAGCTGGTCAGCCTTCCTCCAACGGGAGGACCTCAGAGTGTAAATACTCAGTGCTCTGACAGGGCAGAGCAGATGAAGTCTCCCGTCCTCCGCCGTCACATGAGGTGGAGGATGAAATGCCTGCAGCACTGTGGACCCTGCCGCACAAGAAGGCACTTTAGGGATGTATCCTGAACGAGGGTGCAGGATAGCCCTAATATTCCCCGGGGCAAACTCCAGGCTTTGCGGGGAAACCGAAAGCGCTTGGAGCTCCCCCACCCTCCTCAGAGAGGTGATAGCAAGGAGAAAGGCCATCTTGAGGGTCAAGTGCTTAGCCTCAGCTGACTCCAGGGGTTTGAAGGGGGCCTCAGCCAACGCCCCAAGAACCACTGCCAGATCCCAAGTGGGAACCTTGGACCGAGTCGCAGGTCTCATCCTCCGGAGGAGGAAAAGTACAACCAAGGGAAGTTTCCCCAAGAACCCCTCCCTCAGAGGGGTGTGGAAAGATGAAATAGCTGCCACGTACACCTTGAGGGTGGAAGGGGAAAGACCAGCAGAGAACCGGTCCTGGAGGAACTCAAGTACCTGAACCACCGGGCAGGTAACAGGGTCCACCGACCGCTCCCTACACCAAGTGGAGAAAACACTCCACTTCAGGCCGTACATCCTCCGTGTGGACGGGGCCCTGGAGCTCAGGAGGGTCTCGACTGCTCCGGCTGTTAGACCCGCCTCTAGGTACTGTGCCCCCTCAGGGGCCAGACCCACAGTCGCCATATGGCGGGGCAAGGGTGAAGAACCCGGCCCTGCACCTGGGACAGCAGGTCGCTCCTCAGAGGGACCCGCCACGGCGGGCCGTCCAGGAGCGACATGATGTCCGAGAACCACACCCGGGTTGGCCAGAACGGGGCTACGAGCAGTAGGCCGACATAGTCCTGGCGCACCCGCTCCAGAACCCCGGGAGCAGAGCGACTGGGGGAAAAGCGTACAGACGTAGCCTCGGCCACAAATGTACCATGGCGTCCAGACCCAACGGGGCTGGAGGAACGAGAGAAACCATAGCGGGCAGTGCGTAGTCTCTTGAGACGCAAACAGATCCACGTCTATGGGGCTGAACTCTTCGCACAAGAGCTCCACCACTTCGGGGTGAAGTCTCCATACCCTGGGCCTCAGCCCCTGCCTCAACAGCAGGTCTGCTCCCTGATTCTGCGTCCCCAGGAGATACATCGCCCTGAGCGATAGTAACCTCTGCTGGGACCACAGGAGGATCTGACGCGCCAGTCTGTCCAGAGGGCGCGAGCGCAGACCGCCCTGGTGATTCAGATAGGCCACCACCGCTGTGTTGTTCTCCTCGGAACGAACCAGGACGTGGTGGCCTTGGAGATCGGGCAGGAAACTCCTTAGAGCCTGGAACACCGCCAACATCTCGAGACAGTTGATATGCCACTCGGATCGATGCACCTGCCAGGATCCCCTTGCAAAGTGGCCGTCCATGACCGCGCCCCAGCCCGTGAGGGAGGCGTCTGTCGAAATAACCAGCCGGCGACAAGACCCTCCCAGCACGGGCCCCTGGGACAGGAACCAAGTTTCCTTCCAAACTGATAGGGAACGAAGACACTTGCGCGTAACCCAAACCAGACGGAGAGGATTCCCCTCGGGGAAAAACCCTTGTTCCTTAGCCACCACTGCAGGGGTCTCATGTGCAGCAGTCCAGATGGTATTACGCTGGACGCAGCCGCCAGGAGACCCAACATTCGTTGAAAGTGTTTCATAGTGATGGCGTGGCCTAACTTCACCCCTTTCACGGCAGCCAATATGGTGTCGACACGTGCCGGAGACAATTGTGCCCGCATCGTTGTCGAATCCCATGCAACCCCTAGGAACGTAGCCCGTAGGGTGGGCGCCAGCACGCTCTTCTTTGCGTTGAGCCTCAGCCCTAAACGCCGCAGACGAGCCAGAACGACATCTCGATGCCGAACCGCCAACTCTCGAGACTGGGCTAGGATGAGCCAGTCGTCGATGAAGTTGAAATCCGGATGCCCCGGAGCCTCAGCGGGGCCAGTGCTGCATCCATACACTTGGTGAATGTGCTAGGGGAAGTGCCAGGCCGAATGGAAGAACCCGATACTGGTAAGCCACACCCCCGAAGGCAAACCTCAGGAACTTCCTGTGAGAAGGACGGATGGAGACCTGGAAATAGGCGTCCTTTAGATCTATCGTGACGAACCAATCCTCAGATTGGATGTGCATCACGGTGCCGGGGATGATGAGCATCTTTAACCTGAATCTCCTCAGAGACCGGTTAGAACCCGCAGATCCAAAATAGGGCACGCAGCCCTCCATCCTTCTTGGGGACTATGAAGTACCGGCTGTAGAACCGGCGTCTCTGTCTGGGGGGAGACACGTTCCACGGCCCCTTTCCTCAGCAGAGTACAAACTTCCTGTCCCAACACCGGACCTTGCTCCGGGCGGACCACAGTCCAAACCACCCCCTCTCTTCTGTTGAATTTGGAGGGCGGGTTTTGAACTGTAGTCGACAGCCATCTATGGCAGTGCGCAGGACCCGCGGAGAAAGGTTCGTCAGGCTCCGCCAAGCGTCTGCAAAGTCTGCCAACGGAACCAGCCCCTCGGGGCTGGTGGTCGGTGTCTCGTGTGATCTTCTGGTGGACCCCTGAAGCCCGGCGCGGACTCGATGGTGGCAGGTGCGTCCTGAACGTGTAAACGGCGGGATAACATCACCTGTTGCCACGGCGGAGGGGACCTCGGTCGGCCTCCGGGGGGGTGGGGGGGGTGCGGGAGGGGAGAAAGACTCCCCTACCCCGGTCTTCCCTGAGCTCCGTCGGGACTGGATGACGGTCCTCAGATCGCGTCTCTCAGACGGCTGAGGGTGAGAGCGCCGTCTCGCTGCCCCAGCTCCTCGGGGGGCCCCCGAGAAGCGACACTCTGCTTCCCTCCTCTCCGTAGGAGCTCGTAGAGGGAAGGGACCTACGCCTGGCAGCCTCAGCTGCCTTGGGTCCAGACCGGTGAGGGAGGTACTGGCGGAACGCTTCGCACTGCGTCTAACGCTTCGTGGTTCTGCGAAACTCCGCCAGATCTTCCTCGGAGGGACCCCCCCTCTGAACCATCTCCTGTAGCAGGTTGGCTTGGTAGGCTTGAAGCACCGTGGTGTGCAAGCTCGCACCTGCCTGGCCCGCTGCCATGTACGCCTTCCCCACAAGCGTGGATGTGGTGCGACATGGTTTGGATGGTAACGCCGGCTTCTCCAGGGAGGACGCAAGTCGAGGGGAGAGATAGCTCGCAAGCTCATCCTCCACCCGAGGCATCCTCCCATAACCACGGTCCCTAACCCCCATCACATTACTGTAGTTCAGTGATCGGGGTGTGGAAAGCCATGTAGAGAAGGGTCTGCCCCATGATTTACTCAGTTCATCATGTAAATCAGGAAAGAATGGCAGAGACCGGCGTGGAGGTGGCGTGTGGTGCTTAAGAAACCTTTCATCAAGCTACTACTAGCCTGTGGTGTCTGCTCCTCCTGTGGCCAGTTGATGTTGAGCTTAGCCACGGCTCTAGTCACCACCTCCAGCAGCACGTCATAGTCGGGCGTCGCTGGATGACGCCGCCCCGACACCCAGAAGTCATCGTCCACTGCGCTGAGCACGTCCGCCTCCTCGGAGTCGGATTGCTGCAGCGTCTCCGGATCCAAACCGCGAGCGGGAGAAGCCGAGAACGGGCTCCCGAACGAGGAAAGGAAGCGTCGGAGCCAGCGGATGAAGGTCGGGAAAAAGCCTCAGCCGTCCCGAAATCCTCCGACAGATCACGCTGTGAACCCATGAGTGAAGCCGCCGGGCCGCCTCAGCGGCCGCAGGGCCCGCGCCACGGGGAGAACACATCCGGCCATCCTCGGAAAAGAGAGCCATGCGGGACCTCAGTACCCGCACGGAAAGGGCTTCGCAACGGGTGCAGGCAGCCCCCTCGAGAGCTGCCCGGGCGTGCTCCATCCCCAAACATGAGACACACATCTCATGAGAATCTCCATCCGTGATGTACCGAGGGCAAGAAAAAACACACCTTCTGTACATCTGGTTGCCGGACATGCTGGTAGACTTCTTCTTCAGGTAAGACACACTGCTTGTAGGACTGGAGCTTTCTTCAAACAACATACAGAGCGCCTGCTGAATAAAAAAAAGCTAATGATGAGTGTGTACAGGTGTGCTTTATACTCCTCCGGTTATTCCGTCACACCTTACCGTTCTAGCAACAAGCCAATAGGATTGGAGTGATTTCATTCACGTTCAGACCTGCTTCGCCTAGAGGCGTTCCCATAGTGTCATAACCGACGCAGTTCGAGTTCCCTCGAAGGGGAACCTCACCAAGGGGGTAAATTCGGTTGAACCGGACTACACCTCAGTTGCCGTAACTTACATAACCCACATAATATACAATAATGCAAAATATGGTGCAGGACAACAACACACAGTGGAAGACCCATTCAGAACAGTAACATTACTTATGGTCTAACTGTTTCACTAAAGTGTGGCAACAATCTCATTTATAATTATTAATTATAATTTAACTCACTAACCGTCTTTGTTGTGTGTCCAATAAATTTAGCTATGTTGACTCTGCTGAGCCTCTCCGACAAGTTAGTTAGTTATTAAAAAGCTATCAGCTAAATGCAGTCAATGTAACATTGTCATGCAACGAGCATGGATTAGTTCAACGTCAAGCTGATAAAAATATTACTGAACAATATGTATTGGGAGTTTACCTGAGTTTCCAGCATTTCGTGTGATGCTCTCTCCGGTGTGTCACTTTTTCTTTGCTCGTTCATGAGTTCGACTACATGTTTGGGAAGGTAGTGGTTATTGAGGCCACTGAAAACTGCACATGGCCCCTCTAAGAATAAAGGAATTTTCTGAGAAGTGCTATATATTTTTCCCTCCAGTTCACATCAGTTTGAACCACAATTTCCTGTATCATGAATTTATGCCTTTCTAGTCTTCCAACAACTCAAAGCGCTTTACATGTCACTTTCACCTATTCACTAACATTCATCCACACACTCATAAATACCTCACTTTCGCTTTTTTGTAAAAACTCCATTGTTGCTTAGCAACAGACATCACTGGTTGCAATAAGAGTTATGTTTATAATGTATATAATTTACTTGCTTTGGCACTTGGTGCTTTTTTATGCTCCATCAATCATTCAACAGGTAGAAACCATGATAACTGAATATTGAGTTCTAAGTAGCAGCATGTACATACAATAACAATGTCTGGATCGTAAAACAATGATTATGCTTGATGTAATGATGCATTTGTTTGTTTTCTATTAAATTGAAGTACATGAGTTTTTTTCTCTGATCAGAAATGCATTGTTTGTGCATGTGCAAGTGTACTGGCGTGTGCTGAGAGCCATAATCTCAGCATAAACAGATTCCACTTCATCCTCAACAGGGTATTTTCATCCACAAGGGCACAGAAAAAGGTTCATAATGTGAATGCCATGTAATTTGGGGTTCAGTATCTTGCTGAAGGGCACTATGACATTTTAGGAAAAAATGTCAACAATGTGGTTTTCAAAAAATTCAAAATGACAACAAATCTAGTCATACTGACTTATATGGTCCAAGAGGCTTTTTTTTTGTAGAGCTCATAGAGCTGAACCTGTGTGTTAAGACAATTCACATTAAAAGCCTACCTATAAAGGGAAGGCTGCAAGGCTTTTAATGTGAAAGGTTTGGACGAAGTAATTGATTCTACTTTAACATCATTTGTTTGTATTAACTGGGAAACACAGGAAATTAGAAATAAAGACATGTCTCTAATACAAACAAATAAATCGGATAACATGGGAGATTACGGAGATTTGTGTTTTAAGTTTTTCTACTGTGTAGAAAACAACATGAATATATGGTACTGTCATGCTGCTTGCATGAAATGGAAATTAAAGTCAAATGCGGTGGCCGATTTAGGTGAGAGCATCAATCCAGGTCTTGTACATACTCGACACTTCCTGTACATGCACCAATTATGATATATCCGAAATTTGTTGGCCTCCACATGCTCCTACATATGAGATAATGTGCCCTCAAGATGCCTCCTTTGTTGAAAATGTTCCTGTTGTGTTTTTTTCTTTTGTTTTCCTGCATGCTGGTGCTCACCACATACCGCTTGTGCCCTTTTTATTGATAACACATTTTCAATAGATTTAGGGGAAACCTTAAACTTTTATCCTGTGAAAGAGATGAGTGACACCTTCTCCTTTCAGCTGACCTATGGTCACTATGGTTGCTACACAATACCAACATTCTTCAAGAATTATTTATTTAAAGCACGCGTAATAGACACAGAATCTTTGCTTATTATGTGTGCTAATAGGAAAGCACCAATCTGATGTTTTCTCCCTATATACAATTTCTGGTAGCTAAACAATCCAATACACTGCTCCTTTTTATAAATCACCTCTTCTTATCAAACCTCTTCCTTAAGGGTTAGTTAGGGTTACATTTTTGATTTATTTACACACAAAAGATTTATTAAAAGTTTTTGTCTTGACATTTTTATTTAAACATTCTATGTTATTTATATCAGATTTTATATTAACTTATTGGGGGAAAATTGGTAGTTCTGTGTAAAATCAGACATCGAGCACCCCCATATAGCCAAAATGGCATGATCCTTGTTTCATAACAGCTCTGTGAAGACTAATCTGCAAGGATTGGAGATTGGCGTGGTCTAAAAAAAATGAAGCAGTTGTTGTAAAGGGAAATATTTTCCCCACATAGGACAATGTCTATTCCCAGGTTACAATGTTCATTTTAAATGGTTTACAAATACTATTGGTTTTGGCAAGCATGTGACCTAACTTATGTAGACATTTAACTTTTGTTTAAATGCCTATACACACACACACACATACATACACACACACACACACACACACACACACACAAAATATATATATATATATATATATATATATATACACACACACACACACATGCTGCCATGCCTTTCTCATGCTTCGACAGGGAGAGCAATCTGTGGGTCAGCAGCATCCGACATGTCATCCAGGTCTTCCAGCTTTTCATCCATGCTGATGCACAGATTATGCAGGAACGCACTGCAGGCAATTAAGTCTGGTGTGAAAGTGGGATTCATCTCCAGGGCCTTGGACAATGTGGCTCGCCAGTGTGTGTGTATCCCTAATGCCAACTTCCCACAGACAGGGAAAGTCCATTGGCCAAGCTGTACACGAACAGAAGCACCTTCATCTCATGACCCAAACCGTGATCTCATGGAGAGTTATTAGGTGCATGAAAATCCCTCCTCAGGCACGTCGAGGTTCCTGTACAATGCCAAAATTGTGGTGGCTGCATTCAATTGTATATACCAACCCCCCTGCTTCCCAAGGGGATAAAACAAGACAAAGATCGTGTAATTATGATCTGTTATTATTATTTTATAGACAAATTGTGCTGTTGGACACAACAAAAGATCAAATTGTGACATTACAAGCCATCGGGCTGAATAGCTCAATTGGTTGAGTGTCAGTCTCCACAGTACTACATTTCAATCCAGGTGTGGGTTCGAATCCCACGTCCACCAACAGTGATAATTACTTTAAACACTTGGTCCATGTTTCAGAAAAGTAGGTTTAACAAACTTTGACTGTAAACCTGAATTCTGAGTTGATGAATTAGTGTTTTTAATATCTCTTGCACTACCATTTCAGAATCAGTTGCACCAATCAGATACAGAAAACAGAATCTCTTCTGTACCTTGGTTGAATGAGGAGCTGAGGATTTAAAAGAGGCAATGCAGGAAAGCAGAACAGAAATGGAAAAGGGACAAACTCATTGTCTGCCATGCCTTTGTAAAAGATCTTGTGTTCTCCTATCAGATTGCTGTCAAAGAGGCAAGGAACACATATTTCTCGAATCTGATTGCTAGTCAAGGTAATAACTCCAGAATCCTTTTTAAAACCAAATATTCAGTAACTAGTCCTGCACCCAAACAGCCAGGTGAATCTTCTCCAGAAATATGTGGATGCTGACACACTTTCACTAATTTTACTAATTTTACAGAAATCTCTCTGTCAACCCTGGCATGCAGTGTTGCATTGTCTAAATCGTCTACCTGCCCTTCAGAGTGCATTCCGACTTGGTTTTTAAAAACTGTATTTCAGACGGTTGGCCCAGACATTTTAGCCATCATTAACCGCTCATTGTCAACTGGCATTTTTCCTTCTTGCTTTAAGCAAGCCTCGGTTTAGCCACTTTTTAAAAAGCCCTCTTTAGATGCCCCTGTTTTAAATAATTTTTCCAAGCTGCCATTTTTATCTAATATTTTAGAAAATATCTTTCAACTCAGTTAATCTCCTTTTTGAATAATAATGATTTTTTTTTTTTTAATTCAGTCAGGTTTCCACTCCCTACACAGTACTTAGACTGCTCTGATCAAGGTCACCAATCGTTTGCTGATTGCAGCTGATCCAGGCATGTGCTTGGTTTTAATACTTCTCGACCTCAGCTCAGCTTTTGACACTGTGGATGATTTTTTAATTAGCTGTCTGAAAAACACCAGTCAAATAGGTAATTTTCCGTGATTCTTGGAGAAGCCTCCTCCTCTCATGCTCCTCTATTTTGTGGGGCCCCCCTGGGGTCGATCTTGGGGCCACTGTTATTTGTCATATACATGTTACCCCTGGGGAAAATCCTTGACTTATAATAAACAAAATCAGAAATAATTGTATTTACCCCCATCAGAACTAGCAGTAGCTACCTCGAGCAGTTGTCCCGACTCCAGTCCGGTTTGTCCCAAAAATTAGACATAACATGAGTTTTGATTATAGCCCAATTAATTATTAAATACTGATCATTGTGTAGTTATCTTACTCCAGCAGGGATTGCAGGTTATCTGTACATTGTGTCAAAAGCGTTGTTATAGCCACAAAGTAACACTTGTGCTTTTTGTTTTCTTGTGGTTAGAGGAAGTTACAGTCGCGAGAACAGGGAAAGTGTAGCTTCAGGCAGCCACGGCGGAGAGATCTGACACTGCAATTAATAAAATGAAAATAAAAATTAGGTAAAAGATCATGATTTACCCACTATTACATATCCACAGTTGTGTTTTCCTAATGACAGAAAGGTGACTTCATGAACAAAAATAATTAATTTAGCGTTGTGTTTTGATTTTCATGTGTTAATGTTCATTGACACTAAATGTACCAGTAGCCATGCCCC
The DNA here is from genome assembly GCF_014851395.1 of Micropterus salmoides. NCBI lineage: Eukaryota > Metazoa > Chordata > Actinopteri > Centrarchiformes > Centrarchidae > Micropterus > Micropterus salmoides. The sequence continues at coordinate 35,431,463 of NW_024044570.1, forward strand.
CTCCCCACCATCCCAAATTTCACCCATTCTCATCTGGTCACCCTACTTCTCAGATAACATTCAGAAAGAAGCTTGCAACCTTGGTATCATTTTGACTCGGAGTTGTCCTCATGCTGCTCAGGTGACAAAAGTTGTGCAGTCCTGTTTTGTCCAGATGAGACGGCTAACTAAGATTATTATTATTTTCTCAAGACTCAAGTACTGCAATGCTCTGTATTAAGGCTCAGGCTTTTAACTCGCACTAAGAGGAGTGACCACATCATACCTCACTGCCCTACACTGGTTACCTGTGAGTTTTAGAATTGATTTTAAGAGTTTACTACTTGTGAAGCCCTGAAAGGCCAGGCTCCTGCCTTCATCTGTTATTTGATAACTCCCTAAAAGCCGAACTGATGCCTGAGATCCTCTGGCAGGGCTCTTTTAATGGTTCCAAAGTCTCGTCTTGCTGTCCGGGCCCCTCAGCTGTGGAACTCCCTGCCCAGAGATCTCAGGCAGGCAAACTCAGTGGCCTCTTTAAAAAAAAATAAAATAGTATAGTATTATTTAATGCTGATTTTATTGTTGATTTTTAATAAATTTATATTTTAAGTATGGATGCTTATTTGCTTATATGCTTATTTTACTGTGCTATACAAATAAAGTTATTATTTTTCTGTGCTCCTATAGCTCCCTGTGAAGCTGTACAAAGTGTACTTGGAAAAAGAAATTGAAAAATCTCATTTAGAAATGGACCACATAAGGCTGCAAATGCTAAAGACAAATGGAAATTCAACTGCTGGATCAGTTAGAGGTATGTGAGGTGCCCACATGTAGAAAATTTTACTTGTTTGAAGAATTTGAAAAATAATTACTACTGTACTGTATTTGCAGGAATTAAAGAAGACTTCATAAAATCAAATGCGTATTGTTTTTATTTCACATTGGGGAGGTGATGGATAAGAAATGTCTGTAACACTCTTCCATCTCGTACGTCAGCGGGGAGGTCAGGATGTTGATGAGGAGCATCCTCTGGTAGAGGAACACAACGTTCTCCTCTAAATATAGCTATGTTGTGTGGAACAACACGTGCTACGTTGATTTCACATGCTCTTTCTGTGGAGACTTGGAGCCTAGGAAAGTGCTGGAACGGGGCCTTAAGCATCCCAATTGTCATCTCAACCCTGGCTCTTGTCCTGCAGTGTGCCAAGTTGTAACGATGTTGCGGGCCAGGCCTCGGATTAGTGTAATGGGTGAGCAAATAGGGCTGGCAGGGGTACCCTCTGTTACCGAGCAGGTAAGCATCAAACTCTTCTATGATAATGCAAAGGGACAGTTACAGATTTCAGTTGCATTAGGAGGATAAATATATTGCTTATATTGGGATATAGCTTTATTTATTTCAAACTCACCACGAGCAAATTTAGTGCTCAATGTAGACTCAAATTCGTGAGTCTTCACAAACCCGGGCCACTAAGCTTCCACATTACTGATCACAAGCTGCATCAAAGATGATCTTAGTCTTTTGGGCCTGAGACTCGGGACAAAAGTGTACAGTAAACGTTTGAGTGCAAGACTCACATTTCTCACAGCACAACATACGGTTGCCTTTGAAAGATGCTTTGTGTCACCGATGTTGTACAAGAAACGATGTGTCATGTGAGGAATGTGAGGGCTGATGATATTGTTGAGAAATTATGGACCGTGATGAAACGCAAACGCTCAAAAAATCATCAGAGAACGATAATAAATCCAAGCGGGTTCTAATTACCCTCTCCCGACAGAGATTTCTGTGAAGTATCTGTGCTTCCAAATCAACAGGATCTTCAAGAAAAGGACATGCAATGTCTGACTTTCAGTAGCTAATGCGGGCTTCAGATAAAAATCAAAAATTTAGGGTTAGCTCAACAAAACCTGGTAGGTAGCAGGTTAGGTTGAGAGAGTATGTGACCATAGTAACTGACTCAGAGTTTCCTTCAAATCTGAGTCAACTGAGTTTTCAATAAACACGCTTTCTGAAACGAGGCCCTTTATGGGTTTTAATTTGCCAAAAAAATGCCAACAAACTAAAGATGATTCCTAACTAAAAATACCAAAATGACAGCTTGAAAGCTTTTATTAAGGCAAATGCACTTTTCTAACAACAAAAGATCACATTGTAATTTTTAAAACAGATGACATTCTTCAACTCAAATCACTGCAATACATGACCATCTTGCCTCTGTAAACACAGTGCAGACCAACCCACAATCAGCAAGTTCATTATCACTGCCTACATCCACTATCTTCTTTGACTTCAGCCTTCAAACTAAAAGTCACTTTTCTGAAACTATTACCAAGTCCAATAATTCCACATGTCATCTGGATCCAATCCCCACAACGCTAGTAAAAGCGTGCTTGCCTTCAATAATTTCCCTGGTAACATCCATCATCAACTCCTCACTGTCCACTTGTATAGTTCCGCGCTCTCTGAAAGCTGCCGTAATCAAACCAACACTGAAAAAACCTGTTTTAGACTGCAATGATAACAACAACGACAGCCAATTTCCACCTTGCCATTCATATCGAAAATTCTGGAAAGGGTTGTTGGATCTCAACTACAGACCTACCTCAATAAAAACAATCTCCTGGAAAAATTCCAATCTGGCTTCAGACCCAAACACAGCACAGAAACCCTGTCTAAGATCACCAACGATCTCCTCCGTGCAGCAGATTCCGGTCTACTCTCCATTCTCATCCTCCTGGACCTCACAGCAGCTTTTGACACCGTATCACATCCGCCTGGCAAATAGAGGAATTGGGGGCACTGTCTATTAATGGTTTGCTTCCTACCTCTCAGGAAGGTCACAATATGTAAAATCCAAAACTACAGATCAGAAACTTCCAGAGTCCACTACGGAGTACCGCAGGGTTCAGTGCTAGGACCACTATTATTGATCATCTACCTCCTCCCTCTTGGCAACATCTTCCGGCGCTAGAACATCCATTTTCACTGTTATGCTGACAATACACAGCTCTATCTGTCTACAAACCCCAGCTCCCCACTCCCCTCCAGTACACTCACTGCCTGTCTACATGACATTCAGACATGGATGACAACGAAATACCTACAACTCAACAATAGTAATACTGAGCTACTGCTCATTGGTTCAAAATCTACTCTGTCAAAAACCAACACCACCTTACTCCCTATTAATGGAACCGCCATATCTGTCTCCACACAGGTTAAGAGCCTCTGTGTAATGTTGGACAGTACCCTTTCTTACTTATATCAATAACATATCCCGGGCTGCCTTTTTCCACTTAAGAAACATCTCCAGACTACGCCCTGCTCTAACTCAAGTCCTAGTAAATGCCTTGGTCACGTTACACAGTGATTACTGCAGTGCAATTTTAGCAGGCAGTCCTAACAAACTCATTCATCGACTGCAGCTCATCCAAAATGCTGCAGCAAGGATCATAACATGCTCAAAGTCCACAGAACATATCACTCCTCTGCTGATTCAGCTACACTGGCTCCCTGTATCACAAAGGATTCACTTTAAAATATTATTACTAACATTCAAAGCCCTCCACAATCTCCCACCTTATCTCACTGACCTCACTCAGACCTACACTCCATCTCGTTCTCTGAGGTCTTCCACAGCAAGTCTTTTGACACTATCAACCGTCAACCTCAGTACAATGGGTGCTAGGGCCTTCTCCCAAAGCTTCACCCAAACTCTGGAACTCTCTCCCCCCACACATCCGTACACTGGACTCTATTACAAAATTCAAAACTCATCTTTTTAAACTAGCATTCTCACTGTAATAATGTACAACACCAATTCCCATTTTGACTGTTTTAAATGTTATTTTTCCTTCCATCATTGGGGCGGCTGTGGCTCAGGAGGTAGAGCGGGTTGGCCGTTAATCGGAAGGTCAGTGGTTCAATCCCTGGCTCCCCTGGTTGCGTGTCGAAGTGTCCTTGGGCAAGATACTGAACTCCGAATTGCCCCTGGTGGCTATTCCGCCAGTGTATGAGTGAATGTGAATTGAGTGCCATGAAAGGTGCCATCAAATAAAATGTATTATTATTATTATTATTATTATTATTATCATCATCATCTCTTCCCATAGCCCAGTTGGTAGTCTGCTGGACTTTGAACCATTAATTATTTTCCCATACCAAGGGATCAATTCTAGCCACAGCCAACAGTGGTAATTAATCACAGCTTACAACTTTACACAGTTGTATGGATTTTGAAATTAATGACTTGCAGTGATTGTTTTTAAATGTGTATGTTGTTGGTCTTTCCAAATGAAATAATTGTTTACAATAACTGTTTAGTAAGTTTTTCACGAGATTAGTCGCTTTCTGTGTATGCATGTTATTTAGCTGTGGCAGGCATTTGTGGTCATTGGTTGCCCTCTATTGGTGCTTTGGAGGCATTACATATTATGTCAGCAAAAACGATAAATGAAAAGGTTAATCCAGAGGTTAAGGTATTGCCCTTCAGCTCCAAAAATTGACAGATCAAATCCCGTTGAAGGCATTTTAACCAAATGGAGCTAAACTGAACAGATATGTTTGCCGAGCTAATATGTGGCATATTATGAATTCTTTTACCTGTTGGCTATAGGATTTTAAAAACACAAACACAGTTGTATAGTGTTTGAACTTAATGCTGCCAACAAAATGTTCATTTCCCACTGACTTGCAGTGGTTGTTTTTAAATTTGTATATTGTTGGTATTTCTAAATGCAATCACTGTTTACATGGATATCAGTGTTTCCTTAGAGCAGTAGATAGCTCTATATATTTGACTGGACAGCCATGTGCCAGGAATTTTTGGTCAATGAGAGCCCTCTATTGGTGCTTTGGAGGCATTTCATGTCAATTCAAAAACAGAGCAATGGAGAAAGTTTTCTTACAGTGTATCTCAATAGCGCAGTGGTTAAGGGTTTTCCCTTCAGATTGATGCAAATACATCGCATTTTTAACAGCCTAACCATTGTCGAAAACCTTTTTGCACACACGCCAAGCAGGCCGACACCCAAAAGGAAGTCGTCCATTTTGAATTTAACTGTTGTATTTTGCGATTTACACACTCCATACATCATGAACTCCTACTAGAGAATTAGTCTGATCGACTTAAAATTTTTGCTGTGTAGTATTATCCCATTGATGATTACACGTTGTGCCCATGGCGACCATCTGAAATATTTCTAGTCACATCCACATCAAATAAAAGACGGAAAATTACCCATTTTTTTTATTTTAAGTTACTTACTACTCAAGTAATATTTTTAGTAAATACTTTTGTACTCTTACTCAAGAAGTTATTTTGGTGACTACTTTTACTTGGTAAATTCAGGTCACACGACTGACAAACACTAAGTTTCCAATACAGACTTCCAGACTTTAGCAAAGTGATAATTAAGATAGCAAAACTCAAACAACCTAATATACAACAGTTACATAATGCATTAGTAAAAGAAAGACACCTTTTACTCCCGCTTCAACGCCAAACATCTCAATCGTCTCAGGGAGCACATTCTGTCATTTTGCAACATCTGGTGGATGATGGCAGCTGTTGTTGCTCCCATAGATTACTTACCGAGCAACACACCACTATATCCTTATCCTTATCACGCAGTTTTTAATTGGACTGAAAGTTGCCTGTTCTTGACAACACTAGTGTCACTAATCACATTTCTCAAGATAAAGCTGCTTGGCACACCGAGCAAGAAAGAGCTGGCTTCACTTTTCAGACCCAGGAGGTTCTTGCCTGGTTTGTTCGCAGCCCTAGCTCTGTAAATGGAAACATACAAAATGGCTTGGAACAAGCAACACAGTAGTATTCAAGCCATGATCAGGTAACGTTACATGACTTGCCCATCGACAGTGAGCTCACTTTCTAGTTCACCAAGACATGCTCTTGTTGTGATGTTAGCTATATCAGCAGGAGAATTGTGAGTATCACTGTGTGGAGCTGGTGTGCAGCTCCGGGACAGTCTCGTCCTCTCTGCATGTTAGCTTCACAGCAGCAGCTGTAGCGACCGTTTACTAGCCCACAACTTAGGCAACGTTAGTTAAATTACTTGCTGTGTTTTTTGCTCCATATCATGGTATTTTTCATGGTATTGGATATCTCGATAATTGCATGGCGCACCTTTAAGCTCTTTCGGGTGATCCTTTACTTAAATAAAAATGTTCCTCTGTTGTTTCTCGTGCATAGGACCACTGTGAGCAACCCGTCAATACATCACAATGCAGTTTTATTTTCTATTATGGACTATTGTATTGCTCATCTGTGTACATTGCCATTAACGTCTGGCAATTTCACTTTAACTGCAGTAAAATTTCTCAGAAAATCCCCTGACAGTCTTACTAACATCAAACACACACACACACACACACACACACACACACACACACACACTCAAGCATGAGAGAAAGACAGAAATAATGAAACCTTCGTATCTCATAACTCTAGGTCCAGTCTCCATCCTTTTTTCAAGCTGACAATAATTACGACTTCCTCGTCTTCAGCCATTAAGCTGGCTGCTATTTGAGAAATTATAGGAGATTGCATGAAAACAGTCTGAACATGTTTTGAACTATGTTATTACAGTAAGTAATTCTCCACTCTATAGTATTGTTCTGAAATTTGACAGCAGTACAATGGTAAACATTTTTTGCCAGGGAATCAGCGTAACGTCTACTTGGGCATAAAGTAATTATTGCTTCAAGGTTCGTCATGTTGTTGAAGTTTAATGGAAAGCACTTGCAGAGGTTAGAGACACAACAGATGACAGGACCTTGAGTCTGTCCACATGTCATGTCATACTGATACTGCTTTACATCCGAAACAAACGTACATATAAACATTGTACAAAACACAAATATGGCATTACTAGACAAACTTATAAAACAGGAGTGAGACTATAGGCATGTATCCATGCTGAAGGAAGTTAGTGGTGACTGTCCCTGAACTGTGAGCTCTTTCCACCCAACTCTGATTTCTCCATGCACAGATATAAAATCATAAAAGATAGAAGACTGTCATGGTTGAAAAAAATACAATATCAGTGCCGGAAGTTTGATTTGTACTCCTGAGAGTCTGTCTCCATAGCTACAGATATCACTTCCTTTATGGTAGGGGAGACTTTAATCAGAAGCTGACACACCAAGCCAACAGTTTGCCCTAATATGAATGTATAAATAATGTTACAATGTTTTGATTCTGGGGTTGGGATAGTATTGTTCTTGAAAAGCATGAAATTAGTAAACATACAGTAGAGAGAAAACAGTGACCAGTGACCAATAATCAATATTAATATTTAACACAAACAATGGATTAAATCATAATGTTATGTGATGTATCAAATGGCACAGTCCAGCTGGAGGTCCATTTAGTTGCTTTTCTAGTGCTTTCAACCATATCATCTTTATCTGCAGATGGAGTTTTCTCAGTTGTAAGACAGTTGGCAACTGTGGCGGGGGGTTTTTGGAGGGGGGGCAACAAGGGCCAGTGCCCCTGTAACACAGACCTTGGACCCCCCTATGGCTCCCCCACTGAACGAAAAGTCTACAGCAGCCTCATTGAATTGGCGGCTGCGGACCACATCCGCCCGAAGCAACCTCCATGGGGCCCAGCACATAATAAATATATGGCTATATATGACAACACTCCTGTGTCTCTGCAGAACGCCTCCACACACACGCACACACACGGAGCAAAGTCAGCCAGCTGATCAGCGGACATTGACGACAACTACGCTGGTTAGTGTATGTACGTGGTGCAATAAAGACTTAGCCTGTAAAAAAAAAATCTTTACCAACACTCCTGTTTAATAAGCATAAACACACAAAACAAGATGTTTTAATCTGCTCAGTCTCTCATCCACCGCAGCTGTGTTTTGGTTTGGTACAAGCACAGCGCTAGTTCAGATGATAGCTTATTGTTACAAACAAGCTAAAGTGAAAGCTGTCTGTCTTCAGTAACTGTTCAGCTTAGTTTGCCACTTACATTAAAATATGGCACATTATAAACTCAGCTGGTAGAAACAGACCAGCCTCCTCCTAGGAGGAAAAGGAGGGACAGAGCTGTCCATTCTTTCTGAACTTCACTCATGTTGCTGTCAGGAATAGGATTTATTTTACTGACATGTTAGATTTGTTTCCTGTGAGATATTAATGACATTGCTGTTGTAAATCATGTTGCTGCTCTAGAAACAGTTAGTTAATAAAAAATGTTAAATTAAATTAAATTATAAGAGCATCGATAAAGAACCGAACCAGTAAGGATTACCAATACAAGTGTGTCAATAAAATCCTAATGATCCCAACTCCTGAGAAAATGTCCGGCCCATCTCTGTGTCCTGGTTTTAAAATCCGGCCCAATTGAATCTATAATTGAATAGCCCTGGTCTACAGTGATCATAGTAATATATCTTCCTTGCGATGAAATTAAACTGAAATACATTAAACTGTATGCAGCATTGTAGACAATATTTTGTCCTTTTAATCCATGTTTCCACTGCATGGATAGCCTTTGGATATTGCTGGAAAATTTTCAGAGCCTCCCTCCTTAAAGGGTAAATTATTATCATAATTTAATAATGCATTGCATTTAAACAGCACTTCATACACAAAAAGAAAGAACAGTAGCCTACTGGTCCTACCAGGCTGGACATGCAGTCTGCCTAAATATGTATCCCCCTTTATAGCACAGATGATGGCCTACCATCAAGTATTTCATTTTGTGTATCCTTCACATTAGGACTAATAACAGGGGTGAATATGGAGATGTTTCTATTTTCCAAGCAATTATTTCAGAATGTATTTTCAAACTGCCATAAAATGTATCCCCCCTTTATAAAGCACAGATGATGGCTTAAGTATTTAATTTTGTGTATCCTTCACATCAGGACTAATAACAGGGGTAAATGTGGAGAAGTTGTTTTTTTCCTAACAAAAGTTATAGTGGGATACAAATAATTTCAGACTGTATTTTCAACCTGCCATAAAAGGTGTCCCCTTATTATAATGCACAGATGATGGCCTGCTATCTAGTGGGATACAAAATACAAACTGGGATCCAGAGAATGTCTAGTACACTAGAGCTTCTATTGATCATTAAGCCTTACAAAGAAGTGTTGCATCAAAGAATGTTCTGTAACTTGAGCTAAAGTTAACAGGAATGTTTTTTTTTGTATAATGTAATTTAATAAAACTATAACTAAGTCACTGAAAAGATCCTGTTACTGAAACAAATAACTGTAAGTTACTAAAACATAACATTATATACTAAACAAGACATTTTGAAAGCTTGAACATTGCCTTTGTCTCTTTTGTCCCAGATTGAGTGGGCCCCTCTGACAAAACAACTGGCCCCAGCCTGGCCCCCTTAATAAAATTGGTCTAGAACCGCCACTGGTTAGCAAACATTTGACAACTCCATAATTCCACAACAACTTTATAAACTGGTAATATGTCAGTGTTTGTCAGTGGTTTCAGCCTGTCCCGCTGCACCTAAGTAATCAAGAAATCAATGAATGCCGGTGTATGTAAAAGAACTGAGACCAATCTCAAAACCAACCAGGAACTTCACTTCTTCCTCTTATTTCCCTCCAGAACCCTTTTTCTTTTTCTCTTATGTCTGTACATCAGTGGAGTCAAAGCTTGAGTATAGCTGCACATTTTTAGCTCAAGAGAAAGTATTTTCAATTTGTAGAACGCTAAATGGTCTGTATTTACAGTATATTGCCCCTTTCTATTCTGTGAAGTGCTCAAACGGAAATAAACATTCATACATCGATAAATGAACCACCATTGGGTGCAGTTCAGGTTCAGTATCTTGACACTTCGACATGCAGCCTGGAGGAGCCTGGGATTGAACCACCGATTAACGTGCAATAGTCTAACACAAAAGAGAGGGTATATAACTTTTAAAAGAAGAAAGAAATCATTATTTCTCAGACAACTGAAAAGTTGAATTCATACGTCACAAAACACACCCTTGCTCAATGCAGTCAGTGCATGCATTTTGCTGCTACAGCCTTACTTGGATCTCCCAATCCCAATAATCAAGGTATTTTTTTTTTAATTATTATTCTGGTTGCCTGAAAGAAAGAGTAAGTCATGGAGATGCATTTTTACTGCTGACATTTCAGGGTGTATATTAGACACATTTTAATTTCAGGTGTAAATGTAATAAAATGTAATACAATTGAGATACAAGCGGTATATTAATGCCAGGTAGAGAGAGGTGCAAAAGAGTACCTAATAGTGTAATAATATCAAGAAAACCGTACAAAACACACAGGCACGCTGCCTGTAACTATGATTAGATGGGAGTCATGACAAAATTAAGCAGCTGTGTCACTTAAGCCCCTGTGGAGACTGTAAATGCCAACTAAACATGGCATTTGGATCACTGTCAGTCAGTCGTTCTCTAATTTTCTTTTCCAATCTCTGCCCAGCTTTGCCTCTATCTGCTGTTTAGACAATTGTACCACACACTTTGTCCGGACAGAATGGTTTTCTCTATTCAGCATCATGCAGGATAGAATGACAAATGTGGACTCCAGGAAGGTACCACAGTGCGGCACTCATCGACTTTATCACACTGGTCAAGTGCAGAATCAGGTAACTGAGAGGTAGGGCCCAGATGACCAGTCAGAGCAGAGTGCAAGCTGTATGATTTATTTACAAGGAACTAATGAACAGGATTACACGAGTTCATGGCAGGCAAAGGCAGTTTCCAAAAAATGTAAATCCAAAATCGGAGCGGTTCAACAGCAGAGTAATAGAAAAGGTAGAGGACACAGGTACAGACACTCAACTGTACAGAAACCAGACAATATAAAGAGATGCATCTCAACAATTTTGGGGGAAAAAGATTCCAATTTTATGAGCTGCATCTGTAAATCTGCATTCATCTAACTTTGGTTTCAAATCCAAATTAAATTCTTGTAAAAATATGAATTGTAACATAATCTTACTAGTTACAGAAAATTTGTGCACAGGTGCAGCTCAAAAAAAAAATTTCTAATCTTTTGATGCACCTGTATACAGACACAAGTGGGGACAGAGCAAACAGGTGAAAGACATTAGGGACTAATCATACTAAACAGGAATTAAGTGGGACCAGTCTAACACAGGCAATAGTAAACTAAAACAGGAAGTAAAGCATAGGACAACAGACCAGGACGAATGTAATGGAATACAACAGAACATGGAGCGAATGCCTTACTAGCGAACAAAACCTAAAGGAGAACACAGAAGAAGAACACCTGGACAGGGAGTGAATAGACGACTAACAAATACAGGGCCAAGAATAAAACTGTAAGCCGAAAACCCAAACAATTCCTTTGTAATACAACCATACTACGCTAGTTTTTAGCACCATGTTTTTAGTCGTCAGAGCACTGTGTGTCCAACAGCAACTGCAGTTCTTCACATGATTTATGAATTCCGATGGGGGCCAGTTATGTCTCTCTTTAATCCTTGGACCTTGTTTAAAGTACTTAATTTCTGTGCTGACAGGAGTAATGTCTCTTTTCACACCATGACTTATTCATATACATTGATCTATTCATTATGATGCTGTAGTCTTGGCTGTAGCTCCAGAGGAATAGCAGGTCGTCCACTGATCACAGGGTTGGAAGTTTGATCCCCACTTCCTGCCGTGTCCTTGGGCAAGACACTGAACTCCATTGCTCACGATGGTTGGCCAGCACCCTGTTAGCTAGCTCGCTGCCATCAGTGTATGAGTGTGTGTGTGAATGAGTAAATGTGTTTTTATACACTGGAAGTTTAGTCTGTTATTTTTTTTTAATGGCAGTTTCTGAAGATATGAATTTTAAATAAATAAAAAAAAGCTATAACAGAAGTTCTCATTGCACTTTTCATAAAGAGCTGGTCTAGACCGTACTCTTTGTAATAAAAGCAGGCAATTAACATGGTACATCAATAAAATTAAATTAAATGAAAATCCCAACAGTGAAGATAATAATAACAACACAGAATATGACTTGTTGGCAATAAAGCTATGTGCTAGAATTAATAAAAGGCTTTTTTAAAAGATTGATTCAGCAAGCCTCAGATCCTCGGGCGGGGAGCTCCAGAGCTGAGGGGCACTTTGTTGAGAGCAGATTCGGCGCTATGATGTGCACTGAAACCTGATTGAAAGTTGTCAGAAATATCACAAGTATTCATAAAAGTCAAATCAATACACAGTCTTCCCTAAAACATTTGATAAGAATGGTAATTTATAAATGGGTCTAAAATGCTCGGTTTCTCAAGAAATAGGTGCACTACTGCATGCTTAAGGCAACATTACCGCTTCGGAATCATTTTAATGGTATATGGACTTGTTATAGGGAGAACGGTGTCTCTGTCATTGCCACTCTGGACCTGGGGCACCTGCTATTGCACTATGGAACAAAGTGCAGAATGCACAATGTAAGTTCTTTGAAAGAAACTAGGTACGTATTTCTCAGTATGGATATCATGGCATGTATGTTTAGCAAAAAGAAAACACTGCATTCCAGCACAACAACCTTATTCCATCTGTGAAACAAGGTGGTAGTTGTACCGTGATATCGACCTGTGGCTCAGGAGGTAGAGCGGGTTGGCCGTTAATCGGAATGTTGGCGATTCAATCTCCGGGCTGCATGTCGAAGTGTCCTTAGGCAAGATACTGAACCCTGAATTGCCCCTGGGGGCTGTTCCACCAATGTTTGTTTCTGTTTGAGCACTTAAGCTTAGTGTGTGAAAGTGATGTAGTATAAAAGCGCTTTGAGTGGTCGAAAAGACTAGAAAGGCGCTATATAAATACGGAGCATTTACATTTACTTTTTTGCTGCATGTGGGCCGGAACTGTTTGCCTTCCTTGATGGAACAATAAATTCTGAACAGGGTCAAGGAGGGCTGGAGCCAATCCCAGTTGGTACCAGGTGAGATGCGGGGTACACCCTGGACAGGTCATGAATTCTGAATTATCCCAGCAAATTCTCAAGGAAAATGTGAGGACATCTGTCTGTGAACTGAATCTCAAGAGAACGTGGGTCATGCAGCAAGACAACGACACTAAGCACACAAGTCACTCTAGAACGGTTTAAGAAAGAGAGAGAGTTTGTCATTGGCCTGGTTTGCTAGCTAGATGGACAGATTTGACTGATATTGCGATCCAATTTGTGATTTTAGAGGGAATGATCACTTATACATTATTATTCTTATTTTCATTGAAAAACATTTAAATGGAGCTATTTGGACCAATCAAAGATTTTTTCTTAGGTCTACAGAATATGATGTGTAGGCCACGACATCTCTGCAGCACGACAATATTTACATATCTCACAAATGAGAGTGTCCTCCAGCCCACTTGATGTAATACCTACAAAGTTTTTACTGAAAGTAATAGATTCTGTTGGGCCCCATTTGATCTCTGTTTTCAACAGCTCCCTATCTACTGGTTGTGTCCCTGATTATTTTAAAACGGAACCCACTTTTAAAGAAACCTGGTTTAGATCCCTCCCTCCCACATAATTTTAGACCAATTTCAAAACTGCCTTTTATTGCAAAGATTCTAGAAAGAATTGTGTCCAAACAGCTGCTCACTGTACTGGAAAATAACAAATTATTTGAAAAGTTTCAGTCTGGTTTTAGGAAGTACCACAACACTGAGACTGCCCTGCTTAAAGTCACCAATGACCTTTTAATGTCTGCTGATGAAGGCATGTGCTCAGTCCTGGTAGTCCTGGTACTCAGTCTGTCTAACACCATCATGTTAGACAGACTGAGGCACTGGGTTGGGATCTCTGGTACTGCCCTAGAATGGTTTTCATCCTACCTGTCAAATATGTGTTTGTAAACAACTATGTCTCCTCATTTTGTCCAGTTAAATATGGTGTGCCTCAGGGGTCGGTCTTAGGACCCATTTTGTTTTCCTTGTATCTGCTTCCCCTTGGACATATTATCCATAAACATGGAATTTCTTTTCATATTTATGCTGATGACACACAAATATACTTGCCCGTCAGATCCACAGACCCTGGAATGCTGAGTTCACTTAACAACTGCCTTTGTGAAGTTAAAAAATGGATGTCAAATAATTTCCTCCAGCTGAACTCAGACAAAACAGAAATCCTGGTCATCGGGTCTCAGCAGATGGCAAATGAAATACTGCCATCTGCTGGTTCCCTAGTAAATCACATTAAGCCTGTGGCAAAGAACCTTGGTGTTTGGTTTGATAGTAATTTAAATTTCGAGAAGCACACCACAAAGCTTTTCAATGATGTTTTTATCAACTTAGAAATATAGTAAAAATTCGATCACACCGAGACCATTTTACACGCCTTCATCTCATCACGCCTGGATTATTGCAACAGCCTTTTCACCTGTTTAACCAAAAAATCTATTGATCGACTCCAGACTGTCCAGAACTCAGCTGCCAGGCTTTTAACCAGAACAAAGAAATATGACCACATTACTCCTATTTTAGCTTCATTACACTGGCTCCCAGTATGTTTTAGAATTGACTTTAAAATTCTATTGATCACTTTTAAAGCTCTTCATGGCCTCTCGCCTTGTTATATTTCTGACCTTTTAGTCCCATACACACCAGCACGTACCTTGAGATCCTCGGGCAGAGGTCTGTTGTCTGTTCCAGAGTCTCAACTGAAAACTAAAGGGGACAGAGCGTTTGCTGTCAGGGCCCCGAGGCTCTGGAACAGCCTGCCCGAGGAAATCAGGTCGGCTGAGTCAGTGAACTCTTTTAAGTCCCTTCTTAAAACATACTTTTATAGGAGAGCTTTTCCCGATCTTATTTGACTTTATTTTATCCCTTTTATTGTATTTTACTAATTTTATATTAATTTTTCATGCTCTTATCTTGTTTTTTTGTATTATTCTTTACACTTGTTAAAGCACTTTGTAACTTGTTTTTGAAAAGTGCTCTACAAATAAGGATTATTATTATTATTATTTAATCTAAATTGGTATTTTGACACACATTTTGCCCTTTAACAAATATTGCACCTCCTGCGATATGAAAAGTGCAGTAGGCCATATTAGAGTTGGTCAGTGTGTAACTTAGCTCTGTTGATAATGTTACAAAATGCTAAAGTAATGAGTGAACCTCTTTCGCTGAAGGGTTAATAAATTAATGAATGCAATTGGGATGTGTCCGGCAATATGTGCAGTTATAAGAGGTATTTTGTGCAACTTAGTGTTATCTACGGCTCTGTATGCTAAATAACATAACTCTAACATAAGTTAACTAATTACCAACAGTAATGACCAATGCATAGCAGAAGTCTCGGTGAGAAGTTATGTTACCAATCGAGTAAATCAGATGAGTCTGCTGAGAAACCCATATGTTGCTTCACTTCTTTCCATCATGTTATTGTTGGACCAAGGGTTATACTCTGCCATTTGATACTTTTTTCTGGAAAAGGTGGATAGGTTTTACCCAAAGGTCTGCTGTCATGACAATTTACCCTGCATCTCTAAACTGCTCCGAAGAACGAATGAAAACTATCAATACATACCACTTCATAAAATATTTTTATTTCATCTATAGTCCCAATGCATATGATAATATGATGATGTGGGTAGTTTTTCCTCATTGCTAAATCAATGGTCGGAGTCACCCTCATAACCAAATCAAGCTCCCTAACCCGCGTAGGGTTTAAATACAGCGGCCAACTTTTGGATGAACTACCCTCACGACAGGATCTGACAAACAGGATCTGACGTTACCGTTGCACTCACTGCTATAATACGTGTATCAAATAAACAACAGTTGTATTAAGATTCAGGATTGATTTTGTGGAAAAGAGTGTTTTTTGGAATAATGAAACTGAAATCATTTGTCATTTATTGTTTGTTTATGAACCAAATTACTTTGGTTAGATTTCGAATATTTCTTTAAGAGCATGACTTTAGATATTTATGAAACAGAAATATTATATTCGTTTATGAAAAGATTGATATTCATAGTAAAAGTAAAGCATATATATTTGTACCTCTTTATCTTATATGAAAATTACATTCAATACAACATTTCAAAATAAAACATTAGGCTATATTGGAGCATTATATAGTCTGAAGAATTTAAATCAGTAAAAATGTGGAAAGACTTAACTATTTTTCTTTAATGCCTTTGTTGCTTGTTACGTGATCACCTGTGTATCTAGTGTTTGTGGAACCAGGTTCCAGTTTGGGTTCAGGAGGCAGACACCATCTCCACATTTAAGAGTAGGCTTAAGACTTTCCTCTTTGATAAAGCTTATAGTTAGGGCTGGCTCAGGTAGTCCTGAACCATCCCTTAGTTATGCTGCTATAGGCCTAGACTGCCGGGGGATTTCCCATGATGCACTGAACTCCTCTCTCCTCTACTTTCTCTCCCTCTGTATGCAACCTCATCCCATTATTGCAAGTTACAACACAACTTCTCCCCTTTCCGGTAGTCTTGTGCTTTCTCGTCTCTCTCCTCTCTCCTATCACTTCCTGCAGGTGTTTCTGGCTCTGGAGCTGTGGAGTCTGGATCTGTGGTTGCGGGTCACCTGCTGCCCCTGTGTTCCTGCTCGACACCCTCTGCTACAATTATTGTTACTAGTCCTATTGTTATTATTGTTATTATAATCATTAACATTACGATTGTTATCATTAACACTACTATAAATATCTGTACCATTTTTCATTTAGTCTATAGCAACATCACCTTTACTGTCTGTACCTCTGTGTGTGTATATTGTGTAGGCTGCCTCCCTCCCCTCTCTCTCTCCTTCCATCCCTCTCTCTCTCTCCTTCCATCTCTCTCTCTCTCGCTCTCTCCCTCTCTCTCCTTCACCCCAACCGGTCGAGGCAGATGGCCGCCCACCCTGAGCCTTAAAGGAAGTTTTTCCTTGCCTCTGTCGCCTAGTGCTGCTCTTGGTGGGAAATGTTGGGCTTCTGTAAATAACATCATAGAGTACGGTCTAGACCAGCTCTTTTATGAAAAGCGCTGTGAGATTTGGCGCTATATAAATAAAATTGAATTGAATTGAAAATGTCCATGTTCTATTATTCTGTTGTTTAATGCAGGCTATTTAGCTTTGGATGAAGATTTTCGTATTAATACGATTCAATATATACAACAGTTCATCATCAGGCGAGCATTTTTTATTAAACACAATATAACCTTTGGACTACATTGTTAACCTGTGATATGAAATGTAAGTGTAGTTTCAGAATTTAAGAATCCTACATGTTATCCAACGAAAGATCATAAACAAGCTGGCATCAGTGCCCTCCGCATCAAAAACGCAAGCGGAGTGGAAGTAGGTAGGGGGAGGGAGTAGCAAGCAGTTTCAGAAAGGCCCACAGACGCAGAAGAGCACAGAAAAACACACCCACTACACTACGCAACATACAAGAAAGAATGGACCTACTTTTTAAATTTAAAGGTTACACAGTTTTGCTTTAAGTAAGCAGCAGGAAGACCACATAACTGAGGCTGTGCTACAATTTAATAACGTCAATATTAATCTCTGCTCCTCTGTGGATTGTTCCCTTAAGCCCTGTCTGCAAGCCAGTGATAGCACAGGGAGAGCAGAAATCAGGGACACTTCTCAATCCCTCATCCCCCCCCTTCCCTCCTTCCTCTACTACTTCTGCTCTCCTGATGTTGAGATTTGGCAGCTCTCATCTGCTCTGTAGTTGGCTGTCTGGTTGCTTGGTAATCTACAGGAGGGGATCGCGGGGCTGCTTTGTCTGGAGATTTGTGTAAGCTCAGAAAGCTTGAGTCTTTTCTGAGAACGACCAACTATCACACCATCACGTTTTCTGATGGGAACAGAGAAAGAGGGCGAAAGAGAGCAAGGAGACAAATTATTTTTCTCTTTCTTTGGGTTTGATCCTGGTAAAAGGGTGTTTTAAGACGTTGAAAAATGCCCCTAATGTGATCACTTGCTCTGCCTTAATAGCACCTAGCCTAGACCCTGCAGAAAATTTTATATTGTACTGTGTGTTTCAAAGAAGAATGTGAGTGGGGTTAGGGTTAGGCAGTATGCCTGGCACTGACGAATAGCTTTAAGATGACAGAAACCGAGAGAATCAGTAAAAGCATTACAAATTTGCTCTATCGACCAACATAGCAAAGATCCACCTTAATGGTGCTAGATTTGTTGTTCTTGTTCTACTTTTGTTCCTGAGGTGGGTGAGTGGGATGGTGCAGCTGAGGTTGTTTATGCAGAGTGGGCAGCAGTGCAATTTTGGTGCTCATCTTTTGGTATGAAATTGTGTCTCTTCTTTCCACCTGCTTAGACCTCTTCTTATTCAAAGTGCAAGTGCATAGAGCAATTTATTTGTCTTTATATGGCAGAGGCACACTGTGTCTCACCAAAACATTTTGATGTATGTTGAGTTTTAAGCTTTCTCATGGGAAATTTTTCATAGTGCATATTTAAATGCACATTACAACAGAACCTTACAGCAAAGCCTGTGTTATTCTATCTCTTAGCCAGTGGTGTGGCTCTGGGGATGGCTCTGTCAGCCGGTCCACCACTTTGGTCCTGACTGAAATACCAACAACTACTGGATGAATTAAAATTAAATTTTGTATAGCCATTCATGGTCTAGTGAGGATGATATGAGGTTGACATTTTTAGATTAAATACAGATATCCATGGTTCCCATGGGATGAATCCTAATGAGTTATCCGGAGTTTTTCTTTCCTTATTTTAATGGTCTAAAAAAATCTAAATGCTTGTTTAAATTATATGAACCAGTATTCACATTTATCTACTAAATATACAATCTGAGAAATAGTGTTCTGTGTTGTACTGTAGTTGTTTTATTTGTGCTATTCTTAGCCATGGTAATATTCTTCTTAGCTTTGTCCATTGTGTGTTGCTGCAGCAGCCCAGTTTTTCCTGGAGGATCAACAAAGTTTCACCTAATCTTATCAAACCAAGGACTGTGGCCATCAGTGTCAATTCCCTGACAATACAGAGTCTCAAATAAAGAAGAAAGTGACAGGGGATTTTTCCTCTGTACTTATTTACCAAGTGGTGGCTGGATTTTTTCTTCTGTTCAGTTCACAGGGGACTTCAAGTACCTTGTTAGCCCCCCAGGGTTGTGACAGTTTGTATTTGCCAAAAGTCCACCAGCTGCTATGTCACTGTCAGAGAAACAGCTCATTACTATTGTGGCCTTGACTTTCCGACCTGACTCAGGGTCCAGGGAGGGAGCAGTGTATATGCTTAATCGGACAGGAGATCCTTAAAAACACATATAATCAAGTTGTAACTGGAAACGTAACCTAAATGTATCTTCAAAACCCAAGTTATAAGACAGCACCAAACACATTAATTGACAGTGTGCTAAAATCCTCCCCTGAACAGCAACTGTCCATTCATAGCTAAACAGCCATAACCATCAAGCTCCTTTATATGCGGAAGTAGAGTTAATGGAGTTTTAGTGAGACAGATGCTCCAAATTAAAGAAATTTGGAGGGTTGTGTCTGTCTGTAGTGTAGCCAATCGCATATTTTCACACGACTCGAAAGTTTAAGGGGCTATAAGTAGTTTTTAATGAAATCACTTATTGTTAAATCAAATTTGACTGCCTTTTATATAGCCTATAGTCTATAGGCTTTCATCTCACTTAGAAATAAAGCACACCCATTTTCTCTGTTGCTTGGAACAGCCACTATTCTGTTTTTAATGTGAAAGTACCGGGTAGGGAGGTAGCCCTGTGCGCGCACCCAAGTCTCTCCCCAGTTACAGCGACAACACCGCAGCTATTGAAATGCAGTCCAATACTACCAAAAAAACAACCAGCTCCCAGCACAACACATACTCCAACACAAACTCCACGTAAAGATACAGAACAACAGTAAAGGTCATGTGAGGTCTGTGAGCCTGTCAGGTCAAATGAGATTCAGAGGATGTCAGTGAAAACTGGAACCGCAGAGAGAGAGTTTATTGGGTTAAAATAATCATTCTGGTTGTTTCCTCTGCTTCATAATTTAAATCCCTACTGTGGTTGGGTACTAGGACCCTGAGGGAGGCTGCCTTTCATCGCTGCTCTGCCAAGCTGCCTTTAATACTCACAGAGTGGCACAAAGACATGGTGAAGCAAGATTGATTCAGTAGTGAGTGACACAGAGTGAAACTGTAAGTTGTTGTAAGTGACTGTTACTTGCTGAACTTAAGCTATGTTTAATTGAGGTAAAGGAAAGGGGATATTTGGGGAATAGTTGGTTATGGAAAACACTAGTGTTGATGTGAATTCCATTAATATTGCCTATCTCTAGTAATCTATTTCAAAACAATATCAGTCCCCATAGAATGTTGTTGTCAGTGAAAACTAAATGTTGTAGTGTTCCTGTTAATGCTGCTGTATATCATTCCTTCATTGACCAGATGGAAACTGAAGATATTTTAGGAGAGAGAGAAGTGGGAGACTGGCAGGGCAGCTGATTCTGAGGTTAGTTGTGGTCTACAGGTCTAAGGAAATGTGGGCTGTTTTGTTTTCTTCTAACAACAGGCATTTGTTGGCAGGTCTAGGCACCAAGGCAAAGCCTAAACTAAATCATTTCATGATTTTTATTATATTTGTTATATTATTATTACTCAGGAGGTAGAGCAGGTTGCCCATTAATCAGAAGGTCAGCGGTTCAATCCCCGGCTCCCCCAGGCTGCATGTCGAAGTGTCCATGGGCAAGATACTGAACCCCAAATTGCCTCTGGTGGCTGTTCTGCCAGTATATGGCGTGAATGTTAGTTTCTGTTTGAGCACTTAGGCTCAGTGAATGAATGTGTGTGAATGGTGAATGTAATGTAGTGTAGTGTAAAAGCGCTTTGAGTGGTCGAAAAGACTAGAATAGCGCTGTACAAGTACAGAGCATTTACAATACGGAGCATTTGAACTTTCTACATTTATTGGCTGTAATAAATTAAATAAATACGTAGATATAGCCTACCCATTTAGGCTACATATGAGCAGATATACACACAGGAAAATATAATAAAATAAAAGCAATCTGCATACGGTACCTTAATGTATCCATCCATACAATAATTATTATATATTAATATTTTATTCCTTCCACCATCGGGTTATTAAATTCAGACAGCAGCCACTTTAAATAGGATCCTTATCAACAGCTTATGTATGTATGCTTGTATGCAAGCCAAACTACAGAGCAAAATCACACTCTGATTGAACCAATCCACAGTGCAGCAAAAGTAATTAGTGTAATTAAATAGTATTCTTTTGACCTGCAACTTAACTAACAGAGAGAGGAATTGGACATTGTATTACTTTATCACACATTTACATGAGCAGCTGGGTAGCATTAAAGTCACAGCCTACAGAAGAACTCAGTCTGGCCTAAGCTTTTGGTGTGTCTAAAAGCTAACATTACATGGGCGTCGGAACCATTGTATGTTGGTGGGACAAGACCAATGTTACTGGACCCACTCACTTTTATAATGTATAATGTATATAATGTAATTCAGCGCATCTGATTTTTACTTTTCAGAATGTTGTCAGTCAAATCCATTCCACTTGGCTCATTTACAGTCCATATAAGTTAAACTCCATTCCTTGGCGCCCCACTCTCACTAACAACTACATTTTTAACAGGCTTATGCGCACACACATGTACACACACACACAGTCACACATAGACACAAACAAATTTAGGTTGTCCCTGGTAGAATTATTCCTGAGGCTTTTCTTTCAGTTACTTATTTAAATTAATTATTATTCCAGCTCTTGTGGCTGTGCTGTGTTGCTTATTTAATGTGCTGGACTGTTTCTTGTTTTCATTTCTCTCTTTGTTGTCTTACTATGTCAGCTGTTTATTGCTGCTGTTCGGCTGGTTGTCTTTTACTATTATTATCTTTATTGTTTGTTTGTTGTTGTTTTTCTCCTCCCCAAGCCCCCCTCTCTGTTCTATTGCAGGTTTCATTGCTTTCTGCAATTGGTGTTTCCCACTGCTTTTCCCTGTTGTCCCCACCCTCCATCCCCCTTCTCTTGAAGGTCTTATCCTTTCTCTGTGCTGTCTGTTTGTGCCCCCCCATCCCCGTGTCTGCCCCCCTGTCCGGCCTGGTGACAAATCAATATTTTTTACTTGGGGAGGAGAAAAACAACAACAACAAACAAACACAAACAAAAACAAACAAAAATAATAATAATATTAAAAGACAACCAGCCGAACAGCAGCAATAAACAGCTGACATATTAAGACAACTAAGAGAAAAATGAACACACTAAATAAGCAACACAGCACAGCCACGAGAGCTGGAATAATTAATTTAAATAAGTAACTGAAAGAAAAGCATCAGGAATAATTCTACCAGGGACAACCTAAGTTTGTTTGTGTCTGTGTGCGTGTGGGTGAATGTGTGTGTGAGTACATGTGTGCGCGTATAAGCCTGTTAAAGAATGTAGTTGTTAGTGAGAGTGGGACGCCACAACTGTGCCACACTTACCCCAGCAAAAGGCAGGCAAGAACCCCAGTAGCCAATAGGGGAGGGACAAAGAAGAAAAAATAAAAAATCAATCAAAAAAAACCAAAGACTCCCAGATGCACCGCGATGCAAGACCCTGACCCAAATGCCAGTTGACAACGTAATGCCGACGGAACGCAAGAAGCGTAACCCACGGGACAGCAGCGCCCGGACCGACCCAGCACCCCACCGCCGCGCAGCGAACAACCAAAACGCCCAAATGCCACGCAATCATCAACTCCAACGCACAAGTGACGAGCCCAACATGCACACTGCACGACGACACCCAATGCCCAGCAGCCCCTCGCAAATCCCGCGTGCGAGGTCGGGCAAACGAGAGAGAGCAAGCGGAATAACATGACAGCGAAAGCCAACAGAGAGAAACACCAGCAGCAAGTCCCAGCCCGGCAGCAAAGGCGCCGCACAGGTCACCGTGCACCCGCCAATAAAAGTCCGCCGTCCCCCCAACCGCCGGGAAAAAACTAAGGCCATCGGCGCCAGCCGACATCCCCCATGCCCGGCACGTCCCCCGGCCGCCATGCAACACCAGCCCAAACCAGCAACGAGGCAAAATCAACTAGCTCAGCTGCAGGCTACCGACAACCCACCCACCCGTCAAGGGCCGAGAACTCCAGGCACAAACCCAGAACAAACCGGAGCACAGCCCTGCCCCGCACCCACACTGCACATCCCGAAAACTAACTATATACCTCAGTATCCAGAGGGGTCCAACAACTGGCCGACAGAGAAATGGGGAAGCATGGATCCGAGGCCAACGAAGCAAAACAGGGACGCAAACTGGTCCCTCCAAGCCAACGAGGAGATGCCTCCCCCAGACTCCAATGCACAAACTAAACGCTCAGCAGCCATTCAGAGAGGGAAAAAGCACAATGCATCAAGATGGATCGACAATCGCCTCACAATCCCACTGCAGCCCACCAAACCGCAACCGGATCAACCCGCGCAGAGACCCCCACCCCCAGAAGCCAGGGCACCCCGTGACCCCCCAAAGCGCGAAGGACCCCACACCGCATGTCCCGGGGGAAGCTGTACCCCGCCCCAAGGAAGAACAGCAGAAAGCCGTGCCGGGAAAAAAGTTTTTCTGGCGTGTGCTCTGAGAAAAGTAGACAGTGAAAACACATCTTGGGCTACTCTCCACAGGCAGTTCAAAACCAGTCTCTTATAAGCACAAATCTTTCGAGCAGATATATCCACTCAAATGATCCACAATGAAGGCACAGAAAATTAACCATTTGAGAAACTAATTAGAGCATAGCACTTTTTCCGGATTCACATTTTTTCTAAAGCTCTGTTTTAAATGCACTCATTATACTTGAAATAAGAAACGATTCAGTAATACCCACACATATAATACAGTGTTTATTTCATGTTGTTCACTCATTTAACAAAAAAAATCTAATCTCTTTTTCAAGGGAGTCCTGGCCAAGACAGCGGCACAGATCACAACAATTTAGTACATTACACACAATTTCATAAGACTATTTAAAAACATTTACAAACCATAGATTTCCAAACCTTTGAGCAAGAGTTTAAACTGGCCTATTGAAACCAGTTCCTTTAATTTCCAGTATTTTTGTAAATTGTTCCATGTTGTGGGGGCAGAATACTGAAATGCCACCTTACCAGCTTCTGTGCGGACACTTGGTGCAGACAGTATCAGTGAGTCTTGTGAGCGTAAAGAATACAGTCCAGCCGCTTTTGGTTGAATATATTCATACAGATATGAAGGGAGCAAACGCAGAATACCCTTATAAATGAACATATACCAATGAGTGAGACTACGATTCTCCAGTGCTGACCAGCCCACGTGTGTTCACAGTGGTGTGTGCAAGGCTTACAGTTTGTGATAAACCTCATGAGGCATGATAAACCGAGTCCAGTCATTCACACCTCAAACCAACAGAATTAATTTTTCTATGCTTTGAAGCAGCAATACCAAAGGGTCAAGAAATTGGGCTGTTCATGAACAGGCATGTTTTGAACAGGCACTGCACTAGTCTAACTATAAAGCAAGGTACAGGATCTCACAAAAGTGAGGACACCGCTCACATTTTTGTAAATATCTGATTATATCTTTTCATGTGACAACACTGAAGAAATGACCCTTTGCTACAATGTAAAGTAGTGAGTGTACAGCTTGTACAACAGTGTACATTTGCTGTCCCCTCAAAATAACACATCACACAGCTATTAATGTCTAAACCGCTGGCAACAAAAGTGAGTACACCCCTAAGGGAAAATGTGTATCTGTCCGTCTGTCCTTTCCTTGACAACAGTTCGATCGACTTCACACTTGGAGGGTATATTGCTACGGACCCAAGTAGTGCAGTGTGAGTGTGAGTGTTTGAGATCTACAGGACATATCATATTTTTAGTACACACTGTGTAGTGCATTAAAAGGGGGCCTTTATTAGCGGTTTCACCAGCTAGACTGTAGATGTTGTATTGAAGCAAAGTTACTGTCCAGCTTGCTGTCGCTCGCTACAGTACAATCAACAACCAAAAGAAAGACTGGAAAAAGTGGAGATGTTACAATGAAGCCATTTTGTTTTGCTGTAGCTTAAATACAGTAGATGTCGTGAGTAATCTTGTATCGGTGTTCTGTCCCATTAAAATAGTGGAATATGCATTTTGCACTTCTTTTGGATGCTTTAATGTAAGAATTGCCAAACCCAGCTAAATAGAATCAATTTACATGTGACAATACATATATACAAGAGTGTGGTTAATCAATTTTAATGCATGGCTTATCGATTTCATGTTCAGCTTTTGAAATAAAAGGACTGTTATTACGGTGCCTTTTTATTTTAAAAGCTAAATACTGTTTAATAGTAACCGTATAGCAAGTCCCATCAGAGTGCTGGTGGAGAAAACAATGTCACCTTTGTGACCCAGTCACAGTCAACGTCAAGGACTTTTTATTTTAATGATGGTATTACTTCCTTCAAATTTAATTGATAGTTATATTTGTCGCACAAGAATACATCCATGATAATACTGGCTAACTTTCCAGCTGAAACACACACACACACACACACACACACACACACACACACACACGTATCAAAATCTCAACCTCCAGTAATGATGCTGTAATTGCAATTTAATTATTTAGTAACAGACCCCTTGTTTTTCAACTAATGCTAGTGCTTGATGTCTGGAATGTAACTGACAACACATAAGCATATGAAGGATTTAGATTAAAATATCTTGGGAAGCATTACAATGTAGCTAAAACATCACAGGTTAAGTTCTTGGCCCAAACGGGCCTTTGCTTAACATCCACTTCCCGAATGGGCACTGAACTAGTATGTTTGACCACTGACTGTAGTGCAATCAAAATGAGGTATCTGCTGAAACACTGAAGCCAAATCCAATAAACAACCAGGAATATGACAAACAATGAGATGTTATACATTATAAAAAAAGGGATAAATGATAGCAGCTGCACAGGAGATATTCCTAACAGCTAAGTGTATAAAGTCGAAATGGATTTTCTGTAGCAGTATGTTTATGTTCTTCCAGGAGAGAGGAATCTAGCCTGCTACACATAGCAGCATGTAATATTCATATATCATGCATAGAAATGAGTCATGCTACCACCTGTATTGTTGGAGAGAAAAAAGTATTAATTATTCCTCCACACACTGCATGTCTTATGTCAAATACAGAGCAGATACTGACCAGCTCTAGTCCTTACATAATATAGTTTACACTGAATGCATGTTCTCAGCTTTAATATGTTTATCATTGTGTCTGTTTGTATGTGCTCAAAATCTCTTCAAGCGTGTGAGTGGGCCCAGTGAGGTCAAAATCGCAGCTGGCAGTCATCGGCTGTAATCAGCGGAAAGTGTTAAGAGGCCATGCTCAGTGAACACACACACAAAAAAAAAGAGTGCCAGGGCAAGTCTTGCTTTTTTGTGCTTAGTTCATTATATTGAATTTTAATTAACAATAAAATATTTTATTTATTCTTGAACTGTTCTCTGCCCATCCCCTGATTCTTTCCGCCTTGAATTAAATGTATTTTCTTGTCCCATCCATGTCTGCAATTATACTATCAATTATAATTTTTATGTCCCAGTGGCGTTTAGAACAATCATAATTGATAGCATAATCGCAGGCGAGGGTCAACACTAGGAAAGCAGTCCAAACAAGCAAACAAATCCATAAGGGCAAGGCAGACATGTGCAAACAAACCGCAGGTCAATCCAGGAATAAAACAAACAGGTGTATCAGATACAAATTACGATGGCTGGAATTCAAAGGCATGGGGCACATGGCCAATTTTGACAACCATAAACAATAAATTAACATGCACATGTGGAATAGTCGTTGAGACACTAATAGCATACAGACGGCAGCCAATTAACGTCACAGTTATAAAAACTAAGAGCACTAAAGAGACCTCTCTACTGACTCTAGAAAAACACCAAAAGAAAGATGCGCAGGGTCCCTGCTCATCTGCGTGAATGTGCTTTAGGCATGCTGCAAGGAGGCATTAGGACTGCAGATGTTGCAGGTAAATAAATTGCAATGTCTGTACTGTGAGATGCCTAAGACAGCGCTATAGGGAGACAGGAAGGACAGCTGATCGTCCTTGCAGTGGCAGACCACATGTAACACCACCTGCACAGGATCACAGGACCACACCAGATACCAATTTGATTTTGATTTTGAGCCCCCCTTCGGTCAGGGACACATTTCCTATTTCTGTTACTCGCATGTCAGTGAAACTTTGTTCAGTTTATGTCTTTGTTTATGTCAAATGTCTTTTTATGTTCATGTTTGCCGAAAATAAAAGCAGTTGTAAGTGAGGACGTTTATCTTTTTGCGGAGTATATATTCACTGTATCATTTTAAAACCTAAAGGTGCAATGTGTAAGATATTGTTTGAATTTTTGTTTAAAAAACAAGTGGCATTATATTAAATACATCTATGTATTGTGTTGCAGAGATATCTACACAAACTCTGATTTTTGTCTAAACAATAAATAAACAAAAACTCTCAATGTGCATTCGTACACCTATTTTCTTTATCAAACTGAAAAATACAACTGCAATATATCCTCCAACAACTGTACGCCTTCTCAAGTTTCTCTTTTTCACGGGACTAATCGCCTTCTTAACTCATTAGAAACATAAACTTGACATAAACAAAACCTCACCAAAACCATTGTGGTTAGTCTTTCCTGTGTTCCAACAATCACCAGATCTTGTTTGGTCAAAAACCCTTAATTCACAGAGTTGAAATATTTAGCGGACATTGATTTGAGATGCGAGTTGGCACTTTGCTTAGATCTTCATCAGACTCGGATGTGATTATCATAATTTTTCAACCAATATTACTATTGAAACCACGCTGAAATCACAACCAAAAATCTGCTGGATTTCAGTGCTTTTTCAACCAATGTTAAATGTTAATGTTACTATTGAAACTACATACAAAGTTATACAGGTGCTGGTCATATAATTAGAATATCATCAAAAAGTTGATTTATTTCAGGAATTCCATTCAAAAAGTGAAACGTGCATATTATATTCATTCATTACACACAGACTGATATATTTCAAATGTTTATATCATTTAGTTGTGATGATTAAAACTGACAACTAATGAAAATCCCAAATTCAGTATCTATAAATTAGAATATTACTTAAGACCAATACAAAAAAAAGGATTTTTAGAAATGTTGGCCAACTGAAAAGTATGAACATGAACAACACTCAATACTTAGTTGGGGCCCCTTTTGCCTGAATTACTGCGGCGTGGCATGGGGTCTATCAGTCTGTGGCACTGCTCAGGTGTTATGAGAGCCCAGGTTGCTCTGATAGTGGCCTTCAGCTCTTCTGCATTGTTGGTCTGGCGTATCGCATCTTCCTCTTCACAATAGCCCATAGATTTTCTATAGGGTTAAGGTCAGGCGAGTTTGCTGGCCAATTAAGAACAGGGATACCATGGTCCTTCCTGGTAGACGGCTGCGTTGACCTTGGACCTCAGAAAACACAGTGGACCAACATCAGCAGATGACATGGCACCCCAAACCATCACTGACTGTGGAAACTTTACACTGGACTTCAAGCACCGTGGATTCTGTGCCTCTCCTCTCTGCGGCCAACTTTTTGTGAATCTCCCCCACATTTTTGAATGGGTTTTGTTTCACAATCCTCTCCAGGGTGCGGTTATCCCTATTGCTTGTACACTTTTTTCTACCACATCTTTTCCTTCCCTTCGCCTCTCTATTAATGTGCTTGGACACAGAGCTCTGTGAACAGCCAGCCTCTTTAACAATGACCTTTTGTGTCTTGTCCTCCTTGTGCAAGGTGTCAATGGTCGTCTTTTGGACAGCTGTCAAGTCAGCAGTCTTCCCCATGATTGTGTAGCCTACAGAACTAGACTGAGAGACCATTTAAAGGCCTTTGCAGGTGTTTTGAGTTAATTAGCTGATTAAAGTGTGGCACCAGGTGTCTTCAATATTGAACCTTTTCACAATATTCTAATTTTCTGAGATACTGATTTTGGGGTTTTCATTAGTTGTCAGTTATAATCATCAAAATTAAAAGGAATGAACACTTGAAATATATCAGTCTGTGTGGAATGAATGTATACATTATACAAGTTTCACTTTTTGAATGGAATTACTGAAATAGATCAACTTTTTGATGATATTCTAATTATATGACCAGCACCTGTAATTACTATCACTATATCTTTAAAGTGCTCATTCATACAGTAGCCTAACACCTATCCATGAGTAAAATCTATATATTAACATCAGATTTACAGGGAATATATTGAAATAATAAGATTGACACACTAGATAAATAAAACACACTCTTGTTAAAATTTAACAAATTTAATAACAATCTCAAACACTGCAGGTTGTTCACCAGTGAGGAGCGGTGAAACAACAGCACGGCTCTGTCGATAAATAAAAAGTAAAAGTTAAATTGCGTTCTCTGGCAGACCGGATCAGCTGTTAGCTGTAAACAAACCACAGGGCTAATGCTGCTATATGGCTGCGTTTTAATGTTTTAATGAGCCAGTCCCTTTGTTTTAGAGAGGTGACAACCTCCTGTGGTAATTCAGCTCCAGGTAGAACTCTGTCAGGGCTCTGAAGTGGAGCGGACCCAGAACAACTCTCATCAGCTGTTGGCTGTAAACACTAACACTAGCAGGACTAAAGTTACAGTGCGGCTGTGATAAAAACTTAGCTCAACATCACTGCGCTGTAATAACGTTATGCTTTATTAAATGTCACAAAATTATCTAAATAGATATTAGATATGTCAGTCCAGTGACTGTTACCCGACAACAGACTTGCCTCTCATTCCCCGGTGTTGGCAGTAACTCAGCCTGCCGACAGACTCCGAGGAGGACTCATGTGAGTGCTGAATGATTAGTTCATTCCTGCTCCACAGAAGCCAAGATGTCACGTGAAAAATTAACGACTCAAACACAGAAAACCACAGTTGAGAGTCGTGAACTAATCAAATCCGTTTCCTGTGCTGACAGACCATGCAGCTTCTGTGTAACGACTGAACGTAAGAGTCCAAGACTATTCACACAATGCGTGAAAATTACTTACTGAGACAACCCGTTCCTCCTGAGTCACATACAAGATTAGGTCAAATGAACGAAACAGTCTTTGAACGACACAACACTAGATTCCACAATTTTAGGCATTCACGCATCTCATCAGTGCATCAGGCTCATAGTTGTCAAACTTGTACCATTCCCGCACATTTTTTCGAGGTTATGTCATCTTGGACACAAACTCAGCGTAGCCTCCCTTAAAGGGAACTTTCAGGGGGAGCCAATGGTTATCACAAATACATAACATCTCATCATGTTTCAACCAACCATAAAATTTAAGAAGGATTACATAGTCCTGACCAGTATAACCAGTATATATATGCGGAAACAATCCCATTGTGTTGACGTAATCATGCAGCCACGTAGCGTAAAAGTCTCAGAACATGTGTAAGCAAGTCTAGCCATTTTGTGAAAGAAACTTCACCGCCATTTTGAAATTGTCAGTGAACCAATCTCCAACAGTAAGTCATTGTCCTTAGAACAGTACTCGTTTTGTTCAACGTTACCCTTAAAAACAGGAAGAGAGCAAATTGCTCTTCATGTGAACAGCTAGCTATCTGGAATAAAATAGATAAAACACCTAATTTCATCTTTTGAGTCTAAGTATAATGTGGTTTCTTGTCGCATGGAGTTGATGCCCACCTCATCAATGTCAAAATCCATGCTGCCTCCTGTCAGCAGCAGCTCTGCTGTCTTAAAATACAGGTTAGGTGTTGAATTGGCAAGAACCATTTAACATAACAAATGCAACACATTAAAATATAAATCCTGGATTTCCTGACCTTGTTGAATCCCTACAGTGTTTAAGATGAGTGGAAGTGGGTCTGCAAACATTTATGGCCTTTTACAGATAGGATTAGTTAACGTACATGAATCTTAGTTGTAAATGTCACGCCTTTGTGGTGAAGGCAGGGTTGAGCAGGTTGGAGGACCCAAATGCAGAACTCAGAGCCGGCAGGTACAGTTCAGTGATTTATTTAATACAAACTAAAGGCGAGCACACTTACAGGTTGAGTGGCTGATACGGAGTCCAAAACAAAGGTTGTCCAAAACGAAATCCAAATGGTGCAGGGAAACAGGGAGACACGACAAAAGGACAGACAACAAGCGATCACACAGCAACTCAGGGAGACAGCATACAATGACCCAACAAAGACAAGACAGAAACACCAGGTATATATATATATATATATATATATATATATATATATATATACACACACACATATACACACACACACACACACAGACTAACGAGCAGGGCAGAAGCAACACAGGTAACAGACATGAGGCTAACGAGGCACAGGTAGGCAGAGAGAGAGAGGGGGAAAACAGTCAGCCAGGGTGGGCGGAGGTAGGACAGGAGGAGGGCCAAAACAAAAAATCTCAATGAACCAAATACAGGTAGGGCAAGGCAGTTCAGGACGCCGACCGAGGCGGCCAGAGGTGAACAAAAGGTTCAGTAGTGAGTAGCCCCACTTGTTGATCACTTCAAACACTCGTTTCGGCATGCTTGATGCGACTGTTCCCAGGAGGCTGCTGGAAACGTTGCTCCATGTGGTTAATGGGATCTCAGGCGGGATCTCTTTGTCATGCCTGTAACGTTGGAAGCCGTCAGGACCGTCCAGGTAAAAAATTTTCTCGTCAGAGAATAAAACTTTCTTCCACCTTTCAATGTCCCATGTTTGGTGCTCCCTTGCAAATTCCAAACGGGCAAGTTTGTGGCGTGGGAGGAGACGTGGCCTTTGAAGACGTTTTTTGTTCTTGAAGCCCTTCTCTCGCAGATGACGTCTTATGGTTATCGGGCTACAGTCAGCATCAGTAAGTGCCTTAATTTGGGTCGAGCATCGACCTGTGTCTTCACGGACAACCCGCCGGATCCAGCGGCTCAGTGCAGGTGAAATTTTTTGGGTTTTTTTTGTGCAGCTCAACAATCCTGCCACGTTCAACGAGAGAAAACCTTTTTGTCTTTGCTAGCCATATATAAAGCCATATTTGTGTGCAGATTTTACCTTTTTATGCCTATGGTCTTAAACTTTTGATCAGCTGATGAACAGCCTGTTTGAGTTTAAATGCAGTTTTCAATAGATTGCCTACTTTCTATTTTTTGTCTCTTGCTCCTGTTTCTTCTTTTGGCATTTTGAAGCAGTACTTACAACCTGGTTATGATCCACCAGCGTGAAATGCGAGTACTTGCAATGTTTCCTCCGGTCTTAAGATTTTGTTCAAGAGTGTATACACACAGGGACTAACGAGCAGGGCGGGAGCAACACAGGTGACAGACATGAGGCTAACGAGGCAGAGAGAGAGAGCAGGTGAAAAGAGAGACAGACATGCAGAGGGATCACTGGGGTAACAGACATGACAAAGGTTACTGAACACTAGACGACAGACAAGACAGAACCCCAAAACCCAACAGACCAAAACAACAGATAATAAAACTGACTAAAAGTACAAAACATGACATGGCAGACAGGATTGTGATAGTAAATGTAGTTGCATAAATTGTGTTGATCAAAGTGCACTTACTACTAGGGTCCAATGTCACTTTTTGCAGACAGCCCCGATGAGGGTGTCCCATTCCATTACATCCAGCTGCAAGTGATCATTTGCGTTTTTAAGATGGTATTATTGTGTCCAACAACTTTTAAAAGCAACTATCATCCTTATCATTCTCACCCCCCTTGATGTGCCGTTCTCAGTGGCAGTCATTTGAAATGTGTCAGTTACACCTAAAGTTGTGGTAATGGTTTTGTTTTCTACAAATAATCAGAAACATTTTCTTTGGACATGTTCATTCTTTTCACAAATGATGATAAATTTCCAATTTGAGTGCATGTATTTTGGTTAATATTAGTATTCATTTGATTAGAATTATTGCAAATGCAATTAATTGTTTAGCCCTACACCTCATCACATTTAATACCTTTTTAAACTTTACTATAAATTCTCAATGTGGCTGGCTCATTTCAACCTAGCATCAAAAACCACTCCCAAAAATCTAAAGGACTCTACCTTCTCCATTACATGTCCATATAATTTAAGATTGATCTCGTCCTCCAACTTATTCTTTGTAAAGAAAACGCCAGTGTTTTTTCCCTTCCTTCACTCAGTTAAACACCCTACCTCCTATTCCCATTTTATCGAGTTTAATTATCAACCCCTCTTTCCACACATTGTCATTCGCTTTCTCAACATCAAAGAACACTGCTAACACTGTTTCCCTTTTGACCTGGACTTTCCTTATTTCATCTTGCAGGCATAACACTGGATCCATTGTTCCCCTCCCCTTCCTGAATCCACTTCGACAAGATGCAATTAATTCCCTCTTCAAAAAATAAACCAGTCTGTCTGTTATCATTCGCTCCATAACTTTACACACATGAGATGTGAAAGCAATTGGCCTATAGCTAGTAGGTTTTGTTGGATCCTTCCCTGGTTTCCTAATTGGGACTACAACTGCTCCCTTCCAACACTTTGGAAGCTGTCCTTCCTCCCAAACTGTGTTGTATAGCCTAAGCAGTCTTCCTAATGCTACATCACCTGTAAACTCCCTCCTTATTCCGCTCATCTTCTTAATCATCCCCCACACTTCTCAGACAGGTGTCGCTTTTCTTATTGAGCTGCAGAACTCGTGCCAATATTTCCTCTTAGCATGGCATACAGTCTTTCTTACTATTGCTTGAGCCAGATTATGAGTAGCTCTCAACAACCTGAAAGCCCTGTTCCTACCTCTTATTACTTCAGTGCATTCCTGTGTCCACCAAGGAACCACTTTCCTTATCCTTATCCCAGAACTCTAGCAATAGTTTCCTCTGCCATCTCTTCAATGATTTTTTGGAAAGTTCTATACTCTCACTCTCCATATCTAACCTTTCCTCACATAACTCCTTGAATTTGCCCCAATTAGCCTTACCAAAGACCCACCTCCCTCTTGCCATTCCAGACTGTTTTCCGTCCTCATTCTAATTGTGTTAATATAGCAAAATGATCACTCCCTACTGTCAACTCCTCCCATATCTCACATTCGCAAAGCCTTGCTAGATCTTTAGATGTGATGGTAAGGTCTAGTGCTGACTCATTTCCTGACCATATTTCAGTCCTTGTCTCTCTACCATCATTAATAAGGGGGAGCTGGAGTTTGAAACTGCCTTTTATACTCCACCACAGGAAGTAGAAGGAACCAACTCCTGGCAGTGGGCAGAGGGACTCTTAATTCTCAACAACACAGCAGCATGTGGATATTTTGTTTGCGTTCGATTAATATTGGGTTTCAGTAGTAATGTTAGTATTTTCTTGTGGTTGGTTGTAGTTTTTTTCCGGGTCTTTTTAATTGTAGTACGTTAAGTTTTCTCCCCTTTGTGTTGGGTGTAGGCTAGCTTGTGTGTGTGTGTGTGTGTGTGTATACAGTGGGTACGGAAAGTATTCAGACCCCTTTAAATTTTTCACTCTTTGTTTCATTGCAGCCATTTTCCAAAAATCAAAAAAGTTCATTTTATTTCTCAGCTCCCCATCTTGACAGAAAAAAACAGAAATGTAGAAATTTTTGCTAATTTATTAAAAAAGAAAAACTGAAATATCACATGGTCATAAGTATTCAGACCCTTTGCCGTGACACTCATATTTAACTCAGGTGCTGTCTATTTCTTCTGATCATCCTTGAGATGGTTCTACACCTTCATTTGAGTCCAGCTGTGTTTGATTATACTGATTGGACTTGATTAGGAAAGCCACACACCTGTCTATATAAGACCTTACAGCTCACAGTGCATGTCAGAGCAAATGAGAATCATGAGGTCAAAGGAACTGCCTGAAGAGCTCAGAGACAGAATTGTGGCAAGGCACAGATCTGGCCAAGGTTACAAAAAACTTTCTGCTGCACTTAAGGTTCCTAAGAGCACAGTGGCCTCCATAATCCTCAAATGGAAGACGTTTGGGATGACCAGAACCCTTCCTAGAGCTGGCCGTCCGGCCAAACTGAGCTATCGGGGGAGAAGAGCCTTGGTGAGAGAGGTAAAGAAGAACCCAAAGGTCACTGTGGCTGAGCTCCAGAGATGCAGTCGGGAGATGGGAGAAAGTTGTAGTAAGTCAACCATCACTGCAGCAATCCACCAGTCGGGGCTTTATGGCAGAGTGGCCCGACGGAAGCCTCTCCTCAGTGCAAGACACATGAAAGCCCGCATGGAGTTTGCTAAAAAACACCTGAAGGACTCCAAGATGGTGATAAATAAGATCCTCTGGTCTGATGAGACCAAGATAGAACTTTTTGGCCTTAATTCTAAGCGGTATGTGTGGAGAACACCAGGCACTGCTCATCACCTGTCCAATACAGTCTCAACAGTGAAGCATGGTGGTGGCAGCATCATGCTGTGGGGGTGTTTTTCAGCTGCAGGGACAGGACGACTGGTTGCAATCGAGGGAAAGATGAATGCGGCCAAGTACAGGGATATCCTGGACAAAAACCTTTTCCAGAGTGCTCTGGACCTCAGACTGGGCCAAAGGTTTACCTTCCAACAAGACAATGACCCTAAGCATACCGCTAAAATAACGAAGGAGTGGCTTCACAACAACTGCGTGGCTGTTCTTGAATGGCCCAGCCAGAGCCCTGACTTAAACCCAATTGAGCATCTCTGGAGAGACCTGAAAATGGCTGTCCACCAACGTTTACAATCCAACCTGACAGAACTGGAGAGGATCTGCAAGGAGGAATGGCAGAGGATACCCAAATCCAGATGTGAAAAACTTGTTGCATCTTTCCCAAAACGACTCATGGCTGTATGTTACGACCCCCCTGTTGGTCTAGGGGTGTTGGGGCCATAAACATATAGGCACAACTGGTAGATCTTAATAAGGTAACGTTTATTGGTAACAGAAGAGATGTAGACAGGTAACAAAAAAAACAAAAGGAGGGTGGACGAGGGTGCTGCGAAAATAACAAACCAAGTTAAAATAAAAAGGTCCTCAAAAGGAGGCCTGTACCTAGCTATCGTTTTCAACAGGGTTGATTCTTACTACAAAAGAACACAAAGAGCACAGCACCCACTCCACCTGGTGAAAACTAACACAATAGCAAACAGAACAATAAGTGAATTTCTCCACTGCAAATGTTTACCTAAACACAATGTACAGCTAATAGGCAAGGAAGGTGGATAGTTCCACTAAACACAAAGTACAACAGACAGGCTATGCAGTCAATACCAGCGGCACACAAGTCAACAGGCGGTGACAAGCTGCCTGGAGCAACAGGTGGACACTCCTTATGAGCCGGAGGTAATTAACGTGGTGACGAGCCATTGGTTGAGTGGAAACAGAGGGAACCAATGGGCGGTACAGATGTCAGCACCCCAGAAACCAGGAAGTAGGCGGGTCTTCATTCCCCAGGGACACAGCCTACTTGGTAGAGGTGAGACAGGGAAAAGGGGAAACACAAGGGTGACGGCGACAGCCGTGACACTGTATTAGATCAAAAGGGTGCTTCTACTAAATACTGAGCAAAGGGTCTGAATACTTATGACCATGTGAAATTTCAGTTTTTCTTTTTTAATAAATTTGCAAAAATTTCTACATTTCTGTTTTTTTCTGTCAAGATGGGGTGCTGAGTGTACATTACTGAGAAATAAAATGAACTTTTTTGATTTTTGGAAAATGGCTGCAATGAAACAAAGAGTGAAAAATTTAAAGGGGTCTGAATACTTTCCATACCCACTGTATATATATATATATATATATACGTACCCCTCCTTTTGTGTCATTCAGTAGGTCAGGTTTGTAATGTTCAGACTTATGTTGTAGTACAGTACACCTCAGTTTAGTTAAGACCCACTTTGAGCAATTCTGATACTTTTGTGTAATATGGTTTTGAAACTTTAATTGATTTTGATAAAGGGGCATTATGGAGTTTCCAGCGGCCACTAGCGGTGCGGTTTTAAGATTGCTACCAGGCGTGTGCCCGTACGTGTGCTCGCTTGAACTCATGAGCGAGGATAATCCGAAACACAACCACTTTCATACAGAAATCCTGCAAAGAACGCAGGATCACCAGCATGCAGGCTGTGGCTTTTCACACAGACATGTTCAGGCTCTGTTACTTCAGCGTTCCTGTCTCAGAGGCAGATCAACACCACCTCCGTAACGTTACTTCATTCAGCGCAGCGAGCCGCATATCGGCACAATCCTCCCGGAAAAATTGCAGAGTGACAGCTATAGACAGGCAGGGAGACTGCTTCACACAATATATTGGAAACTCAGGTAAAGCCCTACTGCAACGTTACAGCAATAATTTTATCAGCTGCAGGTTGAACTAATCCATGCTCGTTACCTGATCACGGTATATTTACTGCATTAAGCCGACTTGCTACAGTGTTAGCTGCTTGCCTGCTGCTTTCAGTAACTATCTTTACTCTCTGTGAATCTTTCACTGGAGGCTCAGCAATGTCAGCACAGCTAAATGTATTGGATGATAACGAAACTGGTAGTGAACTGGACTGAATATTATAACGAGATTGTGTCACACTTTATAACAGTTAGACCACAGTAAGTAACTTTACTGTAGTGTTAGTGGATGGCTCTTCCTCTGGGCTGTTGTTGCTGTGAAGTTGCAGTATTGTATATTATGTGGGTCACGTTAGTTACAGCGACAGATAGGTGGAGATACTGTGTACCTGAGTATTGGTAAAACCACAATAAACCTAAACTGAACGTTACGAAGCAAACAGCGGCAGGTCCGAGCTACTGTAGCATTAGCTAGCTGCTCCTGGCTGCATCACTATAGGCTAACGTTAGTAAACAAATCGCTCCACATTTGCTTTTTACTGTTACATCCTTTCTTGCAGGCTACATCAACATATATATGCGATATAACTTTGCATCGGATAATAGTAGCAACTGCTCGGATTTTCTTACTTGACATCATCTGAACCTGTTTGGTCTGATGGGCTTCAGCACATAAACCTTTATTGTTGTTACATGGAGCCTGTGTTTTGCTGTGAGCCGGTTGTTTTATAGTGTTAGTGGACTGCATGTCGTTAGATGCCGTGTTGTCACTGAAGTATCTGTGTATCTGGACCTGCTTTTCCACCCATGCGAGGTAAGCATTAATGATCTTGATGATTACATTCTTAAGCTTTGCTGGAATCCTCTGCTCTGGCTCTGTATAGTGTGTGACTTGGTCAGTATTGGCCACTGTTTTGAGGTCTCATCGCCCAAAGTCACCACTTTCCCCTTTATATCCACAATCTTAAATGGACCCAGCACTTGCGCTCTCGTAGTCTTTCGTGGGATCTTTTTACATTTTGTTGGACTGTTTCGTAGACCTGCTCTAGTTTTTTTTTCAGTCCCGCAAACACCCCCCTCAACATCAAGTGGTCCACTTTTTCTGTTGTCACCTATAGTACAATATGCCAAGTGGTATTATATTTCAAGCCATTTATCCAAGTTATTATGACCTCAAACCCTTGACTCCCAAACAAACTGAGCCACTTCGTACTCCTCTGGCACCTCTGAGGAGTACCTTGCCTCTCTGCCAAACATTAAAAAGTATGGGCTATACTGTGTGGTCCAATGTTGGCTGGAGGTGTTTATCCTATTGTTGGGGGTGGTGTCGGGCGACTTTGCTTTTTCACATTAGATAACATACCATTTGTCACCAATTTAGTCTGTAGCATTAATGTTATGTATGATATATGCCAGTTTAAAGATAAGTAACTTACCTTTTAAATGGTGCCATTAAGCTTCTCAACCAAGACATTTGTTTGAGGGTGGTAAGGTGTACAGAAGATTCTGTGAATGCAAAGGGCTTCGCATAGTCTGGCATTAAACTTAATGTCCATTTTGTAGAACACACGCTAGCATATCCAGTACTGCTTACTAAGAAAGAAACCAATGTTTCTCAGTGTTGTACCTGGAATTTAAACTCTGTCCCCTGGCGTGTAAGCAGTCTCTGAGGTACACCAAATTTGTATACAAAATCAAGAATACAATTGGTCATCTCCTCCGCAATCTTATTCTTAAGAGGGTAGGGCTCTGCCCACTTTGTTAAATAATCAACCATTACACAAATATATTGATTACCACCCTCAGTGTCATGGGAAGGCTGAGTACGCAACAGAGGAGCCGGGCTATGAACCGGCACAACCGGGCTGCATACCAGTAACTGGGTACGCAACGGAGGAGCCGGCTGGGTACCAGGAACTGAATACCATGCGTGAGGACTGGCGACAGGGCAGCTGGGCAGAAGACCGGCGACTGGACACAGAGGCCTGGAGTTGGCTGGTCCACCAAAGGTGCTCGTGTTTGGGAGGCCACTGACAGAGAATCTGAAGCAGGAGTCGATCAGATCACCGGCGGGACTGGTACTGGTCGGACTATCAGTGTCGGCCTGGAAGAACTGGTGTGCTCTGGCTCCATGCCGCACATGAACACAGTCTCTGAACCACTGGGTGACGTGGAGGATGAGGCGCTGGATCCCTGAGCAGCACGTCTGTGGCGGCGAGAACCCCGTCGCCCTCCAGAAGGTCTCTCTGGAGGTGGATCAGACTGGGAACCCAGACATGTGGATGTTGGCTAGCAGACCGGCAGATGGCTGGTTGTTTGGGTCTGGCAGTCTGTTTTCTCTCTGGCTCCAAAGCAGTGTCCATCAAAAAGGCTGATGATGCCGAGCCTGACTGATCAGGATGCAGGCTGGTGACTAGGTGCTGAAGCGCTAGTAGGCCGGGAAAACAGGCAGGTGGCTAGACGGTGTTGAGGCAGGCTGGACAGCACTGGAGGAACCCAGTGAAGCCAGCATGGCAGTCTTTAGAGTGTCCATCCCAGACACTAGGCTAGCCACGCCTGGAACTTTGAGGAACCCAGGGTTATTTTTAAGAGTCTCCTCAAACGAGGCTATAGCGCCCAGTCTCTTATTAAAATAATGAAAGTAACTCAAATGCAGTTTGAGTTTGTCCATGGCAAATCTCAACTCACTCATTTCATTCCGGGATAAGGTAATGTCTGCTGGATCCATTTTTTGGTGACGTCCTACTGTCATGGGAAGGCTGAGTGCAGTGGCAGAGAGCAGAGGTGTTGACCCAAACGCAGGCTACAGCGAGGAGGATGCAGTTCAATCGAAGATTTATTAAACAAATAAAGCAGGCTTACACTGGGAGCACAGTGGCAAATGTCCAAACAAAAGTGACTCAAACAAAAACATAATCCACAGGGAAAATCCATCACTGCTGATCACTGCATGGTGTGTCTCCACAGTGAGCACCAAGACTACTGCAGTGCAGCTCTTCAAATAACTTGGTTGGCCTCGGTGGCTGATAGCACAACCTTGGTCGAATTCTTCTGTATGTCTTCTTTGGCAAATATAGTGTAGAACTCCATCTAGTCAAAAAAGCTCAATTTAATTGTGATATAAACTGAACAAATTGACTTTTGTGTTTGATTGTAGGCTATAATATTAATACTTACTCCTAAGTACAAAATTTGCAGCTCTTCTTTTAAGTACCTCTGGTGTTTGTCAAGGCCCTCTGGCAAGTGGTTATGGACTTTGAAGTCCATCATTTCTTTGACCAGGTTTGCTTCCATTTTCTCTTTTTTCCTTTTGTTTGTTTGTTCGTCTTGATCTTTTTCCTACTTCAAACAGTGTTGTGACTTTTGCCCAATTTTATATAGGTTTTCCTCATTTGGTGTTAATGGGGTGCTTGTCTACAGGCATGTCTTGACTAATGGGGTCATCCAATGTGCACCTGCTATAGGCCTACCCATCACTAATTATGTGGACATACCAACTCCATGTTTTTTTTATTGAGCGTACTTCTGGTTATATGTGAATTTGAGCAGTAATGAATTTCCACAGTGTGGGACAAATATAGTCTTTAATGAGTTCATGAAACTGATAATCTATAATCTAGTGTTTTGAAATTGCCTAAAACATAGCCTTAAAGCTACTAACATAAATAGATAATTTATCTTAAACAAATAGTTGGTACACAGCAGCTTATTTGTGTTAGAAATGAGTATGAGTACATATGACCAGTGTCGACACAAGTTGATCTGGCCTCCTGTCTTTAAGATTGATGGCTGACCGTACGCTA
This sequence comes from Micropterus salmoides, assembly GCF_014851395.1. Classification (NCBI taxonomy): domain Eukaryota; kingdom Metazoa; phylum Chordata; class Actinopteri; order Centrarchiformes; family Centrarchidae; genus Micropterus; species Micropterus salmoides. The sequence continues at coordinate 35,472,629 of NW_024044570.1, forward strand.
TTTGAGTTTTTTTATGTTATGCCTACAGCATATGGTCAAGCAAATCGTCACTGACTAGGTTCATGGCTTGCTTGACCCAATTCTATTTGCATATCAGGTAAACAGGAGTAGAAGATGCAACCGCTACTTTACTTCTATATACCCTCATGCAAGGCTTTTATTTGTAGATTTCTCTCACCCTCCCCTACTTGTCCCACTGATCGCACGTGTATATTCCATATACTTGTATGTATGTATGTAAGTATGTATATTTATGTCTGGCAACTATTCAACAAAGCAAATTCCCTGTACATGTAAAAAATACTTGGCAATGTTCCTGAGTCCCGATCAGTGTGGTAGCAGATTTCACCAAATAAATTGTGGCCTGTCCTGAATAAAATTACTGTTTGACCTCTGTATGTTGTGTGGGTTGTCCAAAAGGTCCAAAAGACATAATTTTATTATATTGTGCAACTGATACAGGATTTTTCACGTGATTACATACTTTTATTTATTTGTAGCGCTACAATGCCGTTTTGTATTAACAGGTTTTAAATGTGTGTTGGTAACTATTAACATACCAAACTGGTCTACAGTGTATGAACAGAGGTCACAAGTTAATCTAGCTGCCTCCTGTGAAGACAGATGTCTGGCAGTATAACGTTACTGTGAGAAATGCATTTCGCCATATCCACATCGATGTGGTAGTAGTGGTGTTGTGGTTTCATTCACTTTGATGACTTTTTTTTGCGGTGTCTCAGTGTACTCTGTGCGCCTGGCAGCACAGTGTTCATTGCAGCAATTTCACTCACAAAAGCTATAATAAAAAAATAAAATAGAGAATGCACTGTTAATATTAATAGATATTAGTACTAACTACTGTTTGATGTAATCTTGGATTTCTACAATAGATGAACATTTCATCAGTTAGTCTAGTTAATGTGGAAGACCTCAGTATTTATATTATATTGATATTTAATATCAGAGAAACGCAAGCCAGGCTTTCCTGAATTCTGCCACCTGCCATATTCTGACAACATCCTGACATTTAAACATCTGCGGGGCGCTCCACACCTGACCACGAGTGTTAGCAGCTTTAGTCCGGCGATGCCAGAGGTGGGGTGTGTGATGGTGAGATGGCGCTGATGAAATATTTACGGAATTTGATTTGATGAGATATGAGTTGGCCTTTATTTTTTATAAGTGAAATGTAACATCATGCCTGTAATGAATCTCTCAGATTTTATTTAATATTATCCACATCAAACTATTGTGTAGCCTATTAGCGTAGCTTTATAAATGAGGCCCCTGGTCTCAGTCAGCTAATAGGGCCGCTAAGTTAGCTGCACGTCTAATTGAGCAAAGAGCAGTTAGCAACAGTTATGACTTGATGTGATATGCTATATTTTTGAAGAATTCATTAGACATGTGGAATGTATCGAGAAATCACAAAATGACAAATTAACATGTTGACAACAACGTGTAGGCTAAACACTCCGCTGCTGGAACACCAGCATTGACGCCAGACAAAACTGTGTCTGTTCGGCTGGCGCCATTATCCCACACGTGTTCCTCTGGTTTCGTTTGTTGTTGTAAAATGTACACGCCCTGTGCCCACTCTGTGGCCTATTGCAAATGCATGAATGTGAAGTAATTTCAGTTTCCTTGGGGGTGATTTTGGGTAAATCCCAAGTCTCTTAATTGCATCCACATTTTCCTCACTTGCGAGGAAACCATGCGAGGAGAGAAGAAATTAGGAAATATACTTTTTAGAGAAAAGAGACATCCTTTCCTCTGAAGCACCATTTGAAGCCTGTTTCTGATGACAGCAGCAGCTGATCACAGCTGGATCAGCTGTCAGTCTGCTCTAACAGCTGTGGAGACGGTGATGGAGTTTGTGTCTGTGCACTGTACTGATATTAATAAAGGCTCACAGTTATCAGTGCAGAGCAGCAGTGTTTTCTCTCTGTAGCTGCACATGTAGAACACCCTGCATTCTGTTTATAATGTGTCCTGCTCAGAGCAACAGGATCATTCCTACTTAAGTGCGTTTCAATTATTTATTCATTATTTGTGTCTGTAATTATTGTTATTCTGATCATTCTGATCTTTAAAACACTGGAAATGATTTATTAGGCGATGTATCTCATATTAAACCCAGTGCTCATGAATTATCAACCTCACATGTGACTGAATGGAAATGACAATAAATGATGTAAAAAGTGTTTCTTGCCGACAGGCAGACTGGGACTGTCTCTGACTTAAATTGTATCCATAATTTAAATTAATGGGGAAAATAACAGAGCATAAAAAAAAATCTTTCTAATGAATGAAGAACGTTGTTTGTGGTCCTTGTGGTTTTTTACTAGATGGTGAATCAGGAAAACAAATAAAATGTAACGCTTGAGTTAAATCTGTTATCTGTCTTCACTCTACTATGACACAACATGTTGTAACATGTTGTAATGTATGAGATGAGTCCAATCAGCAGCAGTGTCCAGTCATTAACTGATATCCAATGAATGGGCATGTCAGCCAGTTAAAGACTTCTGTGAATGCTGCTCTTGTGTATTGTCAGAGATCCTCGCTCCTCAGAGCACAGATGAAAGCTTTGGGACGCCTGCAAGATGGCGGACTATTCTCTATCTGTCTCTCCCCCTCTCTCCCTAAGGATGTAGCGTCTCAGTCACGGTGTTGATTGCAGTCTGGAGTGGCAAGATTTTTGGCCATGACAAGAAGATGGGCAGATAGCAACAGATGAGTTCCTTAGAGTGGGGCTAACAACCAAAAACACACACATGCACACAAACACAGAATTCATCTATTCCTTATCACAATCTAGCCCGTCAGCCCGCAGCATTTTATTTATATCTTTGTCTCTCTCTGTGCTTCTCTGCGGTGAGGAAACTGTGCTTTTGATGGCCTATCTCTCTCCAGGGGAGAGAAACTCCTGTGAGAAACAGCCATCACTACCAAGCCAGACGAGGTCACTAAGGTAAGAGGGAGAGATATATCTGTCAGCGGAAATGAAACCAAGAAAGTCATTTTTAACATGGAGTTCTTCATGGGGTGACGATGAAGCTCAACTGGCATGTTTGATGCATCAGAGTCAAAACAGAATATTTTATTAGGAACAATGATGAGGTTGGAGGTTAATTTATGACTTCCTGCCAACCATGAGACAAACAATCACCAACTGCTAAGGATAGCGAGGTCCGTGGCTGAGGTCGAAAAGTCTTTTTTACTTAGGAAGGTTCCTAACTGAGTGAAGTGAACCGGAAGTATTGAAGTAGCAGCCATGATCAGAGCTGGTCGAATTCTCTAAATGCTAAGGAAACGTTTTTCAATGCTTCCTTTCATATCTCCTTTAGTGCACCGGACCATCCTTTATGAAAGGAAAGGAGATAATGCCGTCCCACAATTCCTTGGAATAGCAACATTTAAAGCGGCGCACGTTCTCAGACTCAAACGATAAAATCCATTATGATACTTGAATAAGACACTCAGTGTCCTTCTTTCTTTTGGTTTGTTTTCTGGCTGTAATCTGATGCTGTTTCAACACCATTTTAAGTTTCGGATTGTTGAAATATAAAGTGTTGTATTAGAATTTTCTACAATCAAAAGAAATCACTGACCATGACGGGTAAAGGAAGTTAATCGAGTTACCATTGGCTATTATGCCTTTTCTCTCTTATGCCATAACTTGCTAATATGCGTAGTCGGGGTGTCAGCTAAATGAATAAATGTAAATGTAGTCTATGTCTTGGTCTGTCAACATTAACTGAGACCCCATGTGAGCTGTTAAAAAAATCAGAATCAGTTTTATTCGGCAGGTATGTGTACGCATACGAGGAATTTGACTTTGGATTGTACATTGCTCATGATGCGCTTACTCATGTAATAATAATACAATAACACAATAATAAAATCTGACAGTATAGAGAACACAAATATACACACTATAAACAGAAACAAAAACAATATAGACATATTGACAAATAGTGCAGTGAGCACAGTGCAAAGGATGCAGTAGTGAATTATTATTAACATTATGTACATGTCGAAGGTGGATGTGATGTGCAGGTACACATACACATGCACGCATACATGTACACAGTAAAATGAAGTGAGGATAATGTTGCAGCGAGTAGGCTGACGTTATGTAGCCTATTGCCAGTCTTCAGCAATATCATTAATTAATTTTACTTCAGTCACAGATGGTGACACCCTCGCCTTAATAAAGGCAATTATCAGGCTGGATGACCTCCACAGTAGCCTAAATTTAATGTATTATTTCAGTGTTTCCCACACATTGATTTATTTGTGGCAGCCTGCCACATTATCAACGCTGACCGCCACATATTGACTTTTGATTATTGTTTTTTTTACTAGGCTATGGCTATGGGAAATCGTATTTGATTACAGAGCTGCGTGCAGGGCATATATTCGCTCTGCACCTCCTTTCCCTCTCTCTCTCTCGCTGCAGTTATGCTGTCATTCTGTGGGAAACACTGTGTTTACATACAATAATTGGGATTCATGTTGAGAAATATGGGTGGGCAGGAGGGTGAGTGTGAGCAACATTCTCAATGTGGCAACCATTTCCATTATATGGAGGCTGGCACCCAATAGGCCTTTGCCTTTTTGCTATCTTGGTTATGAAGTAATATATTCCACCATGTTGTCCACCTTTAGATGGCCTGCATTAAAACAACACAGGGCGCAGTGTCAAAGATGCGCTTTTTGTAGTCCATCTGCGGAAAATTCATCACAATCACAATCATTTTGGTTCTCCTCTTCTTTGGTTTACTGCCATCATCAGGGTGAAATTTCTGCTTGACTTATGGTAAGATTTTTTTTACTGTCTAATATTGATGGTTGACAGAGGATGAATCTTGATGATTTCGATGACCTCAAAATGGCCATCATGGCCAAATTGGCTTGAAATTGACTGAGCACAATCATACTGCCCAGAGGATGAAGCTGTTCCATTCTGGGCACTCCGTGACCTTTGGTGATACTTGTCACCTCGGTGTTGTGGGGTGTTATGAACATTGCAGTATCTGTCTTTCCACCTTTGTTTGCCCACCTTGTAAAGCTAGTGAAAGCAGACAATGAAACCCTCTGACAATTGACCTTTAGTACCATTTTCCTTCATCATCTGCTTTACGTTCACTTGACAGTCCTTTCACAAACTTTACCATGCTTTCCAGTGTGGTACCAAAGCATTTATTCTGCTTTCACTGGTAGTAAAAAAGCAGTAAAAGGTACTGAGAGCTGAACACAGAAGCTGAACTTTCTTGGAAAAACCCTCTTCAATCTGTCATGCATCACACATGCAAAGGGGATGCACTAGTGCTCTAAATGACTTTAGGCCAGTGACGTTGACCTCTCACAGACTCTCAAAGGTCTTTCACGTCTGGTACTGCATCCCATGTGGCCAACTCCCTGGACCCCTTGCAGTTAACTTACAAGGCAAACTTTGCTGTGGATGATGCCATCATTTACCTACTACACAAGGATTACTCTCATCTGAAGAGACCCTGGTGCATGATGAGAATAATGTTTTTTGACTTTTCAAGTGCATTTAAGACCATTCAGCCACTCATGCTTGCAGAGAAGCTTAAAGCCATGAAGGTGGACTGTGCCATGGTATGCTGGATTGCAGACTATCTGACCTGCAGACAACAGTTTAATAATAATAATAATACATTTTATTTAAGGCGCCTTTCTCGGCACTCAAGGACACCGTACAGGGATGCAAAGACATTTAAAAGCAGCAAAACTAAGTTTGTCTGGCTCCAGTGGCGTAAGGTAGTAACAATGGGCCTAGAAGGGAACCCTATATCAGCAAATTTGTTTGCCTTGTTTCCTCGTTTTGAACTGATAAGATTAGATGCAGTAAATGCCTAATTTAAAGCTCCTTATATTTCTTTCCATATTAACATATTAAATTCAACAGTTCTCTTTTTGTGTCTCTATCCAATACACAGAATACAACCTGGATGCAGCAGTCTAAAGTAAAGTATCATCATGTGATGGATTTTAGAGTCTGTGTCACATAGACTTTTGTATTGGCAAAGTACAAAAGTCAAAGAGAACGTTATAAGGAGCATGGCCAGTGCTGTCATTGTCAAAATCCTGAAATGTCCCTACAAACAGCTGAGTGCAGGAGGTGTGCACAGTGCAGAAATGATGCAGACTTTTTCGGGCAATTTCAGTACAATAACCTCCTGAATCACAACAATCACACTCCTCTTCGACAGAGAGGCAAAACATTATGGTGAATAAGAAAGAAAGGTGGCCTACTCATAACACAACACTGTGTGCTGAATACAGACCAGCTACGGCGCACACACAGTTTAATACCCACAAGCACATCCACACAATTAAACAGGTAGGCCTACTCACCAGCGAGCTGACCCCGAAATGATGACAGCCTTTAAAACAGCGGCACGGCAGCCACACCACATCCACTGAAAAAACACTTGTAAGGTTACTCACCTATTTGAAAGGCATCCGATGAGCCTGTATTTAGCAAATTCTTTGTAATGTCCTCAGTAATCCAAAACAATCTTATTGGGAGTTTTGCGACCCTCTCCCCCTGTTCTTTTCTCTCCTGTCTCTTCTTGAAACAATTTGTATGTGTGAATAGCAGGACTGCTAGCTTGCACGTGTGCTCTGCTAGTCTAGTCAGATTCTGGAATCTTGTCGTCTTGTCACATGATCAAACAGAAACTTAAGATTGGGCATTCATTTACATATTACCCAGCAATCATCACTCCATTTGTGGGTAATGTGACATGAATACCAAAGAAAATAAGAAAATTTATTCTGTTGAATCTGTGGAATCTGTTTTTTGTATTTCACCTATATCTTATAGCATACTGCTTGCTACAGACGTCTGTGGGTAACACTGCTGACTGCATTCAGTAGTTTTACCCACAAGTCTGTGTTGTCAGACACCACGGCAAAGAGGGAAATGCATTTATGAGTCTATATATAGCATTTGATTGCTGTTGCAGTGGCAAGTTTGATGCATTTTTACCATGTAAGTGACAAAGACCAGTTTGTGACTTGGCGGGGCTGCTCCTGTCAGGGGCCCCAGTGCAGCTGCACTGTCTATCCATACGCCCCTGCCTGGCTTGAGCGCTGCCAGTCAGATGTACTGATGTATGACATGATGATGATGTATTTCCATCACTGTAACACAAGCTCAGATTCATCCTGTTTCCACTGATCATCCTTGAAATGTGTCTACAACTTGACTTGAGTCCCCCTGTGGTAAATTCAATTGGTTGGCCATGATTTGGAAAGGCACATACCTGTCTATAGAAGGTCCCACAATTAACAGTGCATGTTAGAGCACAAACCAAGCCTTGAAGTCCAAGGAATTGTCTGTAGAGGTCCGAGACAGGATTGTATCAAGGCACAGGTCTGGGGAAGGGTACAGAAAAATTTCTGCAGCATTGAAGGTCCCAATGAGCACAGTGGCCTTTGGTTTTCATTTGGAACCACTAGGACTCTTCCTAGAGCTGGTCACTTGGCCAAACTGAGCAATTGGGGGAGAAGGGCCTAAGTGAGGTGACCAAGAACCCGATGGTCACTTTGACAGAGCTCTGGCGGTCTCTGTGGAGAGAGGAGAAACTTCCAGAAGAACCACCATCTCTGCAGCACTCCACCAATCAGGCCAGTAACGTAGAGTAGCCAAACTGCTCAGTAAAAGGCACAGAAACTTTGCATTGCGTTTTCTTGAAAGTTGTGCAACATTTCAAGAAAACATGTAGTTTAAAAAATTGGGCGTTATCAGCTGTGACAGCTTTGTAAACACAACCGTGTTAAAAAGGCAGTAAAATGCATTACACTTGTGTACACAACAGGGTGTTCAAGGCACCCTGTTATGTTTTGTCGGCGCTGAACTCTCCCCAGGGTTTAGAAATGAGTGAGATCCAGATTATTTGCTTGTTTTTTAATTAGGGCTGGGCATGTTAACGCGTTATCGCATTAATGCATTCATTAATGAATGCCGACAATTATTTTATTGCATGTTAACAGTTTTTATTATTATTATTATTGTGAAAGTCTGTTGCTCACTGGCTCTGAATACACATACAGTCAAACCATGGGTCACAGGAGGGGACAATTCAACGGCGGACTGGCGTGTGCATGAGACCACTTCACCTCACTCTAACATAGACGGTTTCTGCTGTTCCCTGATAAAAGAAAAATGTTTCTGCTGCTGACACAGATTTATATGTTAACCAGTTGCTGATAAAAGGTAATGCCCTGGCAGTGGCAAATAGCTTTGGTTTAATATTTGATTACATTAATGTTTAAGTTGAGATTTACAAGAAATATTTTATTGCTACTGTGTAAAGGGAATACTGCTGGTAAAAAGCACCTTATTAGTTTAAAGTGTTTGCAAACCACATGTTATTGCACTTTTGTGGATATAGCAGAACAATTAAATTAAAAGTGCTCAATACACTACTTTAGAATTCATTATTCAATTTTGCACACAAAATCATGCGATTAATCACGATTAATCATTTCCCAGCATAATTCTGATGGAGCTTATTTATGGTAATTCACACCAATAATACACCTAAACACAACCAAAGTTATACACTACAATCACACAAACTAATGATCAATAAGGAAATACATACAAGGAGACCTGTTGGCAAAAAAAACTTGTAATAAAGCTAAATTTTGCTCTCTTCTGGTGTGTGTGTGTGTGTGTGTGTGTGTGTGTGTGTGTGTGTGTGTGTGTGTGTGTGTGCGTGTGCAGTGAAAGAATGTGCAGACTACATAATGGGCACTACTGGAGGCGCTGGCTACTTTCATCAGATGCAGTCGGTGAGATCAGCTGAATGTGCATGCTTTCTTTTTCTTTGCTTGATTCTTTAGTGCAGTTTAGTGACTTGTTTAGTCGTTTACTACCTTTTAATTGTTGTCTATTTGGACTAAACACTCAGGAGTGACCAACCTCACGTGTGAATGGAAATGGAAAAAATTATGTAAAAAAATGTTTCCTGACAGACTTCCGACTCCCTCTGACTTAACTGTCTCCATAATAAAAGCTAATGAGGGAAATAATAGCAAAGAGAAATCTGTTTTAATTGTTGTTTGGGTTTTGTTACAGTGAACACAGGTTTTAACTAGCGAGTCATAAAACAATTAGCCTATATATAGAACTTGGCAGTGATACACTTTTAATCTGTTACCTGTCTTCACTTAGTATGAAACTTTGGCAATGTTGTATCAGATCAGCTGTAGCTTCCAATCAATATAATGGCTACCCAATAAGGGGGCATGTTGGTCAGTAAAAGACTTCTGTGAAGGATTCACTCGTGTATCCTCAGAGATCACTCCTCACTCCTTGAGGCACAAATAAGAGCTTTGGGCTGCAGTCGAAAAGTCAAAAAAAAAAAGTCCTTTCCTAACCACTTTTCCTTGACCTCATGACATTTTTATACCGAGGTGAAGATATGAAGGAGAATCCATAGGGACTTAGGAAAAGAGAACCACGGGTCTAAGAGAGTCTGACTGCTCTTTTCTAGGCGACGTAATTATGCGTTGGCGGATGTTACTGACGTGGCTGTGAAGAAACTACAGTTTTCTGAAGATGGAGAACAAAAAGCGCGTCTTTGACACTGCGCCCCGTGTTGTTTTAATGCAGGCCATCTAAAGGTGGACAACACGGTGGAATATATTACTTAATAACCAAGATAGCAAAAAGGCATATCAGGTACCAGTCACCAAATAATGGAAATGGTTGTCACATTGAGAATGCTTGCTCATACCCAGTATTTATCAACATGAATCCCAATTATTGTATGTAAATACTGGTAATACATTACATTTACTGTAGAGGTTATCCAGCTTGGTTATTGCCTTTATTAAGGATAGGGTGTCAGTATCTGTGACTGAAGTAAAATTAATTTATGATATTGCTGAAGGCTGGCAAAACATTGGCCAAAAACAACAAATGCAAACCGAGCATTTAACGTGAGGCTACACGCTGCAACATTATCCTCACTTTGATCATTTAACAAGACCAGTAACACAGGGTATGGGTCTCAGTTATTATTGACAGTTCAAGACATATGCATATTAGCAAGTTATGGCAGAAGAGAGAAAAGGCTTAATAGCAAATGGTAACTTACATGGTGATCGACGTTCCGTCATGGTCGGTGATTTCTTTTTTTTATTCAAATACAAAACTTTATGGCATATTTCAACAATCCGAAGCATAAAATGGTGTTAAAACATCATTAAGTTACAGCAAAGCCAAAAGAAAGAAGGACACTGTGAGTGTCTTCTTCAAGTATCATAATGTGTGTCTGTTTTGCAAGGATTTTGCTAAATGTGTTCAATGGATTTTATCGTTTCAGTCTGAGAACACGTGTCGCTTTAAATGTTGCTGCTGCAAGGAATTGTGGGATGGCATGATCTCCTTTCCTTTCATAAAGGATGGTCCGGTGTACCCTATGCTAAAGGAGATAAGAAAGGAAACACTGAAGTACCTTTGCTTAGTATTTAGAGAATTTGACCAGCTCTTATCATGGCTGCGGGTCACTTCACTCAGTTAGGAACCTTCCTAAGCAGAAGACTTTTCGGACGCAGCTTTGGGATGGTCTGCAAGATGGCGGAGAGGAACAACTTCTGGTTCAAGCGGGTGAGCAAGGATCGAGGAACAGACAAATAAGGCAATTGACCCTTTGCTAAGCCACGCCCCCTTAGTTGCTTAGTTACTACCCCTAAGTCAAACTGTCAGACCTGTCTGACTTTCATCACGGCGCTGCCACTGTCTTTTACTGCACTCCCTAGAGAAATGGTCACATACGTCACAACCCCGTTTTAACAACTAAGCAACTTTTGCAGCTTTGAGCACAAAATTAAGCTATTTGTCAAAAATATTTGCCGAACTATGTGGGTAATCAACATTGTAAGGAAATGAAAAAAATATGAAAAATCATGAAATGTCAAAATATACTGGAGGGGGGCTTTAATTTGTCCTCATTGCTAATTCAAATAACCATATTTAAATTGTAAATCCCACCACTTACTATGTAAATGTTAGAAAATACTAAACAAAACCATTGCTAGGAATTTACATGAATACTTAGAAACACTCTGAGTCTGCGTGGCTTTAATAATTAACCTGCAGAATAATTTTACATCACATAATTCTTTCTTTCTTCTTCTCTTGGCAGCACAACTATTATATCATATTTCTATTCAGAGACAATATGGGGTATTTCTCTTACAGCAGAACTGTAAGAAGAGATTGGGCAGCAGGAAAATAAATTTGAAAAAGGGGTGAAAACCAGAGGGGCGTAAGTGACATTTTGTTTAAATATGAGTTACATCCTCAATAAGTCCACAAAACTCTGGCAGGAAACACATAACAAGCAGAGACACTGGGCATGTAGTGTGGAAAATACGAACTGACAAAGACAAACAAAACCACACAGACTAAAGAACAGGGAGGGAAGGATGATTTAACACAGGTGACACACATTAGGGCAGGTGCAGACAATGTAGCAAGGAGCACCAAGAGAGGAAACAAAGCTGAGCACACACACTAGGAAAGACACTTATCCAAATAAAATAGGAAATAACTCATACTATAACATAAGAATTTGTAAAGGATAAAAATAATGAAATAGGGCTTTAAAGTCAATACTGTCAAAGTGACAGAGGTAAGCTAAATTAACTTGGTTCAAAGTTAAATCTAGCATTCTAGCTAGCAGCCTGTATAAACCAGGGCTGCCAACTTTTCATTTTAGTTTGGAGTGATATTCAGTATCTGTAAAGTCACTAGCCACTGCAGGTGTGGGGTCAGGGGCGTAGTACACAATTCTGGGCCCTATACATACTGTAAACCTTCTCTGTGGGCCCTCTTTCTCTCTTGGACCATGTGTCTCACAAATTTTCAAATAATTGAGCTAACAACTATGCACATGATTCTGTAGTGGTGATTAGGGTAGTCAATCAACTTTGATTTAATTCAGACACTACTTACTTAAAGAAATAAAACCTTACAAACAAAAACAAACATTTCATTACAGGCTTTTCAAGGGCCCTTCCCCCCTATTGGGGCCCTGGGGATTCAGTCCCCCAGAAAAACCCAGTGGATCTTGCAGGGTAATTTGGTCCAGAAAACAAACAACCTAGATTTGAGATGGAGAAAGAGTTCGTAGCTGAACTATTTTGTTTGGATTTGTCAGAGGTGCTTTCAGACATGTTTACTGCGAAGAAAGGGAATTCATCTTCTGTCACGTTTGCAACATAATTAAGCTATTAACCAATGATACTATGTGATAAATAAATACTGAGATAAATACAATGCACTATCGCACCATAATGCATTCATTAGACTAGAGTGACCAGACATACCGAAAAATTTGGGACAGTCCCGAATTACAAACAGTTTTCTCAACTCCTATCCGGTTTGACCCAAAAATTACAATTAACATGGGTTTTGAATATGGCCTAATTAAACATTAAATACTGATCGTTGTGTAGTTCTCTTGCTCCAAGCAGGGGTTGCAGGTTATCTGTACATTATCTGTGCATTGTGTCAACAGCGTTGTTATAGCCACAAAGTAACACTCATGCTCTTTTCCCCTTTTTGTTTTTTTGTGGTTAGAGGAAGTTACAGTCGCGAGGACAGGGAAAGTGTAGCTTCAGGCAGCCACGGCGGAGAGATCTGACACACGCGTTGCGCAGACAGTATCTGTACTGATGAAATGAGTAAAATAAAAATAAAAATTAGGTAAAAGATCATGATTTACCCGCTGTCACATATCCACAGTTGTGTTTTTCCTAATGACAGACAGGTGACTTCATGAACAAAAATAATTAGTTTTAGCGTTGTGTTTTAATTTTCACATGTGTTAATGTTCATTGAGACTGAATCTACCGGTTTGTAAAGTGAAAAAACCCACAGTCCAGCCCAAAGGGAGTTCCCATCTCGCACAGAAACCTGCGCTGAACTGAAAACAGCTCATTTGTAGTAGCTTTCTTGTGATGTCACAAGAAAACAAGTCAGACATGCCCTCAAAACACCGGTGGAAAAACACTCTGAGCTGCATGGCACTGTGACAGGACGTCCGCCTGCTGCCTCCCCTCTCCATTCCAAACACTAGCTACCTTCCAGGCAGTCAATGGACATTAGGGTTGTTACCGTGATGTAGAGACACAGTTAAAGCATGTAAACCTTTTCTGATACAACCCCCTAAATAAAATTTTGAATCCGAAAATGGGCATAATATGACCTCTGTTAGATACAAAAATGAATTGAATTTGAACACTGGACCATTTTGAACTCTTTATGCACAGTATTTTTTGTTTTGGCTCTCTCGTAAAGTTAACCAAATGTCATTTATGTACATTTAGTTCTCACCCCTCAAATGGTGTAAATAAATGTTTTTGGGTGGCAATTTTCCTTTTGCAACTGCCATGGAAACCATGGCAACCTGTCACTCCATAATTCTTTGTCTTCTACTGTTTTCTTGTTAACTTTTGATAGCTATTATTAACTGATAACTGTTCTCCACATTAAAGAGATGTATTTACATTTTAAAACCTGCGAAAATGTGGAATATCCATTCATATCCATAATGCAACTAGAGTAGTGGGGTGAAATGGATGTATGTATCTGCAGTGCTGAATTGCAACTTTTAAGTTTTAAAAAACACAAGCAGAGTGATGTGTCTGTTGCCATTTCTATCTGTGCACATCGTCTGAGTATGAATCTGAGTATGCTCATTTTTGACAAAATTGTGCCGACTACTCATGTTTTTCTGCTGTAATATCCGCGCATGAGTCACCTAGACACTTCTTTTCCCCAGATAGTAATTGGGCGGAAGCACCAAAAGTGGAGATCTTACGTTATTCTGCACAGGCTCTTCAACCAATCAGCAGGTTCCCTGGATTTCCAAATAACCAACCAAAACAGTTATGGGATAGGGAGAAGTGCAGTCAACCAACTTCACGCTCAACATTGTTGCAGCTTTATTATGGATGTTAGTATTAAAAAAAAGATACAGTCCTACAACTACAACAAGGAAGTGATATTTTTACAATACCAACTCTGTTGTTTTAGTAAGAAGGTCAGTCAATAATTGCCCTTTTTCCATCACACCAGCAACCACAACCAGATTTCATGCTACACTATGACGCTGGTTATCTTTCTGAGGAGTTGGAGGTGTGCATCCTTTTGCCTGCAGCCAGCAATGGCCTGCTTTTTTTAAATAAAGAAAGTTGCTAGGAGACAAAAAGACAATCAGTTGCTCTGACCCAGAACAGAGGACAATCAACATCTCTGTTGGTGACAACGCTGGAATCTCTGAGTGCATCACCCAGAGAGACAGGAGCATGCACGTGTCTGCATACAGTGCCAGTGTAACAACTCGCGCACAGAAGACCTGGAACGAAAGGCATAGAGAGAGAGAGCGAGAGAGCGAGAGAGAGGCTGACCCTCTCAATCGGACATTTCTTCACAGCAGCTGGCAGCCATATTACAGAATTCCCCTTGACATTGTGCATGAAAGAATTTCACCAGCTTTCAGGCTGCATTTTGGACCCTCCTGGATCCATCCTCTTCACTTAACTACAATTTTGTCATCATAATTGTATAAACTATGACTTTATGTTGGATTTTTTGTTTTGTTTTTCCTCATTTGAATCGAGGGCTGAAGTACAGAAGGTTTACTGATTGTAAAGGCAAATTGTGATTTGTGATATTGGTCTATACATATAATTCAAAATTATTTTGTGTGACTGCTGTTGAATGTTGTAGAGTTGTATCACCCTCATTTTTTGTTGACAGTTTAGAAAGACTTTGTGCCTTGAGGATGTTGCTGAGACCTCTGATTTGAGGTCTGAAGGCATAATTCTTATGAATATGGAAGATTTTATTGGACTTTAATATTTGTATTATACACACACACACACACACACACACGTTTACGGTATTATCTGTTTATTTTATTTTAATGTTTAATATATTATTATAATAACACACGCACATTTATTTATTTTATTTTCATTTTTAATATATTTACATTTTTAATATATTTGAATTTTTCTAACACATGCACACAAACACACATACGCTTATTACTTGTTTAATGAAATGTATGTGTACACAAATGTGTACTATAATGCGCAAATATTTCACTATCTACAAATATGTATTTGTGATGTGTAAATTCATATCCACAAAAATACAAAGTGACTTCTACACACAAAACAGTTTTTGTTCATTTGCAGATTGCTTTCTGTCAGTTTGCGGGTCATGTTAAATTTGTAACTTCCTTTTTACACATTTGTGGAATTTTGTCCGATGTGTACTGCAGAGATCTGTAAAAAAAAATATACACAAATATCTCACTACCCAAAACATGTATTTTTACATGTATTTTTACATGTTTTGGGTCAATCATCTCCACAAAAATAAAGTGCAATTTGCAAAAACAGTATGTATGAGTTACTCTGTACACACATATTTTAATTTCACATACAAAGTGTTATTTATGCATTTGTGGATCTATTTTTACACACAAAACAGTTTTTGCACATTTGCGCATAATTTCCTGTCAATTTGCAGGTCATGTTACATCTGTGACTTCCTTTGTACGCATTTGTGGAATTTTGTCCACAGCGTAATTAAAATTAATTAAAATTAAAATATGTTTGTACTGAGTAACTTGTTCATATTTGCAAATTGCACTTTATTTTTGTGGATATAATTTTACACAACACAAATGTAAAAATACATGTTTTAGGTAGTGAGATATTTGTGTATTTTTTTTTACAGATCTCTGCAGTACACATTGGACAAAATTCCACAAATCTGTAAAAAGGAAGTTACAAATGTAACATGACCCACAAACTGACAGAAAGCAATCTGCAAATGTGAAAAAACTGTTTTGTGTGTAGAAGTCACTCTGTATTTTTGTGGGTATGATTTTACACATCACAAATGTGAAAATACGTATCGATAGATAGTGAAATATTCGCGCATCATAGTACACATTTGTGGATTGTTTTCTTTGGGTTACAAATATTAAAGTCTAATAAAATCTTCCATATATGAACATCTAATGAATGACGGCATGTTTACTACATATGTGTGTTTTGTTTATAAATGTCATGCAGGGGTTATGCCCACTTCATAGATTGCAGGAATGTTTTTGTAGTAGTACAATATCGGTAGTACAATATCAGGGGCTTGTCATGATACATCCTTGTCACAGTGCTTTATACTACATGTCACATGCACCCCATTCACACACTGATGACAGTGGCTACCATGCAAGGAGCCAGCTGCTCATCAGAATCAGAAACTCACAGTCACACACATTCACAGGAGCAAGCAATTTGGGGTTAAGTATCTTCAAGATGCAGACACAGCTGCCCCATGTGGCCCATGTCCTCACACAGTATCAGAAGGTGCAGGAGCGCTAGGTCTTTAACAACCACCAGCTCCGTGATGTCGTCATGGAGGAGTGGAAGAGGACTCCAGTGGCAACCTGTGAAGCTCTGGTGAACTCCATGCCCAAGAGGGTTAAGGCAGTGCTCAAAAATAATAAATATTGACACTTTGGGCCCAATTTGGACATTTTCACTTAGGGGTGTCCTCAATTTTGTTGCCAGCGGTTTAGACATTAATGGCTGTGTGATGTGTTATTTTGAGGGGACAGCAAATTTACACTGTTATTACTGTAAACTCACTACTTTAAATTGTAGCAAAGTATCATTTCTTCAGTGTAGTCACATGAAAAGATATAATCAGATATTTACATTTACATTTCTATGAGGGGTGTCCTCACTTTTGTGAGATACTGTTGTGTGTGTGTGTGTGTATGTGTATGTATGTATGTATGTATGTATGTATATATATATATATATATATATATAATATATCAAAACAGGGTTTGATTTTATGTGAATCTTAAGGATCATAACTTTAAGCATACAGTATTTTTATTTCACTCATTTCATGTCATTTTTTCTGGTTGAACTTACTTCGGTGCTGCTACTTAACCAGACCAAAGTGACTGACTCTCAACACTTGAACATCTTGTGATCTTGTGTTTCAGAAACCCACCATTCAAAATGTACAGCAGAAGTAGTAGTTGTTGTAGTTGTGACTGAAAGATGCTTCAACAAATGTTTTTTTTTATTGATTTTGTTAAAATAAGGAAAGTAAGCCACTGTATTGCACATGCATACAATGAAACCACAGACCACAATACATGGCATATTTCTTTAAACAATAAAACACCATCTTGCTGCAACAACACAGATAAAGACACTTTTACTTTAAAAATCAATATATTTGATTACAGCACATTTAAAACACAACAAACCAGCAGCTCTCCAGGGCTAAATAATGACGGAATTAGAGACACACACACACACACTCACCCACACACACTAGCATGTCCAAAGGAGTTACTACTGCTTATGCTACTGTCAGCCAATCCACACACTGTCATTTTCCAAAATGAGAACACCATAGTCAATAAGTCATTTCAAGCGAAATGAGTGAGCTCTGTTAACATTTTAGAAATAGAATAATTAAATATTATCTAAATATACTCTACTGTTCCTAGTAGCTATCGGAAACTTCATAAACCATAAAGAATTGAATTGCATTTCCCTCTTTTGGATGTACTCTCCCTCCTGATAGCTAACTCCCTGTAAGCAATGCATGTGCATGCCCACACATACATACACACACATCCAGACATATATTAACACAGTGGAATAAAGATTTTAAAATTACATCAATTAAACTACCAATAAACACAATAAGATTACATAGAAAATGTTTCAACTTGGAACATAATAATTAATTTATCACCAAATTACGCACCCCAGCGTTATATAGCAAAGAACTAAAAAAAAAAATTAAAAACTTATCAGTGATAGGCATGACATGGACTTCCCAAAATTTGTCCTGCCATCTATAGCACATAAATCCAAAGGACAGTGGTTGGACATATTATGGAACTGATGTGAGTTGAGGCAAGCAAGAGATGTTTGTAGATGAAGAGCTTGTCAAAGAAATTCCATGTTCCATGCAACAATCTGTCATCTCTTCAGTATAATGATACAGTTTTGTGAGAGAAGATGCAGTTACTAACCTTCTAATGTGAACTTTAAAGCTCCACTATTTTTTCTTCTTTCAGTAATGGATCAGATGATAATGATTGAAGGAGCGATTTGGCATATTTGATATTGTTTTGTAGCCTGGCATCGCTAGACTAATTCGCAAAAGTTCATTTTTGATTTCCAAGGGGCGTTATCAACAGGTGCAGAACAAAATACCAATGGATGCAATTGGATAGACCTATAACCATTCAGTGCAATGAAATGTTATCATAGCGCTGAGTGAAACATGCAAGTTGGGGCAGTGCTTGGTCCGTTTTCAAGCAGAACAAAAATTTGAAAAACAGACTCCTCAAGCTGAACAGTACACAAAAAATTGTCTTGATTCATATTTGATCAGCACTGCCTAGTTTGACAGTTTGATTTGAGTTACATGAGCCTCGTGTGTTGTGCACTGGACGGACCTGCAGACTGGTCCAGACCTACAACCAATCAAAGCAGCGAAACATGTGACTTTTTAAATCTGGACCCCATGACGCTCCTCTGTCAGTCATCGTATCAAACTGCCCCCTATTAGATAAACGGTTGGATCCACTTCAGGTGGAAATCTGTCTGAATGGGAGGGGGGCACAAACGTATCTGACATAGCAAATGAGACTGTTTCGGTTTACTAACTGCACTCCTCTTTCAAAAGAACCCAACGGCAGACAGAAAAAGTTAGCAACTAGGTGCAAACATCACATCACATCACATCACATCACATCACAGCAGCTAAGAAACTTTACAGGATGATAATATGCTGTGATTTGATATATGTAACATGTTGTTACGCTTCCCCTAAGTGGCACAAAAATTATTTAATGTAGCTTCAATAAGGCTGCAAATGTTTTACATGATTTATTTTCATTAAACATTAGCACTGCTACATACACATTTTTGAAAAAGCTAAAATATCCTGGAAATTCTGCTTACTCTGTGGCAACAAAGAAATCTCTGGAAGCATACAAACACAAATAAATGTTGTGTACTAATTATGTCAAAAATCCAACAAGATCCAACAGGATCAACATAGGCATGCAGTGCATTTTAGAAATACAAACAAGTAAAACAGTCCCATTGTAGCTTACACATCACTTACAGCACTTCACATAATCATTTGCAGTCACTATAATTAAAGACAAAGGATCAAAACAAATACATGTGGGCCATATTTAGATGCAGTATGTTCTTCCAGCTTTTAATATGTAAAGTTAGATTCTTTAAATTTTCCTTAATCTTCCCTTGGAAATATATTTTATAGCTTCAGAGTGCATGTTTGCCAACCAGATTTTTAAAATATTCTTTAACTAATATATCCTTAAACTAAAATATTTACACTCACTTTAATTGCAGGAATTAAAGATAATACCAGGGAGCTAATATCACTCAACACAGTGTATACAATTAACATGTGTGTGCTAAGGTATTAGCATGAGAATCTGCTGGGAAATATGATGACTGGTGTTCTCATCAGTTAAAGGGTGAGCTGACTTATGGGACAGGTTTATGGAGGAAAACAATTGCCATAGATTTGAATTTATAAGTAACTGAATACTTCACTGTAAAATTTAATCACTACTCAATACCACTTTATTTAGAAAATATATATCATATAAAGAAAAATATTTCAGAGCTAAAAGTAATTTCACATTTACATATTCAGCTGTTTAAATCAGATTCATGGCCATTATTTTCTTCTATACAAGTTCCCCAGAATCTGGTATACTCCGCGACAAAATACTGCTACAAAACAACAACGATTGTAGTTTTAAAACTTTTCTCACAAAAACAAATAGCGTCTGTGTATTAAAAGAAGTCACTACAACTAACAATAAATATGACACACTTCAAGTAACAGTAAACATTTTAGAAAATAGCCACTAAGATTGATATTTTATCCATGTCCAGTACATAAACGTACATGTTTAACCTGGTTTTGCGAATTTTTATTTTCAAAAACAATTGCTGTAACATATTACTTTTTTAACATGTATAGAAATGTATGTATAAATGTAAAGAGGACGCTCCCAGTGTCTCTCGTGCCCATTTTAGAATGGGAGACATGTTAAGCTAAGAAAATCTGCTGAAACAGGCTACACGTGAGCTGGATTTCTGTGCTGGACCAACAGAGATGAAATCCACTTCAACCTTTTCAAATGATATCTGCTGTATAATGCATGCAGGCTTTAGACAACAAAAGTATTTTTCATGGATTGGTTTCTGGCTCATAGCTTTAAAACCTAATGTGCAGCACATGTAATTGACCACCTCTCTGTAAAGGTACTTCCAAATAAACCTCTGTCTTGAGTTGAGGCTTTTATCCTTACCAAATGACTGATAATAAGTGCTACAGTATAGCACCTAGCTAAGGTCAGTGGCAGAGGAGCACACATTAATGTAGAACTCTTGAGGACTGCAGGCAGAGAAGGGTTTCTATAGCTCACCATCTTAGACCTAGTATCACTTTGTAGTTGCACATATTAGATGTCTTTGGTATGTTTTAAGCTGGCTGGCTCACTCATAAGATTACATAATTGGCCAATATTTAATATTTTTTAGAATATGTGTAAATACTGCATTTACACATCACAGGTGTGTCAATATAAACAACAAGACACCAGTCAGTGTCTCCATGCTTTCTACACCAGTTAAAGCTGACCATGCATTAACATCTAATCGCCTTTTATTTCTTTCTTCGCCAGCAAGAGGTCAAAGATGTAATGGTTATGTTGATAATTTGATATTATTTAAAGCACATTTTATTTTATCTATATTTTGTATTTTAAAGTCCCAAACCAAAAATGTCAGGATAGGATTCTCAGAGCACTTCAGTGTCCGATCACTAAATGTCAAATATACAGTGTATACAGTGGATCACACAATTTCCACCCCTCCCAGACCTTTAACACTGTTTTGTGAACTACAAAATCTAAACTGAATTGTCTTGATCCTTTGCTCAAGTCTGTTTGATTTTGTGCTTGCTGTTGTGCAAGAGATACAGACCACGTGTTTCTTTTAAAGCTGTTACTATGACTTTTTTTAAAAACAGCTGACTGGAGGATGCATGACATATTAGAAAACATGACCACAGTCAAATAATTAGTGCTTTCATCAGTGATGCAATATAAAAAGATCCTTGTCTGACCTTTTCATACACAAAAGTATGTCACATCCAAATAACTGAACTTCATTACATCACTAGGTGAAACAGAATCTAGGAATTCATTTATGGTCTTGGTTCATTATGAGAACCAGTTTTTTAGAGGGTAAAAGTGTAGAATAATAATAGTTTATAAATTAATTAGAGTTAAAAAGAAAACTTTCATTTAAAACTAACATTTTGACATGGAATTTTGATAAGATTTTGTGGCCAAAGAAATGCTTCTATACCACAGTGTGAATTATGCCGTTTACTCATCATCTCTTTCATCTCTTTTTATGTGACCTCAGTAGTCAAGGCAAAAGCTACCGCTTTTGAATCATGAAATAAATGCTGGTCAAAAGTTTCTTTTCTCTTGTGTCAAGTAGTTTCTGCCCATGAGTAATCCACAGCTGTTTTGTCACCGGATAGAAAAAGCTCAGTTGAATAGTTATTCAACCACACACCTACAATATGGTGATACGGACATATTTACACGTTTTCTTGCTGATCGTTTGTTGTTTGTCTGTGTCCAAAATTCACTGTGGTATTATTTGTAGGCCAATCCATCTCCTCATCACCAGTTGGATCCACACCAAAGCTGAAAGTATCTGAGCTTATGTTGATGGGATGGTCTGCGTTCTTGTCATTAACTGTTGCTGTCTCCTGATGACTGCTTCCATTCTGCTTTGTAGTCATATCAGTGGCAGTACTCAGGATGGCTCTCCCTGCCTTTTCATCGGTTCCATTGTTATTGGCCTGTGAGGCTGGGGGGTCTCGGACAGTGCTGAAGCCAGACTGGACCGCCGACAGCGTCCTCTGATTTATCTCTGGCCGCTGGCAACGGTAAAGCCCGCGGAATGCTGAGCGAAACTTCTGAGACATGACATTGTATATCACAGGATTTATAGCGCTGTTAGCATAGATGCATGTCCGACAAAACAGGAGGAACCAGGCATCCAGATAGGGTGTTGCTACGAAAGAGTTGATCAAAACTAAAGTCCGGTAGGGCATCCACAGTAAAGCGAATAGGATCACCACTACTGCCAGCATCTTAGTCACCTGCAGGGAAGAAGCAGAGACATTCAATTCATTGAAACTCAAAGCAGCTATGATTAGTTTTTAGGGGAATAAAGCCTCAAAGTCAATGATAGGCAAATAGCAGTCTGTGGATCAAATGTGGCCCTCCAGCAAATAAAATAATACTAATACTAAATTCATAATTTACATCAAAACTTTTACGTGATTTTTCATAGATGTACTGTAGATAAATAATGGATAATGAACAACATAATAATGAACATGACCTTATAACCTTGATTACTGACCCCATGTGAAGAAAGGCATACATACAGTGGCCACTTTGTCTTTGTTTAAATGAAGTCTAATAAACTTATCAGATCAATAACACATATAAATAATATAATTCACTTCCTTAACATGAAAAAGTACCTGTGAATCGATCATAACAAATGTGTGTCTCACAAACACAAATAGGTGGCAGTTTAAAATAAATGGCATACGAATGACGATGAAGTTGATGATGACGTTTTTAAGGCACCCACAACAACCACAAAGTAGCCTTGGCTTGAATTGAATTTGATTTGTTGCTCAAATGAAAATTGAGTTGATTTGTCTTGAACTGAATTTGAGTTAATACTAGTGACGTGATAGGGCTTGAGGAGGCTTAAAGTTTTGAACCCAGTCTCGAGCCTCCGTCAAGCTATCTGAGGTACCTCCAGATTCCCCTAAATAATGCAGCACGTACACGTAGTTTAATCGGCCCACTGCTGTACCTTGACAGGACATTGTCGTCTGAAATGAGTGATGAACATGATCACAAAGTCAGAATCTCCCCAATGCCAACCACCCATCAGGAATTCATGGTGATGAGCGCTAGAGAGGTGAGTCAAGAGATCAGAAGGTGGCCAAAGTCAAAATTGAGGTGACAACTAGGAAGAAGTGAAGAGCAGAGAAAGCTGCTGTGTAGGCAGAGCTCCATCACAATGGATTTGGATCGTTTCCAAACCCCCACATCCCCAAAGGAAAGGCGAAGTGACACCTAGTCTGGGGGGAAATAAGAGCAGCAGTGGAGGAGGAAAGGACCTGCAGAACATTGATGATGAGCTAACAGGGAGCACGGATCAGATGGAAGACCGCCATGGAGTGGAAAGCGACCTGGGCTGAGCTGTGCCCGACTGGATCAAGTTCCTTGTCCAGACGGTCTAGGAACCCTTGAGCGCATCCTTAGCTGCTGCACCAAGGCACTGAGAGAGTGGTGGGGCCAGGTCTTGAAGACCATCCAAGAATCCATCAGTGCTGGAGTTAAGTGGGCCAAGAAGACTCGCCATTCAAAAAAGCCATCGCCTTTGTCAGAGCCGGGGAATAGCCAAGACCTCCTGTGAGAACAACAGCAGGAATACTGGTCTCTGCAAGACAGACAGCTGATGGTGGACTATAAGAGGCAACTCAAGTTCCCGCAGCACATTGTAACCAGCACCTTAAGACCAGAAATGCTTCTAGGGTTTAATTTCACAAAGCCAGTCATACTCCTGGAGTTGACAGTACCCTGGGAGGATCACCTGGAAGTGACATTTGAGAGGAAGTTCCCCAAATATCTGGTCTGGTCAGAGAATGTTAGCAAGGTGGCTAGAGAGCAAAATTCTCGCCAATAGAGGTTGGAGGCAGTGGCTTTGCAGCCTGATCTCTATTCAGAGCTCATAGCTCGCTGGGCACAGAGGGCAAAAAGAGGAGAAGAGGCACCCGCAGGCTAATTGTTACCCCATTAGTCCATAACTTCCCACCCAGTGCCTATGTACTGTATGTACTGATACATACTGTACTGCTACACTATTGTAAAAAAGATTACACTCTAACTCATGAGTAACATGCTGTACACTGCAGGCTGTAATCTGAAGCATTTTTTTACATAACCTGTAGCCCCGTATACAAAAGTACTTGCTCAACACTCGGTTACTACTTGTAGGTATTAAGAGAGGATAAACATTGAATGGTTAATTATAATCATATATCAGGGCCGCCAACTCTCCTGCATTGGCTATGAAACTCAGGATTCTAATGAATACATTATGCTGCAATCCTGCTTCATGCATTATTAATTGACAGTATACCGTAAAACATTGATTTATAGCCCGGGCTTTTATTTGCTAAAATCACTGAACTGACTCTGCCTATATTTGGGACAGGCCTTTAATTCCTCTTGCTCAAGACTGCCCAGTGTTGGGCATAATAATAATATTACTTTTCCCAGTAACTAAGTAGTGTAACTAATTACTTTTCTAAAACGGTAATATTATTACAAGTTATTAAGGCAAGTAACGTAAATCCACGATTGTGCGACAGCTCAGCTGGACTGGACTTTGTTGTCCATGTCCGCTGATAGCCAAACACTAAAGGAAGAATGGACTGTGACAGTGAGTGGATGTTTGAGCTTAGATTATTTTGTTAGGAACCTTTCCTGCGTTTCCACCAAAATAACCTTTTAGGATCTGAGGAACCTTTCCTGCAATTTGACTGAAGAAATGTAGTTCCAGTTTTGAGTCCTGGGTTGCAGTTCCTGCTCTTTGAAATCTTTTTTTTATTATTATTAAGGAGTTTGCAGCACTGAACTTTGTTGTTTTGTTTGACACTAGCAGCACTTTCCACAAACCCACAACAGCAGGTTGAAAAGACCTTGGTTGAAACAAAGGCGAGGTTCATGAGTTCCTCAAAATCATTGGGAAGGTGAAAACAACCAAAATGCTTACATCTGCCGCCTCCTCAGCTATGATGCTGACACACAAATCTGCTTTATGCAGAAAACAATGAATTGTTTAAAATAAATAAATTATTACTTTTTTCCCCTTGGCCTGTATGGTCTTTCAGAGATTTTCCATCAAGGCAGAAATATAATTCTAGGAGGGAGAAAAACTTTTTAAAATTAAAAGGGTCAAATCTGCAACAAATCACAAAATGCGTCGTTAGCAGCTTCAGCTAAAAAATATAATTGGTCAAGGACAAGCACGTCACACAGATCCAGAAGAATTCACTAGAAGTGACATCAAAAAATATATTTATTACAGCAACTTGAATCAACATTATGACATGTCCAGGCAATGTCCAGGTAAACACAGCAACTGCCAGCTTTAACACGCTGTCACACCACACTTCCATTTTATTACTCATTGAAAAACTAATTTACGAGTTCAGGAGTTAGTGATAACGTCATTAATTTGACTGATAGTTCTAACTATTTAACCCTCCTGACATCTAAACAGCCATGCAAATGAGAGCTCAGCTGAAACAAATCATTTAGCTTAGTCAACGTCCAGCAGACAGGCTGGACTGGCCATCATCTAATGAATACATTATGCTGCAATCCTGCTTCATGCATTATTAATTGACAGTATACCGTAAAACATTGATTTATAGCCCGGGCTTTTATTTGCTAAAATCACTGAACTGACTCTGCCTATATTTGGGACAGGCCTTTAATTCCTCTTGCTCAAGACTGCCCAGTGTTGGGCATAATAATAATATTACTTTTCCCAGTAACTAAGTAGTGTAACTAATTACTTTTCTAAAATGGTAATATTATTACAAGTTATTAAGGCAAGTAACATAAATCCACGACTGTGCGACAGCTCAGCTGGACCGGACTTTGTTGTTCATGTCCGCTGATAGCTTAACACTAAAGGAAGAATGGAGAATGAGAGAGAGAGGCGTTCTTTCCACAGCTGTAAGCAGCTGCTGCCATTATTGTGTCACAGTCTAAGATGCAAAGAACATTGTCGTCTATTGTAAACTGTGCGACCAGCAAAATACTTTCAATCACGAACATTTCTACATCTGATTTATTGAAGCATCTGCTGAAGCAGCACAGCAACATGAAACTTACAGAAAGAAACTCACTGATGCTTGGACTCGTTGGGAGAGAGTGGCGTTAACGTAACATTTTGTAACTACTGAATACTGCTCTTATAAACAGACTAGCACAAGTGTGCTTATGCTGCGGTCAAAGCCCTTTCTGACATGACCAACATTAATGAGCTAAGCAAGGGAAGCTGGTGAGGCACATACTAACATATTTCATACACTTCCATCACAAAAAATAAATTAAAAAAATTACATGAGGGATGTGGGGGCCTGTGGGCCAGTAGAGCTTTATGTCTAGCAAGGCCCCAGGTTTCATGCTCAGAATCTTCTGGGGGAGGACGCCCCAGACCCCCCTATCAAATATTTCATCCATAAATTTTTTTTAACTGAATTAAAATTAATTAAGCTAGTTTATCACTCAGTGAAAAGGTGCCATATGCACATTTAAAAAGCCTTTAGGCGACTTCAGGCATGCCTGCATCTATGTAGACTCAGCTGGGATTAAATTAAATGAGAAAAGAGATTAGAGGTTTTATACATCCAAAGAACTGCTATAAAAATCAGACCAGATGTTTAATGGAGACCTGCGTTTATTTATCAAAATGTGTTCCCACACCAGGCCAGGAAACGGGGTAGGTGGCAGCTCAGCTTCAGAAGTTAAAAAAAAAGAAGAAAAAAACTGTAATAGCTTGCAGTTTTTTTCAATTGCTAAGATGCAGTGGTCAAAACTGAAGTCACTTTTTCAAAAGTGTTCACACAGTCTGCATTACCAACATGCAAATTGGTCAAAAAAGTTAATCTCACCTCAAAAAATTACTCAAACCACCCAACACTTCATACATGTGGCCCAAGGAACGTTAACCTGAGGGAGCGTTTCCATGTTTCCATTTCTTATTTTGTGATTGTTTCCGTTATGGTTGGCAGTGCTGTGAAATACTCGTTTTTTTTTTTTTTTTACAGTGCATACAGTGAAAGTGTTACTGTGAAACCTGTCCCAATCCAAACCCTTGCAATGTATAATAACTCTGTACTGCAGCCTTGTGCATTTTCATTTGCATCCAAACCGTAATCATAATTTACAAATATAAACAGTTTTGCAAATGTTAAAGATGATTCTAGAAATGTACCAAAGACACATATTTTCACTTTACTAACTGTTCTATAGTATATGTAACAAGAATGAATCAGAAATGCAGACATTTCCTTCAATATCCTTTTTTCCCTACACCACTACATTCAGTAATTTACTTGTGAAAAGCATGACATTTCAGTGCTGCAATACAGTTTTTGTCAGTTGTTTACGCAGTAAAAATGGTACCTGAGACACAATGACCACAACCTGTAATTCATGTACAGTACCAACCCCTTGAACCAATTCTGCTAGAATATAATTCATTCAATACATTTTCTGCTTTACACTCAGCTTGCAGATTTACAGTAAAACCATATTCAAAACACTACACACATTTCTCTAAGCAAACAGACGTTTGCCATCTTTTCAGTTTTGGACACAGTGTGTTAGCATCTGAAAAATATGCTGCAGATATACAGTGTTTTGCAGGTGGTGAAGTAGTAATGAGAAAAGAGTTCATGGATTTTGGAGAAAGAGATCATTGCATTTTGTTTGAAAGCAAAGAAAAATGATTCACAGTTTGGTCCACATCCACTTCTGTTTCGCTGACTGGGTGAAGAGTTTTGACAATGTGACTTCAGATTTTACCAATGCAGGTTAGAAATTGAAGAAAAACTGTAATTTAGCTGCCAAGGTGGCAGAAGATTGCCTCATTAGTCTTTATCAGTAAATATGTGGGAAAGCACCTCAGACATAATCAATGAGAAAAATGTGACAAATCCAAACTAAATAGGACTCTTTCTCTCTCTTCTATTTCTAGGCTGGCTTTCTAGTTTAATCAAATCTAGTTAGTTTCTTATTCAAAATGATTTTTTTTATGTTTTTTCATTTATTTTTCATTTTTCATACAATGTTGTAGCTACCTGCCTACCCTCCAGATTCCTATTTTTCAATGCCCCTTTCCCCACATTTCAGCAACAAAATGACTCCATGAATTCAATGAATATCTTTTTGCCAACAATTAAAACAAAATTCTGGGTAAAGACCCCCGCATACCCTGGTTATGTTTGGTCTCCTGATTTAGACTATGATGTCTGGAGGTGGGCAAGTTTATTCATCATTGACATGATTATTGACTTGGCTTTTCGTCTATAAATGCTTTAAAATTGTGAAGATGGCTGCTGAACAAGATTTTTGGAGGTTGAGGAGTGAGGTCCCCGAACCCTGCAGGGGGAAATGTCACAAAGGCCTACTCATAAAATATAGCTGCCAGAGAAAAGCAATTTGGCCGTGCGATGGATTGGCGACCTGTCCAGGGTGTACCCCGCCTTTCGCCTGATGTCAGCTGGGATTGGCTCCAGCCCCCCGCGACCCTGTACGCAGGATACAGTTGATGATGGATGGATGGAAAAACATTTTGACTGCTTTCAGGAGTTTGACAGGAGAGTGTGAATATGTACACAAAGGTTATTTCAGTATTTCATGTTTCACTTTTATAAGGTAAAAAGCTGTCGTGTGGAGGGGCAGAGTGACTCAGCGGTGTCTCAGAAATATGTGTGTGTGTGTGTGTGTGTGTGTGTGTGTGTGTGTACAACACCCTCAGCATGCCTTGACCTTCCTCCTCAGCCCGCCCCACCGCAGCTTGGTGACCATGGTAACGGCTCAGACATTTCTGAACCCCTGCAAGACAGGGGGTGGGGTGGGGGTGGGGGGTGGGTGTAGCCAAGCCTGTAAGACTCAAGTGATTAGTCTTATCAGTTGCCAGTAATGCAACAAATCTAGCCCCTCCCAACCTCTAGCCCCCCCAATCATCCATACCATTTAAAAGTTCTCAATCTACCTTCACTGTGCCGTAACAATTCGGCTGCCTTTCGCTCAGCTGACAAATGTTTTCCAAACAACAGCAGGGGAAAAAATGGCAAAACAAAGTGTGGCAGGTTGATACCAGGTATCATGCACATACCTCCTCTCAGCAAAAATGCTTTTTGAGATAAGGGTCTGTGTCTATGCCTTAAGCTGCGAGCCAGTGACATCAGCAGGTAGATAAAAAAGGAAAAACTCTGAACAACAAAGCGTTTAATTGAACATGAAGGAGGCAGGGAGGAGAGCTTTCTAATTATCTTTGCACTACCATAATGAGACAGAAAGCATTGGGGTGACATTTTGAATATGCATATTATGACTGTAATTATGTGGCAGCAGGGTACTTGACTGCAGCATTACAAACAAATCCCATTTTTTGCTGATGGCAGCATCCTCCCACATTGAATCCAGTCATGGATTCAGTCATGGATTGAATTCGCATTCAGCCTCTGATGCTATCGACTCTCCCGGGGCAACAGTGACCAAGCTTCCACATTGCTCTTCCTCTACATGCACTTAAGGAGATCACAGACATAAAGAAACTCTCAGAGATTAAAACTATACAGCAATCTCACATCACACCGTATTAATCTCCAATCATAAAAGTGTCATTCTTTGGCATACACAAGTTTATCAAACTCTTATCAGATTGATTTGGCTTATCAAACGATGAATGAAAGAGCATGAAGTGCCTATTGAAGAACTGAGAGTAAAATCATCTGCGGTATTAAGCACACTTCAATGTAAATCCCAAATCACATTATGCAAATCCTCAGCTCCTAGATGGAGCCCCTTGAACACACGAGATTAGGATCTTCTTTCTACTCTCGCGTGATAGTTCAGTGTCACTGTGTTGCAGTGCAGAGACCGAGTCACAGTGACACCAAAATAACCAATGCTAGAGGTTACATGGGAAGGTAAAGCCTCAGGACACATTAAATGGAAGGATTATTGTTTAATCTGTTAGTGACTTCTAGAAAAGGCAGACGCAGTTCTTAGTTACATCCACAGCCATTCATTTTCTACAGCGACATTGTTCGATGACTTTTACAAGCCTGTACAAACAAATGTATTTAATTAAACTATTGGGGAAAAAATAGTAATACGTAAGTAAGGTCTCACTCACAGTTACCTGACTATTTAGTTCCTTTCAGCTCTACAGAGCGTTTTAGCATCGTCCGCTTGTTGTTTTGGTTTTGGGGACTACAAACTGTCTGTATGGTCAACAATCACTACTCTCATCAACCTCATTTCCAGGATCTGTTTTAGCAGAAAAACACACTGAAAAGCCCACTGTACTCTACTTGCCCAGTCCCAAACAGCAAATAGACAAAGTAAGACCATGCTGGTGAATATGGTGAAGCATTTAGCAGCAAAAGAGCCATATATTTTTCAAGAGTTGGTGTACACAAAAATCAATAGGAGAGTCATTATTGGATTTGCATCCATCAGGTGGACAGAAGCACGACACCAAATGAATGTATTCATTGCTCTGTGTTTGCTGCATGTGTAAATAAACAACTTTTTGCAACAACCTTAACAGGTTTATAGGGTGATAATAGGTCATTTCCGCTGCTCCCAAGTGGCCAAAAACTACAATTAATATTAACCCTTAATATTTCAGGTATATTTTTAACATATAGTTATTATAATACAGATCTCAAAGTTCAATTCAAAATCCTGTGTCAGTCACTGGGAGCAGCAAACACTCCTTGAGCGTCTCCTTTGTCAAAAATGCACCAGAAGAAAGGACTCTCCTAGATTTCTTACAAACAGACCCTGGGCTTCCTCAATACCCAATACTCAATGAGTGTCTAGCCTATAATTGGTAACTGTCCTGTCAGTGCTGCTGGGGAAAGGAACGCCCACTGTGTGGGAACCAGACAAACTCGCGTCCTGTCTTGTGTGCACACCAAATTACACATTTTATCAGCCTCTGTCCAGGTTTACAAAAGAACGAACATGATGGAAGAGATTTCAGAAAGAATGTTTTGCAGCCTGGGCTGTGTGTTTACTGTGTACTGCGTGGGCCTCAAGGTTCTTCTTCCTGCCTTTCATCAGTGCCAGGGTCCCTGAGCAACCCACAGCAGTTTGGATTGATGTGATGGTTTTAACTTCAGCTCTATACATCATTAGACCAGCATTCATGTGGATACCTCAGTCACTCAGGAGGAAGAAAAGCACGGGGAAACTATTTCTCACAGATAACATAACATTGAATGAAGTATGTGACAACTTTCTGTAATTGTGTTTTTTCAATGTGTAGATTTGACCTTTCTGTGGTGGATCTGTGGTGTGATGATGCAGCCTTGCATAGTTAAGCAATGTGGTTCCTTGACAAAATAAACTATTTTCAGAGATTCTCTCAAAAATGTATGGTAATAATGTCAGAGAATATTCAGGTTCTTGTAGATTTGGGACTTTCTTCCCATAAAATGTACCTCTTTTCTTTATTGGATTATTACCTCTCTTCCCTGGCTCTGTATTTTTTAAACCTACATTGACCCTAATGTGCTGTTGTACCTTTACATCTCAGTCATATTGCAAAGAAAAGAAGAGTCCATAAGACAAAATAGAGAATTAAAACAAAAACACTGTAAAGTTACTTACAAATGTACTCCAAGCGCTGCCAACAAGCCCTCCTGGCTTTGTTGGCCAATTCAATTGTTTGATTTGGCCACTAATGTTTCTTTACACTCCTCATACATTAACATTGTGCATTCTTCTGTGGAAAATATGAAGCATGAGCCATTATGAAAAAACTGCCTGAGTTGCCAGACACAACCCTTTTATGCAAACTTGCACAAAGTCCAGTCGACAATGAATCAACTAACATCTTATTTATCGTCGTAGTAAGCAGTCAGAATTTGTCAACCCTTGATAACAGAGTTCAATCTGAGTAGGTGAAATCCCCTTTGTAGTACAGGCCTCTGTGGGAGACTCAATGGACTGACAAAACATGTGAAGGTGTAGCGGGGCTTAAGTACTTTAATCATAGGCTTTAATTCAATTCTCTACAACATACAGAGTGTGGTCGCATATACGCAGAGATAAACACTCTATAGCATATTACTTTGGCACAGTCTGAATCTGCAAAAAATAATTCATAACAGCAAAAACACTAACAGAGTGGAGGATCATTTTGTTGGCATTCCACCTGACATTCTATTGGCAGGAAGATTTTGACAGCGTTATTTTAAAAAACAATCCGAGAGCAGAGCAAAAGTTTGAGAACAGAGTTTCATGAGCGCACACAAACAGCATGAGCGCCAGAAGAACGGCTAAAGCTGGAGCGCAGGAGATCTGTGCAAGCAACAAGCAAGAAGCAGAGCAAATCTAAGCTCAAGTAGGGGCCATTTGAGTGTAAGGGCAGGGTATTAAGGGAAAGCGATACAAAATCTGAACATAAAATCAATAAATTATGCTCTCAAATTGAAAGACCACGCTCTTGAATAAAGATAGGAAATGAATCCCATTAGATGTCAGATATATAATATATATATATATAATATAATATAATTCTCAAAGCAGCCACAAAATGCACCTCTAACTTCAGACACGCTGGGTGCTTGAGCACCTGCCCTTTTGCCCTTTGATGCCCAAAGTACCCTATTTTCAGTGCAAAATGTCCTTTTATTTATTTATTTTTCAATTTGTAAAGGCCCTTTTGTGAAGGCCTGCCCAATCAAACTATTAGTAAAATGAATGAATAATAATTTTGCAGTAAATAAAATGACCCACATGATGACCTTTCACCTGATGACCTCATCCGTGACGAGCCCTCCCGCTCAGACACCGTTAGTGATTCAGCAGCTCTGCCTACAGGACACCTTCGCTTCC
This sequence comes from Micropterus salmoides, assembly GCF_014851395.1. Taxonomy (NCBI): domain Eukaryota; kingdom Metazoa; phylum Chordata; class Actinopteri; order Centrarchiformes; family Centrarchidae; genus Micropterus; species Micropterus salmoides. The sequence goes on from NW_024044570.1 coordinate 35,505,568, forward strand.
ACCGAAAGGGGTTTGCCGCAATGTGCTTGTTGTGGGTTTTTGGATAAATTTTACAAGAAAGACGCAAAGAGAGCAGCACAGTTGTTGATATTGCTGTGTGTCGCCTCTACGCGCAGATGAACAAAGGTGGTCTGTTCACTTCGTTCTTGCTGTTTGAGGGAGAAAAGTTTCACGAGCGTTGAGAGGTGTGGTCTTTTTTATGTAATTTAACTAAAAACTTTTCACTTGAACTACGATTATTACGGTAACTTAATAAAAAAATGTCAGTGTCAATGAAGCATATTCATGACATCAAAGTAAAGAGTGAAGATGAAAGGACTCTATTAGATTTCAGAAAAAGGTATGAAATGTTAGGCTAAGGCTAATGCTAGTTTATTTATTTATATTTATTTATATTTATGATTAGACATATAGTCAATAAAAATCCAAATATATCACAGATTCACAATGCAATATATAAAATCATTATCACAATATTGCATACTGTGGACACACAAGCAAACAACACAGACACACACAACTCTGTCCATAAATTTGTTTGTCTCATTCTTACCCCTGCCATGGCCACCCTCATCCTTTCCCCTGTTAATGTTTCCTTCTCAGGTTAAACCCACACTTTTTTGAATCTGGCATCTTATTTCCTCTACCTGCAGCTCTTGGTGTGCAGCAGTCTCTGTGAGCGTTTCCCTCTTATTTTATCATTGCAGTCAGCCTTGGCAGCAGCTGCAGCACTACAGCAGGTAAGTCACTCAGCCAGTTTCAAACACTCAACAATCTTTATATCTTGTCATGGTCACATAATTGTTTAATCAGCTAATATATATGCTATGTTTGTTTTAATATCTCTAGTCACAGTTCACCTCCAGTAGTATCAGCAGCAGCAGCAACAACATCCCCTGCAACCCCTCAACAGCAGCTGTCCCCTGTAAGTTATGTCAGCCCACAGTGTTTTAAAGTAAGAGCTGGTAATATGCACACATCTGGCGCAAAGTTTTCCCCTTTCTGTGCTAGTGAGCCTAATTTCAAAAAAAGTCCAATAGCAGCACTAATACCCACACACAGTGATATCAATGCGTCTTCAGGTGGTGGTATCTGAAGCGCATTTATAAGGGGTTCGACACAGAGAATTTCCAGTGATCATGGTAAATGTGTTTGTAGCCAGGCAAAGCAAAAACATGTCACAGTAGTGGTGGAAGTACAAAGTAGTAAAAGTAAAGATACCACATGAAAAATGTTAATTCAATTATAGATATTTTCTATATATTAATGTTTTCAGCTACAGTGGGTACGGAAAGTATTCAGACCCCTTTAAATTTTTCACTCTTTGTTTCATTGCAGCCATTTTCCAAAAATCAAAAAAGTTCATTTTATTTCTCAGTAATGTACACTCAGCACCCCATCTTGACAGAAAAAAACAGAAATGTAGAAATTTTTGCAAATTTATTAAAAAAGAAAAACTGAAATATCACATGATCATAAGTATTCAGACCCTTTGCTCAGTATTTAGTAGAAGCACCCTTTTGATCTAATACAGCCATGAGTCATTTTGGGAAAGATGCAACAAGTTTTTCACATCTGGATTTGGGTATCCTCTGCCATTCCTCCTTGCAGATCCTCTCCAGTTCTGTCAGGTTGGATGGTAAACGTTGGTGGACAGCCATTTTCAGGTCTCTCCAGAGATGCTCAATTGGGTTTAAGTCAGGGCTCTGGCTGGGCCATTCAAGAACAGCCACGGAGTTGTTGTGAAGCCACTCCTTCGTTATTTTAGCGGTGTGCTTAGGGTCATTGTCTTGTTGGAAGGTAAACCTTCGGCCCAGTCTGAGGTCCAGAGCACTCTGGAAAAGGTTTTGTCCAGGATATCCCTGTACTTGGCCGCATTGATCTTTCCCTCGATTGCAACCGGTCGTCCTGTCCCTGCAGCTGAAAAACACCCCCACAGCATGATGCTGCCACCGCCATGCTTCACTGTTGAGACTGTATTGGACAGGTGATGAGCAGTGCCTGGTGTTCTCCACACATACCGCTTAGAATTAAGGCCAAAAAGTTCTATCTTGGTCTCATCAGACCAGAGGATCTTATTTATCACCATCTTGGAGTCCTTCAGGTGTTTTTTAGCAAACTCCATGCGGGCTTTCATGTGTCTTGCACTGAGGAGAGGCTTCCGTCGGGCCACTCTGCCATAAAGCCCCGACTGGTGGATTGCTGCAGTGATGGTTGACTTACTACAACTTTCTCCCATCTCCCGACTGCATCTCTGGAGCTCAGCCACAGTGACCTTTGGGTTCTTCTTTACCTCTCTCACCAAGGCTCTTCTCCCCCGATAGCTCAGTTTGGCCGGACGGCCAGCTCTAGGAAGGGTTCTGGTCGTCCCAAACGTCTTCCATTTGAGGATTATGGAGGCCACTGTGCTCTTAGGAACCTTAAGTGCAGCAGAAATTTTTTGTAACCTTGGCCAGATCTGTGCCTTGCCACAATTCTGTCTCTGAGCTCTTCAGGCAGTTCCTTTGACCTCATGATTCTCATTTGCTCTGACATGCACTGTGAGCTGTAAGGTCTTATATAGACAGGTGTGTGGCTTTCCTAATCAAGTCCAATCAGTATAATCAAACACAGCTGGACTCAAATGAAGGCGTAGAACCATCTCAAGGATGATCAGAAGAAATAGACAGCACCTGAGTTAAATATGAGTGTCACGGCAAAGGGTCTGAATACTTATGGCCATGTGATATTTCAGTTTTTCTTTTTTAATAAATTTGCAAAAATTTCTACATTTCTGTTTTTTTCTGTCAAGATGGGGTGCTGAGTGTACATTACTGAGAAATAAAATGAACTTTTTTGATTTTTGGAAAATGGCTGCAATGAAACAAAGAGTGAAAAATTTAAAGGGGTCTGAATACTTTCCGTACCCACTGTATGTCAGGCTCATTCAAACGGACTCTTTCAATACATTTTCAAATATAAAATACTAGGTATAAAATGAATTCCCTGCTTCCCATCTTGTATAAGTCCAGAGTTGTAATTGAACCATGACTGAGAGGCAGATAATCACTGTCTTGTTTTAGAATGATGTGCGCCTATGAGGAGTGCCCTCACATCTGTGTCTGGACTGGTCCCACAGATGTTTCTTGCTGGAATTTCACACGCAACACGGTTCGATTATTTCACTTTAACATTGTTCAGTCACAGTCTGACAAGCAACCAAGACACAAACAGCTGGGTAAGCAGGACAGACAAAGAGAGACGCACTGCAGATACATACGTACATACATGCACATACATATGTACATACTCACTTGCACTCACTGTTTCTCATTTGTTCCTGAATTTCTTTGGATCGCAGCATGATGTCCAGCTTTTGAGGATATTTTGGTCTACTTCACTTGTCAGGCTTGTCAGGCAGGTCCTATTTAAGTGATTTCTAGATTGAGAACACATGTGGCAGTAATCCTACATGGGGGCCATGTAGGTTTGGATTTTCCTCCCCTTAATATTTTTGTTTACTTGTGTTCCTTGTCTAATATTTCAATTTGTTTGATGATCTGAAACATTTCAATGTGACAAACACACCACTGTATATATATACTTAACCTCACGTAAATATACAAACTAACCTTGCGCATACATAAATACTCACCTTGTGCATACAAACATACTTACAAATGACAGTATGTATGTGCATGACAGTATGTATGTATAGCAAGTGTGTATTTACACATGTGTAAACAAAGTATTCAATTTTGGCCTAGGCGGCTTCTCATACATAAACACTTGCTTTCATCTTTCACATGAGAGTGAGGCAGGGCTTTCCAGCTTTGCGGGAGTGACTTGATTACCATCACTGCATATGCCGGTGTCGCATCAGCTGGGCGAAGTTGATTCTCGCCGAGTCGGCTTTATCAGTTTTACATTGGTTTTTCAATGCTGCTCCACTCAGGTGCGCTGCATGCTTTTCAGAAACGTAACGAAGTGAAAGTAAATAGTTGCAACAACTAAAAATACTCAAGTAAAGTACAAATAACTAAAAAAAATACTTAGGAACAGTAACAGTATATTTGTACTTTGTTACTTTCCACCACTGCATCACAGTACATCATGTGCACATAGATGGCACAGAATACCTGGCATAGTACAATACCTGCTATTCACCACAAGTAAATGAAACTGTAACAAGTAGAGACCATACACTGTAACAGTCCAGCAGAGAGCAGAGTAAACAGCTCTCCATGCGCCCAGATGCTTGATGGGGAGCGACAGTTACAGCATCCCAAATAACAATCACTCTGACAAAACACTCCATACAGAGTGAGTCATAGAATAAAGAGAGACATCCTGCAGATAGAAACGTATGAAAGAGCAACGGGAGTTAATAGATCGCTAGAATCATTGTAATTATAATACATTCTCTTTTTTAACATTTTAAGATTTGAGTGGAAAGTCAACGTCAGAGTGATCCAGGAAAAACGCAAATGCATAGTTGACTTTTATTAAATAACATTGAGTCATTCTTGTGGCTGCATCTGAGAGTCTGTCTGATCTCTCTCCAGGAATTCTGTGTTGGGCACAGCCCTGCTGATTAAACACTCAGAGGGTTTCAGCTGCATTTAGACAATCTGACAAGCTCTTCATGTGAAGCATGCTGAGGTACAAGGCTTTACAGTAATCCTATCTGGGTGAAGTTGAAAGAAATCTCATTTCTTGTTGTTCAAATGTATGAATATGTGAATATATTTATGCAAAAATGACAAAACCTTTGATATTCAGAGACAGAAACTTTTATTGCTTATGTTGTGAACAAAAATTCCTGTACTTTGGCTTTTCAAATTCCATACTACTTTTGAAAGAACAAAATGGGGAGACAAAACTAGTCCCTTCTGGAGTAAAAATAACTTAGTCGCTTATGACCCAAAAGCCTAAGAGAATGGATTCTACATTCAAGAGCACAGAGACAAAGCAGCACTACAGAGCAATACCATTCAATCTGGGAGAGACAAGGTTTTCTCAGTAAAAGGCTCTTTGACTGCTCACCCTGAGGAAAAATAGCCATTACTGCCACGATTGCCCTCAGGGCCACGCAACAGCCAGGACAGAGAGCCGACAAGAGGCCACTTTTCTGAGGCAACGGATAGCTGGCACATCATCACCACGCTCTTAAAAGGGAATCATGGCCTTTATATTCCCAGTAGATCACACACACAGCCAAAGACGAGACCGGGTCAAATGTGACTAAAGCTATCGCAAAGCAATTACTTGATAGATAAGACAAGATGTAACAACAAGGAAGGAGAGCGCAGAAGTGGTTCATGGGAAAGGGGGTAAATGTGAGATTAGGCACACACCTGTTTCCTGGAGGAGAGCGTGCTCTTTGGCCGGCCCTGGCGACCCCCTTTCCTGCTTCAGACACTTCCCGGCAGCTCCAACGCAGTGTAGTGGCGCTGGTGTCTGGATGGTTGGGCAGGGGGCTGAGGGGACACAGGCTGCATATTAGAACATTGAGTGGTTGGTTGGTTTGGTTTCTTGGTTAAATTAACTCGTTAGGATGTGGTTGGATTTAACACGTGCTGTAGGGTTTTTTATAGATCTCAAAATCCCACAGAAAGGCTCAGTTGATATGAGTTTTGAATGGCAATAAAAAACCTTTGGATTCATATTTAATTAAATTCATATTTTATGTCAGTACTGAATATATTTGAACATCTATTTGAATATATATTTCATCCTTTCTTTATCAGGAGCTTTGTCCCCTAAAATACAAATATTCATTGTTTTTTCACCAGAATTGAATCCTGTCAGGATGGAGGATCTTCCTAAACAACGTATTGCAGCACCACCACTACAACAGAAAATCAATCATACTGCACAAAATCCATTACTTGGATTTCTGCCTGAACCAATTTTAAATAAAGTCTTTTGATTTTGGCCCAACATGTGACGTAAGCCATAAGTGTATTTTCCTGCCTGGTTTTGTGTCAAAATTCAGAGAGTTGTTGCCCATCAACAATCTTAATATTGATTTTAATAAAATAGTCTGTATTGGATGTGTGGACGCATATACTAATAAGGAGAGTCCATTCACGCAAGTGCATTTGTGATGATAAGAAGTAATACATTGTTTGGACTCTTGGCGCAGAAGAAACAAACTGCAAACACAGCCTTGAACTATTATCACAATGTTGCAATGGAGAATGTGTTAACAAACAGTTGCCTATTTACACATCCAGCAACAACATTAGCATTGAGTTGTGTCTGTGTCCCCCTGATGAATATGAATCTAATATTCACTCTTTTAGCTCTGTTTTGGTCTCCACGAACTCCTGAGAAAATGAACAGGCTATCTAGCTGCTAAATGCTCCTCTATGTTCACCAGCTACTTACTAAATCTGCTGTTAGGTGCTGAGCAGTTAGTGTATGGTGTGTTTATGAGAGATTTCCACTGACAATAACTGGAAACAAAGCTGACGAGAGCAGTGAGAATAAACCAAAATAATAAGATGAAAGATCCAAAATAAATGCTAAAGCTGAGGGGAACTGCAGAGTTGGTTATAGTTCTCTGTCCCTTTCACATTACACTTTATCACTGGACACATTATTAATATAAAATTACGAATTAGTTTAACAAAATAATTACCAAAACCCAAAACAATGTCATTAACCTGTATCTAAGGTGCAGATAACCTTAAAGCACAATGTAATGATGAATAAACTGATCTTCATGTGTAAAATTGGTGGACTGACACCTATTAAAAGTAATTTAAAAAAATGAAACCATATTTATCGATCTGGATTGAAAGATCTTTACAGTACCTGAGGTAGAGGATCCGTGCTATCAGGCCATACAGCACGATGGCGAGGAGCAGCGGGATGACGTAGAAAATGGCAAAGTCAATGAGGTAGATGGGCAGATAGAGCTCCCGTTTCACTTTGTAGCCACACTGCACATGTCCGTCCTGGCTAACCTGAATGTTACACAGTTATCGTAGAGGTGCTGTAATAAAACAGGCTAGTGTCTCACAGATTGGCTCTGGGCTGAGATACACATAATAATCTTTCCCATCTCAACATAATAATGCTACTCTGAGATATTGCAAAGAGCTCTTAAAAAGCTTTTCACATTCCCCTGCAGTTTACTCCTCTGTTCATGACTCTGCTACTACTACTGAAACACTATGCAGTCCTGTGAAGGGTACTGTTTTTATTTTCGTAAATATATTTATATTCATATGTACAAAAACACTTATTTGGATTCTTCACTTTCATTCTATGTATTTTACTTTATTGTGGCCATGGTACACAAATATTTATCCTATGCCTTATATTTCAATCAATAATTGAAGGTCACTCTGCTGTAGCCCCCATCCAGTTGAATCAGTGACACACAAAACGTAATGCACAAAATATTTCTCTAACCTGAATGTCCACCAGGAAAAACCACAGCATGCAGTAGATACAGGTGAAGATCCAAACCCCTGCAATGATCCGCTTGGCCCGGGACACTGTACACACTGTCTGAGCCTTCATTGGATGGCAGATGGCTATGTACCTGCATACGAAGAGGAAATGGAGGGTTCAAACACAAGTAACTCACAATGGCTGTATATTTTAACTGACAACAATGTGTTGGTAAATAGATACCACTGAGCTATTCATGTATTCCCCTGCACTGTGACACTGGATAATGGCACCTTTTCTCTAGCTTAACGTCAATTTGGGACTCATTTTATGCATGCTGTATGTAAAGCATTTTGTTAGATATTCATATATTCATCCATGCATTTGGCATGAAAGCTGAAAATATAGGGAAAGACTGTTGGTCAGATTATTAATATGGTTATATTATGTTTTGTTTTACCTTGTGCTGCTGCTCCGTTAATCTGATTGCATTCAGTTTAGACTTTTGTAAAGTGAATACAGAAATGTTACTAAATCCGACCGTGCTGGATTGCTGTCGTGGCTTTCATGTATAAGCGCAACATGTTAAATTGCAATCAGATTAACATAAAGGGGTGCATGTCTGAAAGTAGCTGTAGAGGACAAACTTATATCCTTCCATCTTAAATCATGAACAGAAAATGCACGTGAGATTTTTATAAAACATCAAATTAATAGTGTGCAAGAATATAAAAGACCATACAAGTGTTGTTGCACTTACACTTTCTATTACTGTCAACCAAGTTAAATTACACTGTTTACACTTTTTGGACTGACTTGTAAACCTTTCATGAAGCCATTGTTTTCCATTTATTTCCATACAGTCTTTAAACTTGCTTAGAGGTAGTTTTGTTAGAATAGACCTATGACAGACTTTTCAAATCAATTGTCAGTTATAGCTGCATTACCTTATATAATATAATAATATATAATACAATAATATAACTGTGACACTGTAAAAGCACTTTGAGTGGTCAAAAAGACTATACAAATACGGAGCATTTACATTTACACTAATACAGACAGCACTCATGTTGTGTGTGATGTATTGCCTAAGCTTTTCAAAGTATCTCCAAGTTTAATTATATGACTTAAGGTGGTAAAACACACTACAGTATGCTTTGGGAAATGTTTACAAGTATAGTGTAGCGTATGCTGTATACAAGTAAAGCGATTGGGGATTTGGAGATTGGCAGGTGCAACTGAGATATTGGTCTTGATTTCTGCTTCCGCCTTATAACAGTGGAGGTGAATGGAATTGGATTTTGATTCTTCGGTCGAAAGTAGTTCCAATTAAAACAGTGGATTCTAAGGATTATCCAGAGTAACTGGGACACAGTGTTTTGGTTGTTGATTTTTTTGGTTGCATTTACTGTTAATTTTTGATCTCATATATTTGTACTTTCTACCCAGAAGGATAAAATGTTTTCCCAAATGTGACAACCCTATGGTTTGGTTAGATTTGGGAACAGAAACTACATGCTTGAGGTTAGGGAAACATTAAGGTTTAGGTTAAAATTACTATTTTGTTAAAGTTAGGGTACTGAGAACAGTTAGTCTGTTCTTTGTTCGTCCTCACCTCTCCACTGTGAAGGCGGTGATGGAGCAAGAGGAAACGTTGATGCCTAGGTACTGAAGGTAGGTGATCCCCAGGCAGCCAGCATGGCCAAAAACCCATGTGCCTATGAGACTGTCCAACACGTTGGGCAGCCCCGCTGCCACCAGCACCGTCAGGTCGGCTATAGCCAAGCTGACTAGGTAACAGTTGGTTGGTGTCTTCATGTGGCGAGTGGTGAATACCACGAGGACCACCATAATGTTGCCCACGATGCCAATGCTGCACACCAGCAGGACCAGAAACACGGACACTGTCTTGAACTCCAATGACTCCGAGATGGCGACACTAGGACTCAGAGAGATGTTGGTTGGGGTGTCGATTCTGGAGCTCACGTTGTCGTTCATATCTGCTAACAGCTGGCCTTTTTCTTCCCCAAGTATTTGTTAATCAAAGGTTACGTTCATTTGAGTAAAGCTAAGTAATGAGGGGCACGACTCTGAAATGTGGTCATGTTTTTTCTTCTTCATTTAGAGCACAAGCTCTCTTTTAAAGCCAGTCCAATTAAAAGTAGCATATGGCATTGACTATTGTGAAGCTTTATGGTCTCACAGATTTGATTGAGTTCTTACTACAGAGGAAGCAACTGCTGTGAATTTGCTTGCTATAAGTCTTTGATCACTGAGAAGGGGAACTAAGCACTATCCTTGTTTTCTTGTCTTTGATATTTCCTTCCTTAGCCATTCACCTTCACCGTCTGACCCTCACTGTCTTCCTTTTAAATAATGTATAAAGTGAAAAAGAATAACACGTTGAATGTAATTATCCCAGGACTTCCAAACACCACTCTGGCTCCCATTGGGTCACCTAGAAATACAAAATGTGTCGAATTAATTGGACAAAAGTGGTCATGCAATCAGATAAAGCATATGTGGTTAAAATAAAGGGAAGGGGGTTCAGAGCAATTCAAGCTGGTGGTGTCAAATGGCACTGAGATATAGCTGCTTGATTATTTTGTTCTGTAATTGCAAAAATTATGTACGAAAAAAATCTGCAGTCCATTTTTCTCTGCAGTATTTTGTAGAATATGAGATATCTTGCATACAAAGTTGACACATTATCCTGTGAGTGGTGTTAGGGTAAAGCTCATGGAGTGTTAAAAGGTTGTGTTCATTAAATTACATGCCAATCGGACCATTTTATATGGCTGTACCGAGTAGTTATAATTCGATGCAACTTTTTGTTCATGTCTATTCATTCAGCAGCACAAAGGGCCCAAAAACATAGTGCCCAGGTTACATCGCTGTCTCCGTCTCTCTCCTCTGCTCTCTGTTGTGTGTGTGTTTGTTTGAACGAGGGCAGGGCTGAGCTGCACGATGGAGGTGATGGGGGGGTAATGACATAATATATGATATATATTTGAAAACCTCAGCAGAAGCTCTGAATGTAAAAAAATTACCTTTGTTACAGCCCAACCACTATATTTTAAAAATTAAAATTTGGCTAAATGGGGGTGCTAAAGGAAAGGTCAGCAGGTCACAGGTGGATTAATTCTCTCTCTGATAAATGGCAATTGTCATATTTGTCATCAAGTCTCACCATTAGATTTATTGTCTATCACTGTCGTTCCTATTCAGTCACTCAGGACAAATTCAAATGAAAATCAAATTTCAGTACTATAAATGTCTGTACTCTACGAATCAAATGAGTATCTTCAAAAGTCAGTGTATATGTAGTACAAAATTAACTCAAACATTTTTGATACCCACTTAATTTGTCTAATTCATGCTAGTTTGGGCAGAACTTTGCAAAGCCTTTTTGCACCAAATGAAGACTGCGGAGCTCCGCTGGAACTGCATCTGGAATGATACTCTTCATTGCAGTGTGGAGATAAGGAATAATTGGGCCTGCTGCAGCTAATATCTCTTTCAGTGTACATATGACAGACTTAAAATATTTCCTATCCTTCAAAACAGACTAAAAGGCGATTTAGCTGTGCTGTTCTGACAGTGACTTCAGATAATGCTTGAGAGAGAAGGAAGACTAGCATCACGCAAAAGCATGTACGACACGTGCCATTCCATCATGGTGTGTTTTGTTTCGTCTAGGCAAGTTACCAGTACTCAAAATACAACTTCCAGTTAGACTGTAAATAAAGCTTGCTGTGAAACATTTCGGGTGACTGTGCAGTTTGGTTAGATTAAGGCACTAAAACGATTGGTTAGGTTTAAGATCACAGTTTGGGTTAAAATGAGTACTTCCTTAAAACAGTCAACAACGACTATTGGTTTCAAATGGGACCCAAGCCCCAGTCCCCTGTGTGAAAGTCCTGTACCTGCCTGCCTGCCCATCCATCCATCCCCACTCCTGTTGCTCCTGTTGAGTTTACTTCTGACACTGGATCAGCAGGTGTATTACTAGGCTGCTCATTTCACAGAAAACATGTTTCTGCAATTCCTCTTTCCTTGCGTCTTTTCTTTGCATTTCTCAATCAAGTGAGGGAAATGTGGATGAAATTAAATGAATTAAGATGTACCCTTTGACCAGAGTATCAAGTGCACATTTCTGACCTGATGGTGGTGCTAAGGGAATGTGGTCACATAAAACACTAATGGTGCTTTCAGACCAAAAGCGAAGTGAGTGTTGGGGGCGGTGCGTTTACACACAAAGTTAATGAAAATACGCAGAGAGCCACAATTTCCTGCCGGAGACGCGAAGGCCTTCATGTGAGTTGAAAATGTTCAACTTTAGCGAGAAAGTCGCATGACACGTGATAGCCTATAAGTGTTGAGATTGTCCGGATGTCACCGACGGCTTCAGACCGCTGTTTGTAGAGGACCAGGCCAACGGAGAACTGCTAAACTACGGGGAAAAGCCGAGGACAGAGTCAGGAGCAGCGCTGCAGCTTCTGGACGTATAAACACCCATAGTCGGTCTGGATTATGCTCTGACAACTACGTTTACGAGCCCAGAGTTAACTGCTTTTAATTAAATTATCTGTTTACTTTAGTTTTTGGGATTACAGCATTGAGTTATCTTCACTCGAGCTTCTCAGCAGCTAGCTTTCATCCGTTTCTGGTTCCACTGTTGTTGTTAGCGCAGGTTGGCACCCAGAGGTCTGCTGGACTACTACTTCATATTGATATAAAAACTGGACAAAGGACATTACTTGTAGAAAAGAAAGGGAGGAAGTTGAACTATCTGGTGACTTCAAAATTTGTGTTTTTGTAACTTTATTCCAGCTATCGTTGTGCTTTACCTTGAACAAGTAAGCGTAGCACGGCCCTGATCGATCCGAAGTCCATTCAGAAAACAAACATTTTAGAAGTTGTTGTCCTGCTGTCTTGCTGACAGACCTGACAAAGCATGAATTCATATGTTTAACAAATCTGTATCAAATTGTAGTTATTTCGGCATCAGTTTGACCCGTTTATTGCTATTTAATTACAACAAAATGTTTACTTTGGGTTCATACAGCTGTAGTGATCACAAGCTGTGTTCATTCGTGTTATCACATTATGTGTGAACTTTTGGTAGTTGTCCAGCGATAAAACCCCCTTGAGGAAAGCGTTGCGAGGATTAAATTCACGTTTGGTCTGAATGCACAGTAAGAATCCTGTCCACAACAAATGTCATGGCAATGTGGTCAGTAGTGAAATAATGTGATAAAATAGATCTTGCTCTGACATGCCAACAGATAAATTGCACTGTACAGCTTTGAGAACCAGAGCTGAAACCATGCCTGGTGAAGGTTTAAAGAAATCCAATGTGGATATGGATTAACACCCATTCTGGTGCTGCTGAGCATGTAGTGTAACAAATAACCCCTATTACTGCACTCAAGTTGTAAACACACTCAAAGACTGCATTAAGATCATTTTAACATAATATTTTGACAAAAAACACAAATAAGCGTAGTGTTTATTGTCCTCTCATAATGCAACTATGATGCCTCCTAGTGTATTACCGGCAAAGTTACAGCCACATTTCTAAAATCCTGTACAGCAGAAGATTTTCTGATTAAAGTTATTCTTCAACTATGACTATTAGAGGACAGTGTAAACCATGTTTTTCATCCAAAAAAACCTGATGTATGTTTCGAGGTTTCACATTCTTCTGAAAACTAATAAACCAATGTGCAGCACTGTGAAAGTGTTACAAAGCATCTGTTGTTCACTGCACTCAGGACCCAGCCCAGTCACATAGAAATATCAGACCTCCCCTCCTGAGGACTGCCGCTAATAAACTGAGGTGGACATGAAATGAAATGAAATTTAGTTCCACTATTCTGCTATCTATAATACTCCATCATGTCTCCATCACACTGATCATCTGCACATTTCTGACTATCCATCATGCTTGGCTGAGTGAGGTGGTTGGAGGGCTTCCTGTTGTACTGCACTTTACATACAGATACAAAATATCTTTTCAACATGAGAAAAGGGGAGGAGGCAACTAATCAAATTAAGATCTTACATAAATATGTACATATTGATGATTTTTGGTCTTAATAAAAGAATAGTTTGAGATTTTGGGAAATACACTCGCTTTCTTGCTGAGAGTTGATATCAAACACAAACAGCAGCAGGTCTGGAACAAAGCTTTAACACACACAGTTATGCAAGTAGAATTTGGGTAAAAATAAACTAGTAAATCTGACTTGCTAGAGAGAGAGAGAATAGCTTATTACTAGAAATTAGAATTGATCTGCACCAAACCTACAGCTGCTCCACTGCACAGTGGCCATTAGTAAATGAAAGTGTGGCATCTGTGTTTATGTGACAGATGAAGCACTATGAATTTGAATGAATGAATCAGCATGGAGCTTGGGCCCGGCGCCACGTGCGGTCTTAGGGCACTTAATGCCCTCAATTGTATTTTTTGTCCCCTCTGCTTCAGCTTCATTTATCTGTATCAAAATAGCAAAATCAACAAAATTATGGGCCGAGATACAGATACGAGATACATATCGCTTAGCTGTTGTTTCTGAACAATGGATAGCACTGTTTGTTGTGTGTTTAGGGGGTTTATGCGCTGCATACAAAGTTAAAGAATTGCCTGTGTGTTTCCTGGCTTGTTTGCTTAGCCATAAAATGCAATTCAGGAAGAAGGATGGATATCAGAACGCGGTTTTGTAAGAAAAAAACAAAGCACAGTAGAGACCCCAGCCAAGGCCAGTAGCCCCAGCAGCAATGATACCACTGGTATCAAGCTAGCTCCACCAGTTGCAGAAGAAGTTACTCTGGCAGTGGCTCCTTCCACTCGAGCATGATCAGAATGGCAATTTTGGGGCACCTGCTACCCAGATAGTTAATGCCAGAAAGATTGGTCTAATGGCAGGGAGTGGCTTTAAGATTCACCAGATGCTGATGCTGCCTTTTTGCTTTCCACGTCAGTAGTTTAGTATTGGATGTAGTACTAATGCTGATAAAGCCTTTACACAAGCCAACTTCTCTAATTTGAAATGTGAAACCAAAGATTTTGCGAGACATGCATCCAGAAAGGACCATTTGAAATGCATTGCTCTCTGAATGGAATTCTGTGGCCATAGTGCGACAGGATCTAAAGTCTCCACACTTGTTAACAACTGGCAAGGACTCGCTTAGAAAAGGCTACAGGACTAAAGGTGGACTGGTCACCTGGCCACTGTGTCAGTCATCTTTAACAGTTATGACGCTGTTGTGCAGTTCCTCGCAGAGATTGACAGTAGTGGCCTTCACACAGAACTAAGAACAGAGGCAGCAGGGCTCCTAAAAGTATTCCAAGACCCCCGCTGCAGGATTAATGCAGTTATGGTCCACAAAATCCAAAAAAGTGTTACAGGATGAAAAAACAGACCTCTACATTGGAGTGACGGCTGTGAAAAGTGCTTTGGATTGCTTGGAGAAGCTCAGGAGTGACTTGGAGTTTCAAACCATTTGGGCACAGTGTGCCACCGGCGACCCACATGACGCATCAGAAACAGCAGCTCCTCCGCCAAGTATGTGGTAGATGTCACTGTAGGGCAGCATGAAAGAGGAAGTGAGGCTGAGTGCAAGCGGCTCCTCTTCTGCACACCGGACAGTTTTATTGGGGAGGCGAACAGAAGATTTAATGAACAAAACAGCCAGCTGGTTGAGGTGCCCATGACACAGATAGTCCCCACTTGGAAGTGCAGAAGGTGCAACCACTGCTGGAGCTCAACACAGCTTTGGTGGAATCTGTTTGATGCACTTTTTCTGCTCTACCTTCCTGCAGCGCTACTCTGGGTCTCTCTCCACCATGCCAGCCCTGATTACTGCACTTACCCATGGAGTGATTTTCGGAGGATCTGTCCTCAGCGACATGTGAGAACACCTTTTCACCACTAACTAATGAGATTATGAAATCACTTAGAAATCACTTCATCCTGAAGCCCGGCCTGATGGAGCTTGGCATTTATACTGTACTGTGCAAAAGTCTGCTCTCAAAATAGACATGTAATAGATCACATTTATCAATTACCAAATGCAACAACAAAGTGAACAGAAAAAAATTCTAAATAAAAAATATTTGGTGTGGCCACCCTTTGCCTTCAGAACAGCATCCGAACTCCCCACAGTCCTTCTGTGGGTTTAGGCAGCCTCAGTTGCTTCTCTCTCTTTATGTAATCCCAGACAGACTCCATGCACTGTGGGGGCCAAACCATCACTTCCACGACTCCTTTTTGTTTTTTATGCTGAAGATATTTCTTAATGACTTTCACTGAATGTTTGGGGTTGTTGTCATGCTGCAGAAAAAAATTTGGGGCCACTCAGATGCCTCCCTAATGGATAAGGATCTGTCTGTACTTCTCAGCATTGAGGAGACCATTCATTCTGACCAAACCCCCAATACCATTTGTAGAAGTGCAGCCCCAGACTTGCACAGAACCTCCACCATGCTTTACTGTTTCCTGCAGACACTCTTCTTGTACCGCTCTCCAGCCCTTCAGCGAACAACCTGCCTTCAGCTACAGCCAATCATTTAAAATTTTGACTCATCAGTTCAGAGCACCTGCTGCCATTTTTCGTCTCCTGTGTTTCCTGTGTTTCTATGCATAGTTGAGTCGCTTGTCCTTGTTTCCATGTCGGAGATATGCTGTTTTGGCCACTTTGGACCAGACTTTGCCGGACAGTAGAACTGATGCTGTTTGAAGGCAAAGGGTGGTCACACCAAATATTGATTTGATTTAAATTTTTCTTCTGTTCACTCACTTTGCATTTTGTTGATTGATAAACATATCTATTAAAATTTTGAACACATTCTTACTTTACAGCATTTTTTCATACCTGCCTAAGAGTTTTGCACAGTCCTATTTATATATTTAGTATATTTAAATGCAGGGTTGGGAGGATTACTTTAAAAATGTAATCCTGTACAATTACAAATTACTTGTTAAAAAATGAGTCATGTAAAAAATCAGTAATGTAATCCAAGTACCACAAAATAAAAGTAATTTAATCTGATTACTTTTAGTTACTTCAATGCCAAATAAGCAAATGAAGACAAGAGAAGTATCAGTGATGCATTGTCTGCGCAGTGTATTTTTAGAGAAACATGTACAAAATCTTCCCTTCCCATGAAATCAGATTCCATGTTTAAATGTTTTTATATGATATGCTTTGCACTATGTCACCAGTAACGCAGTCTCTGGCCCATCAATGACAAAAAAAAATGTGTTTGTCATTTGGAAAAGCATTTTAAAATGTTAAATAACTCATTCTGCACTTGATGTATTCATTTAGCGTCCAATGAAAAGACATATTTGATGGAGAAAAATTTGAAATAAGGAGAGAAATATTTTCTAGTTTTCTCTCTGATGTCCCCTGCTGCTCTGTCTCAACTCTGTGATTCACAGTTTCCTGATGGACAGACAGATGTACTTGTGGCTGGAGTTAGTTAACAGTTAACTAGCTGCTGTTATTAGCTCAGTTAGCTGTGCAGCCACTGGTCAGATTATCTTACTCTGCCCCGAACTGGGAGATCGGAGCACCGGAGGAGTGTTGGTGTTTACCATAGACTGTATAAAGGTGTTTACGCCTTTACTCAAGCACTGAAGTTTTCAGGACAGGGGCGGGGGCCCAGCAGGGACGGATGGAGCGGTGAGGCTCCTGACTGGGAACCGGAGCAGGCGTGCGGGCAACGAAACCTCGCTCAGCAGCCTCCCAGTGAACACAGCATCAACAGGACCGAACAGCCTCGGAGACCAACAGGGAATCCAGTAGCCTAGTGAGATGATCTACACAGAGCTTCCTGATGGACACTGCGTTTTCTGTTTCATGGAAACTTTCTGCTTAAAGTAATCCCGATGAGTAATCCCCAAGTTTACAGAATGTACCTGATTACGTCTATTTTCCATTTACTGTAACGGAATACTTTTTTGTATCCTCATTATGTAACGTGCATGTACATGTAATCCGTTACTCCCCAACCCTGATATGACATATATATATATATATATATATATACAGAGACAGAAAGAGAGAGAGATTAAGAGAATGGATATATCGACTTCCCCATGACAACTAGGCTACTTTTTCTATATTCAATCAAAAAGACAACTGTCAAAAATTCTTTCTCATGTTACTATGGCATGGAGCTTTAGCAAATGAAGACAATAGAGAGGCAGACATGAGTGAGTGTAAACTTCTTATTATTCTTACTCATTTGTAGGAGAAAATAAAATGATTTACCTTTCAAGTCTATGCATCATGTCAGCTTCCTCCAGAATACTCTTCAAGCCTGTATCTTTCTTCACATGTGAAAATTCTATATTTTTTGCCTGTGTGCGTGTTTGGTGTCAGTCGATGGTTAAAGCCAGGTCGGCAGCATAGCCATGCTGTAGTCTGCACACTGTCCAACACAGTGCCCTGCTACTACTTACTGAGCTCCATCACACCCACAGAGACATACGTGGGAAACAGCACTGTCACCTTCAAAATAAAAGTACAAGACTTATTTTGGAATTAGACTTATCTTGGATTAGAATCAGGTTTTATTATAGGTTTGAATTTCATACAGATCGTGAAAGGTATAGGATAAAACCAACAACAAAGACACACAAATCATTTTCCATTGTCTAATATATAACACAACGATTACTCATACATAGGCTGACTGGAGGATATATTTTATCTCTGTATAGCGCCTTTTGACCACTCAAAGCGCTTTTACACTACATCGCATTCACACACATTCATTCATACACTGGCGGAACAGCCACCAGGGGCAATTCAGGGTTCAGTATCTTGCCCAAGGACACTTTGACATGCAGCTTAGGGGAGCCAGGACTGAACCACTGACCTTCCGATTAATGGCCAACCCGCTCTACCTCCTAAGCCACAGCCGCCCCAATTGTTGGGTCTTCATAATTGTTGGGCTTCCATTTAGATTAAAACCACAAAAGACAAAACGGTAGACGGTAGACGGATGTTTTCCATATGCTGGTGACCTCATGGAAGTTATTATTAATCTACATTTTTAACATACCACGCTATATAATAAATATATTGTGCGTTATAAATGTAAATGTAAATACAGATTATTATTTGCAATTTGCACTAATTATTTAATCCACATTGGTGCTTTGCCATTGTATGACTCATTTACTATATAAGTGACTGATTGTTGATTTTACCTTTCAGTGGAGTCACTCATATATAGTATGGGCCGACTGAGCTGCAGCACTGTAGGGGGAGAATGGCACCACCTGATTGAATTCAACATTTTAACATTTGCAACATTCATACAGGAAGTGAAGGTACCCTTGTTGGGGCACTGGAGAAGTGACAAAATGGGGGAGCTTCCGCCTGCTTCTTCTTCAGTTCAAACTACAAACAAACCCTCAGCTGATCATGTAAGTAACTGACCCTGTTCCTATCAGACACAGATGTATTATATTTTAAGCTTTGGCAATATTGTTTTTGACATTCATGCCAATAAAGCTTAACTGAATTGAATTGAATTGAGAGCGAGAGATAGCTCTCTGTGCCACCACTGTTTCCCTGCCTCCACACACATCACTTCATATTGTATGTTTGTAGTGACAGAGCTCAGGGCCAGTTTGGACTGAAGAGCCACTGATGCCTTGGCTATGGGAAGGGGCCACATAAGCTACCAAAGATGGCTCTATAAGTGTAGAATAACTGAAGTCTTTTTCAACTCCATCCAAATCCAAATACTTGCCACACCATGACTCGGGTAGACAGCGTTTGTTCATGTTATTGTTATTTCATGTCAACTCAAAGACAAAGTCTGTAAACATAGGCAGGTGGTTTTTCTCCATTGTTGGCCCTGGGGAAAGAAAAAACAATCGTGAAACAGCAATTCTACCTCTGTTACAGGGAGAAAAAAAAGTGTTGTCCTGTCTAGCCAACGCAGCAGCACCAGTTCTCTGGCCCGACAATAAAGCCTCCTAGCTAAAGCTGCTGCTGGCTAGGCTCTTGGAGCGATCTGGTTTCAACTCGGCTAACCTCTCAACATATTCTATAAGGTCCCAGATACATTTGGATTCACTGGAGCCATATGTTGGATATCCTGACACCCACCAACACCAGCACCAACTGGAACAGCTAGGTTGATTTCGAGCCATTTCCTGCCGGTGCTAATGAAACACAGAACTAACTAGCTGGAGCTAAATATCTCAGGGTGAGGTGTTCTTAGTTAGGTGAAAAGTGTAACAACTGAGGGATGACTTTGGTCAGAAGGACAGAATGTGTGTCCTCCTCACAAACATCACCAAAGATCATCTGCCTTCAAGACCTGAATAGAGGTGTCAACAGTCAGGCTACATGAGGTGATATCCCAAACTATATGTGTTGTAACCAATGAGTAGTCAGTAAGGGAGCCGAAAATGTCAAAACTAGAACGTGAAATAGTTTTATTTTGAAATTTGTGAGAGGAAGTAATGATTCATATAGGCTCTAGTTTGACAATTCATCCTCAAGGCACCTCTGGCAGTAGCTGCCTCCTGTGTGCTCCAGTCCCTTGTTCTTGTCAAAGCTGGTGTTTAAGGGAAGCATCTGCCACTGCACACACACTTGATACACTCACTCACACACATATCAATGCACCTGGGGTCCAGAGACATCAAGAGGAATATACAGTAAGAGGTCCAAGTAAATCAAGAAATAATTTAATTTACTATATATTTACACAGCAAGATGATAATGATTAAATCCAGCCACAGGTCACAAAAAAGGCAAAACCCAAACTGTCTCCTGAACATCACTGAAATGAAATGTACACACCATAACTGGTGTTTACAAAGCTGGTCTGAATAGCTTCAATTGAACTTCTTCAGTAAGCTCTTGCTGGTCATACTGGGTTCCCTGCTGCAGAGACCTGTTCAGTACCTGGATTTGTCTTTGTGATGTTTTCCCCTGTTGTCCAATGTGAGATGTGAATCAGAGAAGATTTTTCTATGGGAAGCACGACTGACCCCCTGTATTTAGTCTAGACAGTGAAGTAACAAATAAGCAAAAAAAACAATATAGTTTCAATATGGAATTTCATGTTAATTATATTATTCGTGTTAATTCATCCATGTCAATTTCATAATAACCTTACTTTCAGATAAATTATCAGAATAATAAATTCAGAAAACCTAGTAGGGTATGAGGCCTTGTCATAAGACACTGTCACTGCTGCCACCTAGTGGCTAGCAGCTGGAAAGACGCTATATAAACTGTATCATCAGTAACTTCAGTGCCAACTGAATCAGTACCAGAAATGTAGTCAGTTAGTGTTAAGTGTAAATAGGACAAGAAAATTAGTATTTTTTACTGTGTATACAAATTTCTCCTGAAGTTGAAAAAAGGTTTCAACAACAATAATAAATAAAGTGAAACTATGTGACTGCTTTCTTCTGCATTTATATCCATTTGGATCAATCTAGCAAGATGTAATGATAAAATAGGTCATCATGCATTCCAGAATGCTAATAATTAAATGTGACTTTAATTTAATGCATTAAACCTGCTTAATTACTTTTAGAGACCAAACCACAATATGTAATATTATGTTAATAATACTGATCATAGAAGCTATATAACCAGAGACAAAAAATATAAAATAATAGGCTACATTATGTGAATAGCATCAAGGGCACCAAATGACAACTTTTATAGATTTAGAGAGTCGTAAATATATATTATTTAACATACTGCTGATTAACTTATTATGTGCTAATTAATCTGATTACAATAGGGAAATAACCAGAGTAATAAAGTATTCACATACAAAAGATATTTACAAACAAACTGATTATACCAGGTATATAACAGTGAGAAAAATGATAGTACTAGAAAATACATTTAAAAATGTTCTATTAAGATTGGGACATGTGCCAGGATGTAGTAGGGCTGTTAAAAATGGCGAGCTTTTTCCCCCATAAAATGAAATTAATTAATTTAACCAGTAATAGCCTCAGAAAGGCTAACTAGAAATATGCGGCATGAAAGAACAATCTAATGCTACTGTTTTACAGAATACATTTTATAATCAGAGCACACACATAGGAATCTAGCACCAGCTGCTTCCTAGTTAGTTTGTTAAACTTCCTGAGTAAGCAATATTTCTAGTCTTTTTTCCCAAAATCATTATATAAGATTCCTTTCAAATGGCAGTTGGATCAAGTGGGCTTTTCTCGGATGCAGCATGCTCGATCTGTGCTGAGTGATGTTGGTTAGCACTGGAAAGGTGTTCTCGCACATCGCTGAGGATGCACCAAAAGTCCCTCCATGGTTCAGTGCTGTTATCACAGTAGCGCTGCAGGATGGCAGAAGGGGTCCACTTATCCTCAGTAGAGTGGGCCATTTCAGACTGCAAAAAGTGGCAAGCTGCAGAAAACAGATTCTGAAAGCTGGCATGGTGAACTCCAGCTAGTGTTGTAGTCAAGAACATCCAAAGTGAGACTAAGTCATGACCAAAACTAGACTGA
This sequence comes from Micropterus salmoides, assembly GCF_014851395.1. NCBI lineage: Eukaryota > Metazoa > Chordata > Actinopteri > Centrarchiformes > Centrarchidae > Micropterus > Micropterus salmoides. The sequence goes on from NW_024044570.1 coordinate 35,527,488, forward strand.
GACAAGACCAAGAATTTGACAATTTGAGGCCCCATCCACACTGGTTTTAAAACGGAGACTTCTGCTACGTTTGCACCTCCCATCCAGACTAAAACGGCGAAAACGGAGACGTTTGAAACATTTGAAAACGCTGCCGACCCTGTTTTTCGTTTTGAAACTCCAAAGGGCGTTTTAGTGAAGACGGGCAAAAACAGAGGACTTTAGAAACAATGACGCAGACGCTCACGTTTGGCTCTCTGATTGGGTCTTATCAGTCATGCAAAGTAGAAACAGGATGCTACTGACAGAGTTTTTGATTTGGTATTTTTATTCAAATATTTTGGACTGTACAAATAAAACTTGCATGTTGCCGTATTTACTTTGTGATGACTCCCAGTCTGTTTTCCTTCGCCACAGCCACTTTGAACTCCAGTGTTACATTCAGTAACAGTCCCAGCTCGTTATTGGTCCATGCAAAATAAAATATGGTGCGTTTCTTTGTCTGTAGTACTTTATTCTTTCACCATATCTTCTGTAACTATTGAATAGACTATCTGCTTCATGTTTACACCGCCATGCACATGCGCAGTGTACTTGAACAGCCACTAGATGTGTGTCGTTTTAGTACAGACGGAGATTAACTCTGCAAGCAGCTAAAACGCTAGCGTGGACAAAGATCAGTACCACGTTGCTTAGCTTTAATATCAGGAGCTGTATGCAGCTGACATTAGCTAAAGTTGATGTAACTCACACATTTGCTACATAGCTTTATGTGGCCTGTCTTTTCATTGTTTGTCACAAGCACAAAGGTAACTTAGGAACAAGTGGTCACCACATGCACTTGAGAGCCAGCACAGCAGCTCCAGACTATGATACTCACAACTCTCCTGTTGCTATAGTCTCTGCAATGTCATCGCTGCTGCTGGGCCTGCTGGCTTTGGCCGGGGCAGATCGTGGAGTTTTCTTCATGGATCTGGGTTGCTACCCTGCCAATCATTGCTGGCTAGTGTAAAATGCACGTTATTGGCATGCCAGTGCATGAATGTCACCATAGACAAAACTCCGGTATACTGTCAAATACAGAATACAGAAAGAGGCAAGGGCTTAAATGTAATGGACATTCTTTTATATGTAAATGTCCCACACTCCAGCTTTAAAATAAAAATTTTTATTGCATAATAAAATCAATCCTGCACAATTTAATCCCGTTATAATTGTTTCTATTAAATAAATTGAAGGAAATGTGGAGAAATTGCTTTACCCAGGGAGTGCTACGTTTTTGGACTATGAAACATGAGTTTACCCGCTCACACATGGATGGGTCTTCTCCACCCTTGCAGGATGGGAAATTGACTTTAAAGACACTTCTCACCATCTGCCACAAGGTCCAGGAAGCAATGTCAATTGTCTGCTTTAAGATTTGAGGCCTCTACTACCACCTATGAGAACTCGTTTTCTGCAGCCCGAAGTAGTCAATGTTGACATTTTTGAAGGTGGTTTGTCAGGCAAGAGTCTGTCTTCAGGTATGTCTGCAATCTTCTGTCCGAGAGTCTTGAAATCCCTAAATCACTTTTTGTCAGATGACTACTCCTATTCACACTGCTACTTCGCTGCAGTGTGGAAATCTTTTCCTGAAACTGTTAGCGTTGGCTGAAATTGATGATCTCCATCTCAGCTCCTGTCAAGTCTTCCACAGTCACAGCATTCCTTTTCATTGTTGACTTGTTATTATGTTTCCTCTACTTCACAGTCCCCTGAGAGATGAGATCTGTTTGTGAATGTGCTTTGTTTTTCCTTAACTAATCTATGCTCGTAACATCATAACAATACATTGAGTGCATTTAGCAGTTTGTGGGTGCAGGCTCAGCAATGTGAGCACAGCAAAATTTCTTGGATGATAATGTAAACGGTTAGGGAGCTAGACTGAATATTATAAATGAGATTGTTGCCACATTTATAGTTAGAGTGTAGTAAGTAACCTTAATGTAACTTAGCCTATCCTATGGGTCTTCCACTGTGTGTTGCTGTCCTGCGCCGTTATGTTGTATTATTGTATATTATGTGGGTCCCATAAGTTACAGCGACTGAGCTGGGCAAAGAAACTAAATTTAAATTGAACGTTACGAAGCAAACAACGCCAGATCCATGCTAATCTCGAAGCCCCCTAGTTCTGTGAGCCAATGTGGTTTGAGCACGAGAAGTAGTATGAAGTAGGCTAGGCTATGTAAAAACCTTTCTAGTACACTGTAATCTGTTTTTGAACAAATCTGATAACCACTCCAGTTGCTGAATCTTCACTCATGTTAGATCTGCACTGTCGGTTGCAAATACTTTTCTAGCCTATTAGCTTACTGTTATAATACAGCCTGTCTAGTTTTGCAACAAATGCTGTTGTAATAAACTTATGTGTGATCAGTAACCAACATTATAACTAAAACACCATTCTGTTTTCTTTCTCATTTTCCTGATCCTTATTATTATTATATAATAGATATCTTGCAGATTAGTAGGCTTATGTCTGTGGCAGTGGTGGACAAAGTATTCAGGTCCTTTAAGTAAAAGTACTAATACCACACCGTAAAAAATACTCACAAGTAAAAGTACTTCATTGAAAATGTTACTTAAGTAAAAGTGTGTACGTATAATCAGGTAAATTTACTTAAAGTATTTAAAAATATCACATGAGAACCAACGTACTGATCTCAGATCTATTGTTTTTTTAGTAACTTTTTTAAAGTCATCTTTATTGCAAAAAAGGGGGTTACAATTCAGATGCGACTTATAAAGATATACATAACAGTATACAAATACATATTACAAAATTATTTTTTTTCCTGCTGAATTTACATTTATGAATGTGGAATTTTGCCAAAAGAATTAATACATGTAGAATGAAGAACATATTTTCTTTACTTTGACTTCTATAAAAGCAAAATACCACATTCTCCCACAATAAGGTAAAGTCTTTATAAATATGGTCTATGTTGAATCTGCTCAAGTTTTGCCAAAATGTTCTGGTGTGTAATACCAAAAGAGGTGCAAAACAGTTTCTGGGCGGTCTTCAAAAAAAGAACAGTTTATACTGATGTCTCTTTTAAATTTAACCATGTAATGATTAGCAGGGTGATGTCTGTGAATGACTCTGAACACTTCCTTCACCTTGTCATCTCAGATCTATCGTCAGCCACTTCCACCTCTCCCGGTTGTCGTATGTTGATGACGTTGAGGAAATGGCCGCTCTCGCCGTGTCTTGCGGGTAGTTTTATTTTCTCCACCATAGCGGTTAAATTAAACCGTATAAAATTTATTGCGGATTGTTACAAAACCAATATCAGCGGGAGAGGGCAGTTCGGAACGCAGCAGTGCCGTCTTTAAAGAGCTCCGGGTCGGCAAGGTGAATGAAAATGTGTGGTTGTTAGCAGCTAGCAGATTGTAGCTAAGCTTTTAGCTTAGCTGCAGCGGAGGCTGCATTGTTGAAAGACAGGCGAGTGTGCTACATTGTCTGCTTATTGCTAAAGCGGTAGTATCCGGTTAGTAATGCAATTAAGCCAACTGGTTTGTTTGTTTATATTCGTCAAGAAAGATTTGCTGTTCGGTGAGGGCAGTGTGGTCGTTGGTTAGCCAGCTCTTTTCACGTTGCCAAGTTATGGGCCTTGTTGCCACCTAGCGCGACCCAGCTATTAGAAGTGCTAACCTTACTAGATATGTTACGCTGCGGGTCAACTTTTGTATTTACAATTTTGGACATGCTGTCTAATTATGTAACACAAGTAGGGGAATAATGTCAAAGACTTTTAAATTAACGTTAAATGTGTACGCGTTTAGCTCCTACCATTGGCAATTGCTAGCTAGCTTGCTATAACGATAGCTTAGGTTTCTCCTTTGCTGTTGAATTAGCAGCGCTGGAAGCTAATGTTAACTTTTCTGTTGTCAATTATAAACTTGTGACTTCTTATTCTTATAAAAAGTGCTTTGTAAGTTAGTTGTAAGAAGTCCTAGACTTCTCTTATCCTGTTTGTCAGCAAGCTAGCCAGATTTTCTTTGCACAGGCAAACTCCAAATTACCGAAAAACAAACATTTATAGGTTGCTGTCATACATTTGTGTTATTTATTGCAATATATGTTGTACTGTATTGTGTAGCGTCTCGTATACCAAACTCAATCTGAAGGTTTAGCAATGCATTATTGGGTTTAGGATGTGTAAATACCCCTTTTTTTTCTGGGTGCATTATTTATATTTAGAGGCAACTTTATTGGTTAGTATGTATGTAGTAGTAGTAGTAGTAGTAGTAGGTTCTGAAATACTATTGTATACCTGATATATAACCTGGCTGATTTGTAAAGATGTTAAATGTACAGATTTTTTGATGGAGTTCTGTAAGATGTTCTTCCCATGAACATGCAGAAAGGCATATATTTACTATCAAAGTGCTGGCACAATTAGCATATTACGTGTTGATTGTTGTTGTTGTTTTTTTTTTTTTTTTACAGATTATTGTTTTTCTGTTTACATCAGAAAATTATCTAATGGATACTCCTGAAAGCCCTATCCAGTCCCCTCAGTCTCCTGAGGAGGAGGAGAAGGGCCTTTCTGACAGTGAGCTCCTAGATTCTCCTGATGAAGAGGAGGACGGGGTCATCTCAGACAGCGAGTTAGTCCATGGAGAGGAGAATGGGGCCCTGGGTGAGGAGGACGATGAGGAAGAGGCAGTGGAAAGCAGAGGAAGAGGTTTGGAGTTAGAGGAGGAGAGGGAAGAAGAGGATGAGGTGGTCCCTGACTTTGTCTCTGACCCAGAGGATGAGGAGCCTGTAGGAGAAACAGAAGGAATGGGCCTGAACGATGGGACCATTATCCTGGGGGGTGAAGACGGACCACACGGGGACCACTTAGAAGGGGAGGATGAGCGAGAAGGAGAAGATCAAGAGGATAGAGTCATTGACACCCCACAGTCTCCAGACTCAGAGCCAGAACAGGGCAAGAACTTCATTACTGAAGAGGACGGAGAAGATGGGGAAGGAGGATATAGTGACTACAGAAAGGATGCCTCATTAGAGCTTGAAACAGCTGATTTGGATGAGGAGGAGGAGGAGGAGGAAGACAAAAGCAAGGCCAAGGAAAAAGAGGATGAAAGAATGAGAGCTGAGGAAGAGGACAGGAGGAGAGCTGTCGTGGTGAGAGAGATGAAGGATGACTCAGCATCTGTTTCACGGGAGCTTGACGAGCACGAACTGGATTACGATGAGGAGGTCCCAGAGGAGCCCAGTATCCCTGTACATGAGGAAGATGAAGATGAAGAAGACCCAAAAGCAGAGGGAGAAGAAGAGGATGAGAGTGAAGACAAGATCAGTAAGAAGAAGGAGAAGAAACCAATCCTTCCCCCATCTCCTAAAGACAGTTTGAAGAGGACAGACAACTCCAAAGGGCCTGAGAGGATGCGCAGAGATTCCTTCCGAGACAAGAAGAAGGATGAAGATGATGGAGAGATTGACGAAGGAGAGATTGATGTAAGTGATCATAGTTTGGCAGGAAGTGTGAGGTTAATTCTTCTTTTAAAAAAAAAAAAAAAAAATGAATTAGAGGGTAAACCCCCCCAATGCACCATTTTATTTTCAAGGGGTTCCTCGTGTACAATACATTAAAATAAATTAAACAATCCCAATGACACAAAACAATCAATCTAGTAACATTAACATGGATATACACATTACGGCTCTCCCTTCATCCCAAACTACACCCACTACCTTTCTTAGAAGTGTTTATCTATCTATCTATCTATATATCTCTATCTATCTATCTATCTATCTATCTATCTAGATAGATAGAACAAGAACAATGAATGGGCCCTTGCACCTTTACGAAGGTCAGGAGGTGCTGCAACCGTGGTGCAGTTGACAGAGGGCCATGAATTTGCACACATTTTGGAAGCTGATCAAAGGAATTAAACGTCACTTTGTATGTCCCCTATGTGGTGCTAGAGAACACCCATTAATTACACGTTATGTTCCGGTACATCAAGTGTGGACCACACCATTAAAAGGGCTTACTCCATGTTGCCTGTAGGGCACGCGGCAACCATAAGTTGTAATTGGCATGTAGATATGCTCTGAGCGGGAGTCTTATAAAATATGTAGTTTGGGCCAGATTGGACAACGTATAATGAAGTCAGAACAACTTCCTGTTTCATGGCAAAACATTGAACACTGACAAAAAGTTCAACAAAATGTCACAGTTAGCGGAACTTCTCATCTCAAAGGTCTTTAGATTGCACTGCAAAAATCTGAAGTCAATCCAATTAATTCTGTAGGAGAGAGAGAGTTTGTTGGACCCTGTAAGTAATTAAAAATGGTCTAAAATTGCACTTTCAAATGGCAGACTTCCTGTTGGGTTTAGGGGGCTGCTCCAAAAGGCTTTTTTGTGTGTCTTGGGATGTTCTGCCACAAAGCATTCTGTACGGGGGCTCCTTCGTTGAACGCAAACTCGCTGTTGCCGGGACGCTATCAAACATGAACTTTGGTAGAGATTTGAGCATCTGCAATCAAGTTACAACTTGTAGTTTCATGGCAAAACATCAAACTTCAGTGCCACACCACGGACAAGCCGTTGAAAAAAATCACAAGCTTCACAACATAGCATCAATGTGCTAGGGCTTTTTTGAGACTGTTTTCAGGTGGGTGTGGCTAACCTATAGGGACAATACATCACAGCATAAGCTTGACATTTCCTGTTGCCATAAGGCAGCACTACGACAACGAGTGAAGATCGGAATGTGGATGACTTCTGGGCCAGACTATAAATCAAAAATGTAAAGTTTGCAAAGCGAAGGCAACGCAAAGGAACTCGCAGGTTGAATATATTCAACTCAAGCGAGAAAGTCGCATGACGCAAGTCGCGATTGCCTATCAGCATTGAGATTGTCCGTACGTCACCAACTGCTCCAGAGTGTTGTGTGGAGAGGGCCAGGCAGACCGTGAGATTGAAAATCTGCTGGCCGGCGGAGAGCTGCTAAAGTTGGGCTCGAGGAGCAGGGAGCAGCGCAGTGTTTCCTCTATATGCATTCAGCAGCGGCGGTGCGCACTACTAAAAGTTCTCACAATCATTGAACTATGCACTACAAATGTTTTCACTCGTACACTATGCGAGCACGGCAGTGTGCAAATAAAATGCACCTCAGAAGGGAGTAGGTTTCTCATGCTGCCTATTTTTTATATTAATGTCTACAGATAAATGTCAGAAGCTGTAAAAATGAACACACAAAAGGCAAACATGAACAGTCCTATTTATAATGATTAATATTAACGGGGTTTTCCTGCTGTTAAGACTTAGGTGTGATGCCCAAAACATGTTGTGCCATCACTGTGGAGCAACAGAACCAACCAAATTACTTTCTCCAGATCTAAAGGTTGTAGTTCCTCAGTAGACTGATCTTTGGGTGTTGTTTATTTATTATCTGCTCTAGCTTTTCCAGCTATTTGTTCAGAGATGTCGTGAAAATAATTGCCCAATATGATGTGAAATTGCGTATTTTTCATTGGAAAACATCAAATTTTCTTGGGAGGACCCCCAAACCCCCCGACCAACACCAAAACATTCATCTAAAGCTCACATTAAACTGGGAAAACACTGCAGTTTTAAGCTATTCTGAGGTGCATCACATGCCCATGGACACGAGCAATGTTGCTGAGATATGTTGAAACACTGAAGTTTACTTGTTTTGTTCGGGGGGAGCTTCTCAGCAGCTAGCTTCCGTGCACTTCCGGTTCCAGTATTGTTCTTAGCGTTGTTAGCTCTGTTGGATTATTACTTCATATTTATGGGCATTGCTGGGAGAAAAGAAAGTGAGAAGGTTGAACTACCTGGTGAGTTCAGAAAACATGTGTATGTAACTTTATTCCAGCTCTCGCTGTACTTTACTGTGAACAAGTTAGCATAGCATAGCCCTGATCGATCCAAACTCCATTCAGAAAACAAACATTTTAGAAGTTGTTGTCTTGCTGTCTTGCTGACAGACCTGACACAGCATGAATTCATATGTTTAACAAATCTGCATCATGTTGTAGTTATTTTGGCATCAGTTTGACCTGTTTATCGCTATTTAATCACAGCAAAATGTTTACTTTGGGTTCATACAGCTGTAGTAATGGCGAGTTGCGTTTATTCGCGTTATCGCATTGTGTGTGAACACTCAGCAGTTGTCCAGCGATAAAACCCCTGCGAGGATTAAATTTGCGTTTGGTCTGAATGCCGCACATTAACAGGCTAAATAACATTATGTCAAAATACTGAATCTACATATACACTAAAACTGAAGCTTATTATAAACAAGAACATGTAGATTTAAGATAAACAAGCAAAGAAATCTCGATTTCATAAAAAGAAGTAATCAATCTTAATAAGTTAGGGAAATAATAAACAATAAAAGTGAATATGATGATCTGAATGAACTAAATGCTGTTTTAAGTATGACGGATAGTTAGAGTAAAGGTAAATTTAAAAGCAAGACCAACCAATAAAGATGTCCCTAGAGTGAAGTGCTTGCCAGTTAAGTATGTCATACATGAAACGTGTGTGTGGTCAGGATGCCTCAAGACAATCTAATAATATTACTGTCAACAATATTTAAAGGATGAAGATGTGTAATCAATAATGGGAAATAAAAGCTGTTAGTTTGTTTTCTTAGTAATTCTTAATAGACTGAAACAATGAATTGACTGATATAGAATTCTAAGACTAGAATTTGTTTTATTTCTCATAAATCAATATGAGGCCTATAAGAAATTTCAGAATCAATCCCAATCCCAAAAAAAAGTCCCAAGTGGAGACCATCAGTTAAATGAATAGCCAGCTCAACAGATGATTATATCTAGTACCAAACAACATGTTACTAACTTAAAAAACATTTTAACAGCTTTAAATTTTAGTCGTATTGGACTCAGATGTGTATATATTTATCATCTGCATATAAATATAAAACTCTGGCTTGGTGCAGATGAATGGGGAAATATGCCTTGCATATTGAGTTTGATGGCTGCTCTCTTGTCTGGAGTTGTTTGTGTTTTATTCATCAACACAGAACTTTGTAAAATAGTAGCTGTTTGATGTAAAGACTGCAATTATGGTCAGAAAATAAAGATGTTCTGAAGTAAACGGACACACCCACCCAGTTTCTCCAAATCCCGTGGGGAAACACTGAGGACTTTTTGATTATTTAATATATGCAGTGGTGAAAAACCTGTCTGGTATTTGGGAAAGTTTATCATTATATTCAGTTTTGGCTTTGGCTTCGGACAATAATTTTCGTTTCGTTTTAATATATTTTATACTTTCTATGAATATTATCCAATTAATCTTATTTCTGTCCTGTATAGACACCTTATTTTGAAAACCGTCACATTGTCACATGTTTCCGCGACCCTGTACGCAGGATAAGCGGTTGACGATGGATGGATGAACATTGTCACATGTGTATCTTCGTGCTAAATTCATGAAGTCCGACCCAGTTTGATAAATAATATTGTATGTCGTTCTCCTGTGGCGTAACATGAAGACTTCACAGCCTCTCTTCAGATAGGACTCTAACACTGCAGCACTTGTCTTTGTAAAGAGAGAAACTTTCAGTGGATTTACCATAAAGGCTTTAATACGTGTGCACTCCAAATTTTAAACACGAAATGGAAATAACACTCTCTAAATTCCTTATTTTTATCATTATTAGTAGGTAGCTCTAATGGCGTCATGATTTGCCTTTTGTATGTGTGGGCAGGATGATGACCTGGAGGAGGGGGAGGTCAAAGATCCCTCAGACAGGAAGATCAGACCACGTCCTATCTGCAGGTTCTTCATCAAAGGTAAGTGGTAAATAGGGGTGTGCAATATATTGACTCAATATCATTATCGCAATATACACTCAACAAAATTATAAAATCAACACTTTTGTTTTTTCCCCCATTCATCATGAGCTGAACTCAAAGATCTAAGACTTTCTCTATGTACACAAAAGGCCTATTTCTCTCTAAATGTTGTTCACAAATCTGTCAAAGGCTACGTTCGCACTGCAGGCCTTAATGCTCCATTCCGGATCCGATTTTTTTGTTTTCACAGTTCACATTACTGTTTAAATGTGGCCCATATCAGACTCCAGTGTGAACTCTCCACGGCCTGAAAGGGACCCGAATGCGCAGAAGAATAACACAATGTTGCGTGCATTTATGTCCATGCTGAGGTCGCATTTAAAAACATCCGATCTGTATCGGATTTGGACCACACATGAAAGTGACCAAAATCCGAACAGGAAAAGATCAGATTCCTGTTAACACTGTTATAAAAAGATCAGATCTGAGACCATATGAGCAAAAAAATCGGATTTGGGTCACTTTGAGTGTAGCCAAAATCTGTGTTAGTGAGCACTTCTCCTTTGCTGAGATAATCCATCCACCTCACAGGTGTGACATACCAAGATGCTGATCAGACAGCATGGTTATTGCACAGGTGTGCCTTAAGGCTCGACTATACTCTGGAGCGGATGCGCACACAGACCGCTGCGGATGCAGACTACTTCTGTTCTGGAGTCTGCCTGGCGGACACGTTCCACACATGCCCAGTAGATCGGATGGTGCCCTGGTAGCTCTAGTTGGCCATTTTTTATGTCCGCGCAGTTATGAAAAGTAGGAGGCACGCAGACGTCCACACAGACCCTACGCGTACCCCCTTTGATGACGATTTTTCGAGTACGCGCAGACGTGGAAAGTATAACCCTTGCTTTAGGCTTGCCACAATAAAAGGCCACTCGAAAATGTGAAGTTTCACTGTATTGGGGGGGTTCCGGAAACAAGTGGCCCAATCCCAATGTCCAGACTCACAGACTTTGAGGCGTGTTCTCGGGAAGTCCGTGAGGGCTTAGGGCTGTCCCACTGTCAAATTGTCAAGTGCGCGAGGGCTCTCTCGCGGACATTTTGAGCCCTTTTTAGACCCTTTTCTTAAGTCCGCATTTCTGCAGACTTTGCCTGAAGGAATTTCCCACAGTTCATAGCGGTGTGACGTGAAACACGGGGGTTACCGGGGGAAGCCCGGAAGCGACAGAAATATCATGGCAAATCTGCGTTATAAGAGAAGAAAGAAGAAAAACGAAGTCAGCAGAGTCTGTGAGGGTTCAAAGCTTAGGGCTTAGGGGGGACATTGGGCCAGTATCTGGTGTGACCTGCATAGAGAAATTTTGGAGAGGTTTTAGCGAGCGCCAAAGGAAAATCTCCAGCACCAAAATTATCAGAATTTGGGGGGGACGCATTTCAGCTATTCTCGTAATGTGTTTTAATACCCATTTATTAAACAACTATTGAGCAAGCAGAACAGAAACTTGACGTCTTTGACTTCCAGCAGTCACCTCTACTTTCATCCACAGCTGTATTTTACACTTGCAGCAGGCGCTAATGGGAGAGATGACTCCCTGTGATTTCTCCCAATATAAAAGCCATTTGTGCTTGAAGTGTCCCGGTATTCACCGGTACTGTCACTTTTACATTTTACTCTTTGGCGTACCGGCACAGGCACTCTCCTCTGCCCTCTTCAGATTACGTTCTCTGGGCACTACGTGATGCTCACCTGTTCCCGTTCTCGCCTGCCTGCTAATCTCCGTCGTGAGATCTGTGGTCTCATGCAGCTGTGTGTTTAAAGTTGCTCGTCAAAGTCACTTTTTGTGAACCAATCAATCACATCCTGGAGGAGGCAGGACATTACAAAAAAGGTAGACTCACTACAGCAAACTTTGTTGAACGCGTTTTGTATGCACTGTTTTTATTACTGACAAGTTAATAATTTACATAAACAAATCTAACCAATATGTAAAGCATTTTCTTGCCCAATAATTTAATTACTGAAACCAATGCACAAAAATGAAAGTGCTGTTTTGTCCAGCTGGAATTAATATTAGGCTACTAATGGTCAGTCAGCTATAGAAGCCTATACTATTACCTGAAATTATAATGAAAACACCAACATTAGCACTTATCAAACCTTAACCACAGTGCTGTAGACTAATATCAGAAAATGGTTTTATTTGTGAAACAGCTGAATCTCAACTAATAAATCTATCTATCTGTAGGCAGATTATCCAAATGAAGTGTAAACTGCAAATATATTGTACTAACATTATACTTTCTATCTAATGTTATAATATTTATTATTACACTAATTTATACCTTTACTCCTCCAGTTTGTGGATACATTTTCCTTTTTTTTATCATGGTCAGAAATAACAAGAAAATGCGTTTTGGTCATAAGGTAACTCATTGCCTTTACTGTATGCATACCGTTCATGCTTATTGTTTGCGAAGTCACCCCCCAAAGGCCCATTCTGAGCCAGGCCTCACGCAGTGCAACACATCTCCTTCGCATAGAGTTGATCAGGTTGTTGATTGTGGAATGTTGGTCCACTCCTCTTCAATGGCTGTGTAAAGTTGCTGGATATCGGCAGGACCTGAAACACGCCGTCGTATACGCCCATCCAGAGCATCCCAAACATGCTCAATGGGTGACATGTCCAGTGAGTATGCTGGCCATGCAAGAACTGGGATGTTTTCAGCATGTGCAGTACCAATATAATTGATGAAAAAAATGCGCTCCTTTGGCCTGTGATGAGGCCGCCTCTCTCCGTCTGCTCGAACCCGCAGAGTGGTGAATACAATGTCCCGCCCACGGTACTGTAACAACTGCTAATTGGTTACAAGTCACGAGTCATAGCCTATCAACACTGACTGAGCCATCACGCTGCTTCCTTCCTCTCAGCAGAGCTCCACAGACACAGAGCGAAATGAGCAGAACTGGTCAGTGTAGATTAAACCAGTTAACCATAACTACACTCGTTGCTGTAAGTGCAGCAAAACCAGGGGTACTAGTAAAAGGCTGATAATGCATCAGTACAGCAAGCAGGGACATGCACCAAGCGATATTTTAATCTGCTCTGTCTCGTCCACCGCAGCTGTAGTTTAGGTTTTACATGAGCACATGTGCTAGCTTGGCTAAATAGCTAGTTTGTCATAAACATGCTAAAACGAAATCTCTGTCTGTAGCCTGTTTAGCTGAGATGCTACGTACCTTAAAATTTAGCAAATCCTTGTAAACTCAGATGCTTGTTAAGAGAAAACAGCTCCTCCCTGCCAGCAGCGGAGGAGGAGGACTGCCACGGACTGCTGTCTTCAATCTAAACTTTACTCAGCAGTGTTTCCCATACGTTCATTTATTTGTGCCGGCCCGCCATAATATCAACGCTGACCGCCACAGATTGATTTTCATTATTTTTTTTATAGCTGGTAGTCAATATCGACTGCACGCACATGCTCACTTTTGTTGCCAGCAGTTTAGACATTAATGGCTGTGTGATGTGTTATTTTGAGGGGACAGCTGCACACACACTACTTTACATTGTAGCAAAGGGTCATTTCTTCAGTGTTGTCACATGAAAAGATAAGCGTGTGATTGAAGAGAGAGAGTAGGAAATGAATAAAAGAAAAGACAAGCGAGTCAGAGGAGTGAAAAACAGAAAGGACAAAAGTAAGATGATGTGTGGCTTAGGAAGACAACGAAACTTGGTTGATGTTATTGGCTGATTTAATATTATAACAGATGTGGATTGGAACTGTGTCTTTACACTGCTGCCAACTTTTGTCTATTCTGATCTCATCATAGTAAACCAATTAATTTGACTGGAAGACTATTTTAGAATATGTGTTGGTATTTTCCAAAAGAGGATGGCACAGGGCTGCTGCTGATTCTGTTTCTGAGGATAACCTTGTAGTAAAGATAACAGGCTTTCACTTGTGTAAAGTTTTGATACACAAAGAATGCTGTGGATTTGATTATACAGTGACCAGACGTTAGTAGTGATTTCTCCTGGATTGGACACTGACTAACATTCAAATTCCATGCATCACAGCTACAGTAAATTACTGTATTATTATAGACATAAAACAATCTAACGTTGTAAAAATATCTGTTATGGCTTTGGAGAGCAGATTACTTTGTATCGGCTCTTGTTATGTGAGTTGTTGTGCAGCAGGGGGAGCCATTGTACCTAACATAGATTTCAGATTCTTTTTCTTTTGCCACATGTAGTCAATAAGAAACTAAGTACTTAAAATATAGATTTAAAATGAACATAGTTTAAATGTCTGTCAGGAATAAATATAAAGGGTCCCCAATTTTCTAAGGTCAGGTTGCAGTATAGTAGATGGTGAAAGGCAGTGTGTTGTGTTTGCTGCCACAGGAGAGAAATGTAAGGCCTGTGTGTCTGTAACTTTACTATGGCATCTAGATAGTTAGCAGCTACAAGTTAGGCTAAAGTCAACTAAAATAGCCTATATCACAGATATGTTTCAGAGCTAGAGGTACAGTAATTACAGCACTCAGATGATTTATCATTTTTTCTTCTACAGCAGCGAATAAAATCCTGTGGCTCGTAGCTGCTAACTTGCTAGCTTTTCACCATGTGGACCAAGTCTCTGAAGAGTAGAAGACACACTAGTAACCTTAAACAGGGCCTCTTAATATATTTTCTGTGGCATCAAACACAACACATAACCTTTCACTCACTATTGTACTTAGGGCTGAAATGATTCATCAGTTAAATCGATTACTAAAAAAAATTAGACTCAAATTCTTTTGTTTAATCCATACTATACTATATAGCGCACTGTATCGAACAGACCTTTATTACTGTGGCACATCGCGCTTACGCTGTGTGAACACGACGTGATTATGATGCCGCTAATTGCAAAGTTGAAGGAAGAGAGTCTGGGTTGTTCACTTACACAGCTGTTCCCATTACCAGTGGTGCCTCCGCCGCCAAGCAAAAGTACTTCTTAGACGATTCAACGATGAATCGATGAAATAATCTGTAGAAGCTTCGAGTACTAAAATCATTGATAGCTGCAGCCCTAACTGTACTGCAGTCTTAGCTTATCTACTCATTGTATGGCTAACTAAGGTAAGGAAACTACTTCTCAGCAGTAAAATTATGACTATGAGGATTGTAAACCATACTACATTTTGTTTCCTTCAGGAAATTGTACTTGGGGTATGAACTGTAGGTTCATCCATCCCGGAGTTAATGACAAAGGTAACTATTCCCTCATCACAAAACCAGACCTCTTCTCACCTAATGGAGCGCCTCCTGGAGGACCACACCCTCTCATCCCCAATAATCCCTGGGTACGTCTCCCTCTCCCACTACGTTTTGCAAAACAGTAAAGATGGTGCACAATATCTGTGTGCTTTTGAAGAAATTCTGCTGTAACATTGTTACAGTACATTATTACTTATAAATCATGAAGATTAAAACAATTGATCTGACTAAAATACTCAGCAACTGGATCTATGCCAACTGCAATTCTGACTGTGTCCCCATAGTGTGACAGTCGGAGTGTGTGTATAAATACAAAGAAACTTGTGAATTACTTTGTCACTGTTTTAGGCTGGACCTGCAGTGGAGGAGCTCCCTCCACCACCTCCTCCAGTGGAGCCTCCTGTCGAGAGTGCCTGGGAGAGAGGTCTCAGGCATGCCAAAGAGGTAAACACTTCCACGGCCTCTCATGGAAACAAAATTGAGCTGTTTGTTTAATGATACTCCAGACCTGTGTGTGTGTGTGTGTGTGTGTGTGTGTGTGTGTGTGTGTGTTGAAGCAGAGACAAAAGCGTTAGTGATTCAATAATAACACTCAGTTGCCAGTTTGTCTAAAAGTTTTAATGTTCAGTCTTTGTTTTGATACTTTTTGGAGGATGTAGTTTGGGGAGCTATTGAACTGTATTGCATTATCCAGAAAGGTGTTCAGTTATTTAGTGTACCCTCATTGATACAAATGGGATGGACAAAATAATAAAAATACCGGTCAGTATAGTCACACATTACACTGAGTCTACAGTCTCATTAAAAGCAGCAATAAGTGTTTTATTGTTTAATGTCAAGATGTTGGACCTCTCTTCACGTCATTGTAAAAAAGATTACTTTGTGGTATAGTTTCCATTTGCTGCATTTTATATCTGTGTTCTTTATCTGGTTCTTTGTTCCATAGGTTCTGAAAAAGGCCACCATCCGTAAGGAGCAGGAGCCAGACTTTGAGGAGAAGCGTTTCAATGTGACCATCGGAGAGGACGAGAGAGAATTTGACAAAGAGAATGATTTCTTCAGAGAACGCAGCTACCGCATCATCAGAGAGTATGACCTGCTCACATTGGGTTATCAGTTTAAACTAGGACACACATTATACAGTGTTATGATGCATAGCTCCATACCTGAACGTGGTCCTCGATCAATCTATCGAGAGAGAGAGAGAGAGATGATTGGGTTGAATATTAAGCTGGTTGAAGCACAAACATGGAAGCTATACTGATTAGTGCAGGCACATCTGCAGACAGCCTTGTCAGTGTTACTGCTGTGGGGTGATGTGAGTGCCCCCCTTGTGAGGTTTGGGAGTGAAAAGCATGTCTTGATGCTAGTGTTCTGTAATAAAATCTTCAAATAATTATTTGTAATAAGGGCCATGTCGAGCCTAACAAAAGATTTCACTTTCTGCTATCTATATATATATTTTTCCAAATCGTTGTCATTTATCATATAATAGTAAATTAATCATTTTTGGGTTGCACATTGTTAGTTGCAGTCTTAGTAGCTATACCAAATATGACGCAATCGTTTTTTTTGTCTTTAACACTGAAATGTTTTCCTCTTTCAGTGAAATGGACTTCAGAGATCCTATATATGGGTAAGTGGAGCGCAACTTTGTTGTCACTTTGTTGTCATTGTCACTTTTCTGTCCCTTGTCAAAACCTGAATCTTCATTAGGCCATAGTGTAGACAGATGTAGATGATGTACACTGTCCAGTGTGACTGATATTTATGCACCACTTTACTGCATAAACAGCACTATACTACATACTACTTTAAAATATACTACATCTTGCACTCTACAACACTACTTGCACCTTATAACTGTTTTACTTTACTACCAGCTCATGATTTGCATAGTGAAGCATAATGACTGCCTTCTATATTGTGCTTTAGTGTACTATTTATTTTATAGTTTTATTATGTTGTCTGTTTTTGTATTGACCTTGGACAACCTGCTGGGGACTACAGATGAAAATTAGTCTTCTGGCTAGATCTGGCATATTTACATTGACACAAGATGATATGTTCATTAATGTGCACTGTCCCTTTTAAATAAATAAAAATAATAAGTGCCAAAAAAAAAAGGAGAAAAGGCCATGTTTTTCTTTATGAAAAACTGTCAGCCTTTCAGATTTGAACAGCGGAAATATATTTTTAAAGCATGTGTACACATTTCTGGATCAATTTCTCAAATGTGCTTCCCTCTGCAGTGACCCATATGCTGATCCATACTATGACTATGAAATGGAGGCCCTATGGCGAGGTGGCCAGTATGAAAACTTCAGAGTGCAGTACACAGAAGCTCCCCTTCCGTACTACAGTGTGAGTTTCCTCCACAGTCATCGTATTTTTCTCTGTAATGTAAAAGGTTGTATCACCAAAGTGAGTCCTTCACCTTGAACAACTCAAAACGAAACAAAAACAACAAGTCCCTTATCTCAGCACTGGGCCAAGCTTGATTTACCCCCGTGTCACTAGTTTTGGTTTGTTTAGGACGAAGGAGCGAAAATGTGAGGGCTGAACCAGTCATGGCTGAACTGCCTACTCAACTAGCTTAAAATGACTTTTGTGTAGTTTACCAGTGCCTGATGAAGAACATGCTTTTGTGTGAAGCATCACATGAAAACATGAAGGAGTGGCCAGGCACAGGATAGCTTAACAAAGGTCAAAAAAATGGTTTAAAGTTAATTATCCTAGGGTCTGTTGGTTGATTTACTCAAAAAAAAAAAACATTGTGCATTGTAATTAACTTCAGTGTATTTGTGTCGCTGTGTCATGGGTAGGCCCAAAGCACGCCCACCCTATCAATAGTAACGGGAGGGATTTTTTCCCTGCCCTTGGAGAACTGGCCTCTACCCAAACTACTGCAAAAGTTCCAATTGATATATACTTGGCAAAAGCAAGAAATAGCCAGTAATGGTCAGAGGATTTTTTTTTGTTGTCATTTTTTAAATTCAAATTTTATGTGAAAACATTTTTGTTATTCAACATAAAAGCTCAAAACAATATTTTGGCAAAAGCCATTACTGGCTATTTAGTTATTAATCTCAATAAAGCAAGAAAAAAGTTTTGACTTTAGTTATTGGAGCATAAAAATGGTTTCCACGTATATGAAACGTGTATATTTGACAATAAATCAGCTGATTTGTATTAGAGCCTTATATAATTACAGATCTAAACATATCCGTGGCTTTAACAGCCGA
Organism: Micropterus salmoides; assembly: GCF_014851395.1. Classification (NCBI taxonomy): domain Eukaryota; kingdom Metazoa; phylum Chordata; class Actinopteri; order Centrarchiformes; family Centrarchidae; genus Micropterus; species Micropterus salmoides. Next base: position 35,545,826 of record NW_024044570.1, read on the forward strand.
GAAATGACAAATAAAAAAAGAAACATAGTATAGTTTGTCCACTAGAGGACACTCTGCAACCCCCTTGTTGGCAACACAGGCTTTGAACTCTACAAATCCACCACAGACCACAGCAATCATCTGAACCTTTTTTCCATAGTACTATTTCTTACAATAAAAAAAGTTCATTTTTCAGCTGCATTGTGTCTTGTTATCTTGATGAGGTCTGATAACTACACATAGCAAATGTTAGTCTTGTTTATGGAAAAACCCTGAAAAAAGAATATCAGACAATATATAGGAATATTGGATATTATATATATTATTGGATTTAAAATATGTCTTAAAAATCCCATATTGGTCAGACTCTAATTTGTATAATACAATGATAAAAATAAATTAAATGTGATAATACAAAAAAGTTATGTTTTGGGTCTATATTAATCTGGCAAACTTTCATCCTGATGGAATAAAAGGATTTTCTCCCTATTCCTGGGCGGTGCCTGGCTTTACATTTCTATTAATTTCTATCAAATTAAGGTAAACCTTTCATATCTTGTGAATAGTACTGTGCTGGGTTAGACTGGTATATGTGAATATCTCTGTGAATTATAGGCCCTAAATTTGTCCTTGGAAAGTTCATAAAATGTATCATTACAAAAAGAGTGGCAAACCGTCTTTAAAAGACATTTTTTATGTATAGCTGTCATTCTTGGACAAGGTTCCTTTCCTTTCCTGTAGCTCAAAGGCCAACTGAAATAATATCTCAAATTTTCTTATTCTCTACCAATTCCATGAAAAGTCCCAAACCAACAATAAATTGATCTTACTAACATAGTATACAACAAGTGCGTATCCTAAGTAAGCTTGATATGTTATTCCTCTCTGCCATAGATTTCAGTTAATGTCCAGTAACTATTAGAAACGCATCACAAGGTCTATTTTTTATTCTTTATTTATTCATTTTTTGAAAAATGTAGAGTTGTGCCACTTGGTTTTGTGTGAGGGCCATCGCAGCAAATTTGCAAGAAAACCTAACATGTCCATCTTGACAGGAGCGTGAACGCGATCACGACCCTCGGGAGCGTCACCGGGACCGAGAGAGGGAGAGAGATCACCGCGAGAGGGAGCGCCGGCAGAGAGAGAGGGAGAGGGAAAGGGAGCGGGAGCGAGAGAAGGAGAGGATGAGGCGAAAAGAAGAGTGGGAGCGGGACCGCATGAAGAGGGACGAGAAGGAGAGGCCGAGGATGCGTCCTCCTCGAGACACCAGGGAGAAGAAAGAAGAGGACAAACTGAAACCACGCTCTCCCCTCAGCCTACCACCAAAGTAAGTGACATTTTAATTGGTTTTAGGTTAATTGTGTTATTTAGCAGAAATGTTTGATTTCTTGAAACACTAGAAAAGAACCAAGACAGTCATTAGGATTTGTGGATTAAGTGACACAGTTGTACTTATTGGTTGTGGCTGACACACACAGGCATGCATCACTACTAGAGCCCGACTCATACTGGATTTTTGAGACCTATACTGATATTTTGGTCTTACAGCTTCACTCCAGCATTTTTGAAATAGCACTTTTACAAGATGACACCCTCTGCATGTCTTTATTTTTAGTTTTTGAAGTTTCATAGTCAGGAACAATGGAAAGAGTCTTCCTGGCAAACAGTGACCTAAAGCAATGACTGGTGAGCGTCGGAGTACATGATTTGATTGTCATGGAACTGTGACTTTCATGTTATGATCCATTATCGAAAGCATAATTATTTAACTGCCACTTTAATATTTCACAAATGAATATGAGATAAAACCAAACATTTTTATTTACATATAGGTACATTTTATCAGTAGCTTCGGCTTTACATAATGTATGATAGCTTGACCTGATAAAACTATGATGTGCAAGAATGGGGAATTTGCACATTAGCGAAGTTTGATTTGCAGAGAAATCTGTGTTACAGTTCCACTTCCCTTTCTTACCGTGGTTTCTGTTGACTGGTATTTGCTTACTTATTGATAAAATCTGTGTAGCACTAAATATGACGTGCGTCATTTGAGACGTAGGATAATTAAATGATATGCATCGGAGGTTTTCTTTTAACACACAGCTGATGAGCTGTTTTTGTTACCGTGTGGTAGCCCAGTAATATAAGTATGTCACCTCATGACATTGTTAAGCATTGTTTGAGACTGAGAAGATGACCATAAATACTACTATAATAAATATTTTGTAAAACAGTTTGATTATGCTGGCAATGTGTCAAATCTCCCCCTGTTTTTGAAGCATTTAAAAAAATGAATACTTTTATAAAATTTAAGTGGGGGTGTGATGAGACACCTAAGTTACGAGACAAGACACAGTATTGGGTTCACAGCATCAAGTAGAGATGAGATTTAACAATATGTTTTAACAATGCCAAATTATGTGAAAAGTTTGAACATTAAACACTTACTTTACTGCATTCTTGCAAGTTTTCTGCTTTTCCCGCATCAGTTTACGGTGGAAATGTGTTTATTTATGGAAATGCAAAATTCATGTGGCAGTTGGCAATTCAGAATATAATGTTATCTAATGCAGTGCAGCTCTCAGGCATTCTGTGTTGCTTTCAGATATGTTTCTCCTGTAGATCAGCTTTTATTTCACGCGATGTGCCGATTGTTTAGACATCTGTGGATAAGCAGGCATTTCAGTCATATTTAATAGATAGAAGCAAAACAGCAGAAGAAAGATAAATGCATCAGAAGTTCTGGCAGTGACTTCAGCGACTATGGTAATAAGGTAATGTTGACCTGCACACAACAGAGACATGGTTTCCCTAATCATTCAAAATCAATGCAGAACAAATGATTTTCACCCGCACGCTGTGTGAGCACAGTAAGTCACGGTTTTAACTGCAGAGCAATGTGTGTGCATAGCGAGTGAGTGGATGGGCGAACGTGAGAGGGTGAGCAGCAGAAGGTGACGCTGAAAGCGAGCAAGTAATAAGTTGGCAGTCTGGCAGTAAATGTAAAGTGTAGTTCAGTTAATAAAGTGTCGTTTCCACAACTGCTGGAAAGTGAAGGTGGTCTCCCTGTGCCTCAGACTCTGGTCTAAAGGCTGAGCAGGACGGGACGGGTCGGAGTCACTCGACTACACTCACGGTAGGATGTTTCAGGGGGGAAGTAGCATAAACACAAACACAATAGTAACAGGATTAAATAACCAAACTAATCAACATGGGGAAAATGATGTCGGTTAGAGGCTTTTTGGTTTTGATTACTCTTCAATTGACCGTCCAGCCCTAAGCACAAGGCTCTTTCTTCCTCCCTGGAAGTTTGCAGAGTCTTCCCTGGTGCTCTGTGGTGACTGCGACACAGCGTCACTAGAGCTGGAGGCGGGACCAAATTTGACGGAGTAATTCCTCTATGCAGGACAAATGCTGCAATTCAGGGAAAACCCGTTAGTGTCAGCAACTGCAAACCAACACCCATATTTTGTTATTGTGTGCAATGATGATTGACGTGATGTTCTTGCACAATATTACCTGCCAGAGGAGAAGTGGAGAAGTGGAACATTGTCTGAACACACGTTTCCCGATGAGCTACACTTGAGCATGGATGAAGAAGAACTTGTTGGAAACTACCTGCAGTATCTACTGATACAATGCAGAAAGTTAGAATTCTCTGTTGAAGATTTTGAAAGGGTAGTGGTGTCCAGTGAAATAAAAGATTTAAAAAACTGATGCAGGTAGTACAAATGACCACAATAGCTCAACTTTAACCTCTTCTTTTGGAATATTTCTTATTTATTCACTTTATGATCTGCAGTAATACAAATGTTCAATGTTACTGCGACTGCAGCAGTCACTTCTGTACATGAGTAGAACTGTATGTGTATTCACAGTGAAATTAGATTTTTTGATTTGTGCAACTCTTAGTCGATCAACTTTGGGTTGCCAGACGATTGAATTCACCAAAACCTCCGGTTAATTTAAAGAGAGTATATAGTTATTGTAGTTAATATTAAATTAAGTTTACTATACCCAAACCTCAGAAGCATGCCTGTAATTTGGAACAGCCCTCCCGTTTTGCAAATATGATTAAGTCTCTGTTGCTCTGAGTTTCCCTTCACTAACAGAAAAACTGTGTTTCCACTTCGTCAGAGTCAGTAGGTCTTAACAAGTCTTAATATGTATTTAAATTAGATTTAAGACTGTAAAGTTGACATTTCACTACAGGTTAATGGAAGACATTTGCTTCAACTGGTTTTGGTCGTAACTTGCTGAAGAATGTATTCAACCTAATGCATTTTTTATTTGGATTTTTTAACACTTTCTTTTTATTTAAACAAACAAACAGTAGGTCCACGCAAAGTTCAACTTCAGCTTGTGCAGTTAACTGAGCCTCCTCCCACCAGACCTGCTCATGTTTCTCCTGAAGGCTGCCCAGGCTTATTCATTAAACCTACAAAGGTCAACAACACTCTATTAATCGTTGTTGTACTCTGAAGGCCTTATGGGTTTATATGCCCCACTTCCTTTTTTTAAATTCCTTCCTCAAAGGTATCGTTCTGTTGATAGGAAAAATTGTTTAAAGAGCTAAAAATAGCTCTTGTGTTGTTGTTCTATTATGCGCTACTTATTGCTCACATGTAGCTCAAAATAGAACACTATGTTCTTGCATCACTATGGACTTTCACATTCACTGGACCTTTTGTACTTGCACTATGTATGTAACACTGCGCCCAGATAATTATGTCATTCCAAGTATGTGCGCCTGTCTAGATTTATGTTGGTGATAATTAAAATTATCTTTGGTACATGCAATATTATGCTTAAAACAGGTTGTGCAAGGTCCAAAGGCCCTTTCTGTATTAATTTAAACAAAACATACTCTCACTAGTTAAAATGCTTAACCACGTCCTTCAACAGGGTCCACAGTCACACAGTTGGGACTCCTTCAAGCTTTCATTCAAAGACTGTTTTATTCACAGTGGGAATATTCACTCATCTTCTTAAGTTCCTCCAACAAATATATATAATGGGTACCTTTTTTAATTCTAAAAGCACAACAAGGACTAAGTGGTAGGCCTTAACACTAGAACAGCCATTGGGTCAAATTTTCCTAAAAGTGTGTTATGTAGCACCCCCTATTGTTGTAAACATACATAAAAGCTGCTGCTTATAGCTTTTGTGTATACATGATCATCAAAACTAATGCTGCAGTAGCCTAGTTTTTCTCTGTGTTCTGCGGTCCCTTCAAGAGAGCGTGCGGCTCCCTCGTGTGCTTTTTGACCAGCTATAATTTTTCCAATGCTGTGTATTTAGTAAAAGTGATCATTATATATTTTTCCGTTGGGTAAAAATCTACTATGAATTTTGGAATTGATGATAATCGTTTCTTTCGAATAAATAGCCCTACTTTTATTTGAACTTTCAAACTTTTGTAGCTCTGTGTTATTCTCCGGATGCCCGATGAAGTCTGAAAAAAAAAAAAGCAAAACAGAAGCTGTGTTTAGAATATAACTTGGTTATAACATCTATAACAGCGACGAGTGGATGACATCAAAGGAGACGCCGCGCGTGAACATGCCCTTCACAGATGCGCGGTGCAAAGTGATCGACCTGCACGGTGAAGGCAAAATGAACAGATTAGAATAAACATTCGGTAAATGCCTGAAATGTGATGGTGTTTATAGGAAATGCACAGCTAAGGTGATTTCTCCAGAATCGCTTTCTCCAACTTTATGATGCAGAGAAATTTACAAAAAATTTGCTATATTAGAATATATATATCGTTATCATATCGCATAGCCCTAACGTTATCTGGAGGAAATTGTTCGAGCGGGTCAGGGGGAGAGAAAAGTCACAGGCCGCATCAAAAATCAAAAGAAAAAAAAAAAGCACTTTGGACAACGCAGGGCTCTACAGTGCGACAAATTCAGTTGCATATGCTCCTAAATATAGATACAAGCAAAAAGTAAAAATGTTTTAACAAAACATTTATTTACATTTATTCATCGGATAATTCACAATCACTCGAAATTAATAGGGGGGAGGGCTGCGTAGAAACAACGGTTTATGCTTCTCTATCTCCCTCCCTCCTGTCTGTGGATTACAGCTACAATGGGGAAAAACAGAATTAGGTCCAAAAGTTCTCTTTACAACCACAAAAAGCAAACATTGACAATGTAATATGGGAAATAACGCAAATGATGTTGGGGGCTTTTTTGATCTGATTATTGCTGCATATACTTTTATAATGAAATAAATGCATTTCATAAACCTTTTAAATCAACTCTTCTTTATCAGAAGTTTATAAATGTAGGCTATATGACAGTTCATAATGTATTTTTGTTGGTCTGGGTCCCATGGACTTGGACTTGCTGAAAAAGGTTGGTGTGTTATGAAATGATTGTTATGGAATGTTTTCTTAATATGGACATATGTTATGAAAATATGAACATGTTAAAATGTATAGATAGCATCCTTAATCCGAACCAGTTGACACCGTGAGGCACTAAGAAATTCCCTGATGAAATGTTCATCATGAATGCATATAGTTTGGGAAATGACTTAGAGTTTCTGTGTGTGGTTTCACGTTAGTCATTGGTGTGTCATGATCTTATAGTAATCTATAAATATGTGGACGAATTTAGCACAGACGCACAGCTATATTTGCACAGTTGTTTGACTTAAAACACTGTCCAACCTTTGAGTGACCTTTGAATTTCATCTCAGCCCCCTGTCTGTATACATATTAGATGTGATGTCATTGATGGGGAAATTAGGCAACTGCCGCAGACTTAAGCTGGTTAACGGTTGTAATCTTTACTCATTACCAATGATGGCAACATTTCCCTGCAACGCTGTTCAAAAATTTGCCCCGTGAATCATCAGCTTTACAGTGCCTTCCTAAAGTATGGGGGGGGACACTCTCAACAGCCACTTTATTAGGTACACCTGTCAATTGCTTGGTAACACAAATAGCTAATCAATCAATCACATGGCAGCAACTCAATGCATTTAGGCATGTAGACGTGGTCAAGACAACTTGCTGAAGTTCAAACTGAGCATCAGAATGGGGAAGAAAGGGGAGTGAAGTGACTTTTAACGTGGCATGGTTGTTGGTGCCAGACGGGTACCACTATTTCAGAAACTGCTGATCTCCTGAGATGTTCACGCACAACCATCTCTAGGGTTTACAGAGAAGGGTCTGAAAAAGAGAAAATATCCAGCGAGCGGCAGTTTTGTGGGCGAAAATTCCTTGTTGATGTCAAAGGAGAATGGGCAGACTGGTTGGAGATGTCAGAATCAGTTTTATTGCCAGGTACATTTTCACATACGAGGAATTAGCCTTGGTATAAATTGGTGCTTACAGTAAATACGAACATAAATATAAATTAATATATAAAATGTAAGGAGATCAAAAATCTACAAGTATACCAAAATTACCATTATACTATAATACAATGCTGAAAAGTGTGTGCAAAAAATCACAACATGCGCATGAAGCACAGTTGAGCATTATTGTAAAACGCAGAAAGGCAACAGTAACTCAAATAATCACTCATTATAACCAAGGTATGCAGAACACCATCTCTGAACGCACAACACGTTGAACCTTGAAGCAGGTAGACTACAGCAGCAGAAGACCACGCCAGGTGCCACTCCTGTCAGCTAAGAACAGGAAACTGAGGGTGCTCCTCAAGTCTCTGAATTGCATCCACATTTCCCTCACTTGCGTCTTTTCCTTGCGTCTTTGTCCCGCCCACCGGGGATGCATGGAGAGACACAAGGAAACCAAGCCAGGAGAGAAGGGACGAGGAAATATGTTTGTAGGGACATGAGACGTCCTTTGCTCCGAAGCGTCACTAAAGTGACGTCTGTTTCTGATGACGGCGGCAGCTGATCACAGCTGGATCAGCTGTCAGTCGGCTCTAACAGTTGTAGAGACTTGATGGAGTTTGTGTCTACGTACATGTGCACTGTGGTACTAATAAAGTCGCACAGTTATCAGTGCAGAGCAGAATGATTCTGTTACCTGTTTTTTTTTTTTTTTTTTTTTTAGCGCAGCATCTTTTATTCATCATTTCATAAGCTGATTTTACTCGCGGAGCCACTGACTGCTTTCATCAGATGCTTTGCTCGCTTCATTAGATACTTTGGTGCAGTTTAGTGACTTGTCCGACTCCTTATGTGTGCTATGTTTTATTTTCGTCTATTTGGACTAAACACAGGAATCAGCAGCCTCACATGTGACTGAATAGAAATGACGATAAATTATGTACATGTTTTTTGCTGACAGACTCTCTGACTTTAATTGTCTCCATAATAAAAGTTGATTGAAGAAATAATAGAAAGATTTTTCTAATAAATAAATAAAGTTGTGTGTGGGGCCTTTGTTGTTCAGACCTACAATGAACACAGATTTTAACAAGACAGTGAATCATAAAACAACTCAAATAAAGGCTTTGCAGTGATACACTTGAGTTTAATCTGTCCTGATGTGTCAGATCAGTCCAATCAATATAACTGCTACACAGTAAGGGGGCGTGTCGGTCATTAAAAGATTTCCGCGAAGGATGCACTGGTGTATCCTCGCTCATAGCTCCTCGGAGCGCAAATAAGAGCTTTGGGACAGCCTGCAAGATGGCGGAGTGAAACAACTTCTGGTTCAAGGATTGATGAGCGAAGAAACGACAAATAAGACTTGAGAAGCACCCAGTGGCCAATTCATCTTCATCTTCCAATAGAAGATTGGAAAAACGTTGCCTGGTCTGATGAGTCTCGATTTCAGTTAAGTCATTCAGATGGTCGAGTCAGAGTTCGGCGTAAACAGCATGAAAGCATGGATCCATCCTGCACCCACCCCGTGTGCGTGTGCGCGCGCGCGTACATACATACAAGTGGTGGTGATGGCGCAATAGATAAGACTATGCCTTTGTAGTGAGAGACCTGGGTTCAATCCCCCTCTGTGGCCCATTGTGTCACTGAGCAAGACACTTAACCCTTTGTTGCTCCAGAGGTGTGCGACCACTGGCATATACAGCAATTGTAAGTCGCTTTGGATAAAAGCGTCAGCTAAATGAATAAATGTAAATATGTACGTATGTATGTACGTACAGTGGGGAGAACAAGTATTTGAGTCTGTAATAAAATGGATTTTTGTTTTAGATTCCGTGTCTCACAGTTGAAGTGTACCTATGATAAAAATTACAGACCTCCTGCAAAATCAGCAGTGTATCAAATACTTGTTCTCCCTACTGTGTGTGTGGGTGCGTATATATGTATAGTGAGGAGAGATTTGGACAATGACACAAGTTATTTTGGCTGTTTACCAAAACATTCATGTTACACTTGCTGAAGACAAAACTTAAGGCAGAAAGACCCTCAAATATGCAACAACTAAAGACGGCTGCAGTGCCCCTCAAAGCACCACGAAGGAGGAAACCCAGTGTTTGGTAATGTCCATGGGTTCCAGACTTCAAGCAGTCATTCCCTGCAAAGTATTCTCAACAACATTTTCATGTATTTTTGTTCAACCCATTGAATTAAAGCTGAAAGTCTGCACTTTCAGCAATTGCATTTTGTTGTTTCAGTTCAGATCCATTGTATTGAAATACAGAGCCAAAATCGTGACATTTGTAACTATGCTGATTAGCTGTTTGCTTCTCTAAAATGTTGTACACAAAGTCTGGTGAAAGTGTATAAAACCTTTAGAAGAACTCAAGGGTTTATTTTTAATGAAAGAGTGAATAGAATTCCCAGTAGGCTTCAAATATGAGGAGTTCTACTCAATTAGCAAGCAAAGTTGCAGCATATACATCTGATTTTCAAGGTGTTTACGAGTGGGCGAGGAAAGCGAATGAAGAACGAGAAAGAAAGACAAAGAAAATCAGTGTGCTGGCTCTTCAGACGCAGTTGCCTAAAAGAAGTATACATGTGAATACAAGCGTCTTGTAAAATTGTATGCAATGGCACAAAAAGTACTCGGGGGTACATCCAGTTTATTCAAAATGAGATGAAATGAGGATGTTAGAATGGTAATGGTGTTTGCTTTTACACTGCACCTTGTTTCTAACCAGTCATTAATCATCTTTTTAGCAGACCGATGGAGCCTCCGTCAAAGAAGGAGGTTGTTCCAGTCATGAGGCGACCTGATGAGTGGAAGGACCCGTGGCGTCGGTCTAAATCCCCCAGGAGACGCCCCGGGCTGGGCTCCCCACCACGAGGCCGCCGGCGACACCGGCCCTCGGGCTCCTCCGTCTCTTTGTCAAACTCCTCCAGGTAGGAACCCTTTTCTTCAAGTCAGGACATCCTGTGTCGTAGTGTTGGCGAAAGAAGCTTGAAAAACAAGCAGCCTTTTATTTATTAATTTACGGCTCCAGGCATTCAACTTCTAGATCTGCCAATGACCGCGAGCGGGATATGTCTGACTCATACCTCACCGCTAAACCACGCTCTGAATACACAGCTGGCCAATCAGCACAGTATATACTCACTCTAACTGATGGCTGCTTTTTTCTAAGATATGGTCAAAAGCTGTTCCTGGGGCATCTTGTAATAGTTAGTTGTTTCCCAGAGAGGTTGACAGGAGAAGTAAAATTTATTGTCTTTCCAAAACCTAAAATAAATCCAGAAAAATGTTGGCTGTGGGTTGTTCCTAATGTGATGTTAGTTAGCTTACGCTAGCTAACTTACTACTGAATGTAACGTTATAAAGCACGACTCGTTGTCTTTTGTCTCAATGGTCGGGGGATGCGGTGGTTCACTTGTGCTGTGTGATCGGTAAGCTTTAGCTTTTATCTTTTTTCACGTCAGTTTGACAGCCTGAATACAACCTTCAAATGTCTGAGATCGCTTTTTCCAACAAATTTGAAAATATTTCTCAGATGTTATAAAATAGATTTATTGATGGCCTACGTCTAAAGTCAATAATGAGTTCCTGGGTTTTGGCTGTGTTGAGCTGGAGGTCATTGTTCGAACACCTCCATGCGGTACTGTGTTCCATAATTGTTTGTGATGAGGCCCACAGTGGTTGTGTCGTCCGCATACTTTATTGTCTTTACTGAAGTGTCTGTGGATGCAAAGTGTGCGTTGTAAAGGGAGAAGAGCCAAGGGGAGAGAACACAGCCCTGAGGAGCCCCTGTACTGAGGGTGAGAGGGTGTGAGCTTATGTTATTAACCTTCACCCTCTGTGATCTTTTCCACAGGAAGCTCCTTATCCAGTGGCGTATGGCTGGGTCAATGTTCATGTCCAAGAATGTGGTAAAGAGTTTAAATGGGTTAATAGTGTTAAATGCAGAACTGAAGTCTATGAACAGAATGCATGTATAGGTGTTTGGTGATTCCAGGTGTTGCAAGGTATGGTGGAGTACTATGCTGATTGCATCCTCAACGGAACGGTTGGCTTAGTAGGCGAATTGATACCGGTCCATCGGTGAGGAAGTGAAGGATTTCAAGTATGCCAGAATAATTCGTTCAAACGCTTTCATTACCACAGATGTTAGGGCAACTGGTCTAAAGTCATTGAGGCAGGTGATCTCTGAGGACTTTGGCACAGGAATGATGATGGAGCATGGAGCATTTAAAGTACTGTGGGACTGTACATTGCTTAATGAGATGTTAAATATGGTGGAAAATAGTGGCGCCAATTGAGCTGCATAATGCCTAAGCAAAGCAGGACTGATCCCATCCGGCCCTGCTGCTTTCCTGATCTTAAGCCTCCGAAATGAAGCTGTCACCTCTTCCTCCTGGATGTAGAAGAGTGGTGTTGGAGTGGGTTCGGGGGTGATGACTGGTGAGGTTATTTAATTTGTCTGGGAGGCTTGGATCGTTATTAAGAGGGGAGATGGGGTGTTTTTTGTATTCTGTCAAGTCCTTAAGATTTTTCCATATTGATCTTGAGCTGCTTGATGAGAATTGTTGCTCCATTTTAGTTCCATAGCTGTGCTTTGCTCTCCTTATTGCAGCTCGTACTTTATATTTGGCCGCTCTGTATTGACTCTTGTCTCCATTTTTGTACTCCCAGTCCTTTTCTTTGCATAAGAGATGTAAGTCTTTGGAGAACCATGGTTTTTTATTGCCATAGAATGTCACCGTTTTGGTGGGGATGCACATATCCTCGCAGAACTTGACGTATGACATCACAGTATCAGTGAGTTCATCGAGGGAGTCACAAGCTGCACTGAATATGTCCCAATCAATGCATTCGAAACACCCTTGGAGTGTTCCAATCGCCAATAGGAACAACCCTCCTTTTAAGAACAACATACTCCATACACGGCTACAAGCTGCAATCATTTTTGGAGACAGTGCTACTGAATTTTAAAACAAGGAGCACCAGTGCAAATACATACATATACAGTGTATGCGTGTAAACGTGCAGTTGTTTTAGGCAGGAAAAGAGAGGAGCACGAGAGGAGGAGGCATCCCCAGTCACAACAGAAACGTTTGGGACATTCTGAGTTCTTGTGTTTTTCCCTCACAGGAGTGTGTTTAAGCACAGGAAGACAAAACATCCTTTTGATTCTTCCGTATAAAAAAGAAAAAAAATTTTTGTTGTTGTTTCTGCCAAATCAGTAGCCACTCGAGCTCAGCTGTCATTTATCAAACTTTATATAACATAGATTTGGTATACCAGAATGCATTTGGTGTACAGTGATATTTGTACAGTTCAAAGAACAACAGCCACAGACTTGTTACTGGAAGCTGGTGCTCATGGTGGTGTTCTACGAGTCCAACAGGTTTTTGCCATTCGTTTTACTTAAGTCAGTTTTTAGAATCCCTTATCTCTTCTGATCAAAACTTGATATCTCACTGCCACGTAAAGGTGTAGGCTGGCATTCTCATCACTGGTGCCTCAGGCTTTGTAGTCTGTTTTGTAAAACATACACAAAAGCCTTTGTTCCCAGAACATATGAAATACTTCTTTTACGACCCCTTTCACCTGAGTGTTGTATTTTCGATAATAGTAGTATCGAATTGAATATGTGAAATTAAATAAAGTTTAGTTGAATGCAATTATCCTGTGGATTCATGGTCGTGCACACAATCATGTGACAGGTCGGAGTGATTGCATTTCTCTAGTACTGGAGATTTTGAGGTCATCTGATGTAATTGGAGAAATATTGGTCTTCAACTGACAGATTGCACACATTCCCAGACCAACCCCTTTCGGCAGAACGGCAGTGTTCGACTACTCTTAATATGTTCTTTAATTTTTACTTCATGTGCTGTGTGTGTTACAGGTCTTCATCTCGCTCTTCATCCTACACAGGCTCTGGGTCGTCTCATTCCCGCAGCCGCTCTTCCTCATTCAGCTCCTACTCTAGCCACTCCTCCCAGCGGAGCTCCTTCAGTGGAAGCCGCTCTAGGTAATCAAGAGAGAGTTGTCTGCATGTATCTCTGTGTGTGTATATCACTACACCTACCGGAATTTGCACCAACGGGAACAAAAACATTTACCAGTTACACCTGCATGACATTTGAACACCTCCACAGAGCACACTACAAGTATTAGTGAGCTTTAGGCTTGTTGCAATTGTTTCATCTTAAAAGCCTTCCAGAGGCTCAAAGGGCCTAATGCCTTCTCTTCCTTGTAGGCTTTTAATTTGACACAGCAGAGGATGTATTGAGTTTCACTGACGTTAACTTAACAGCACTTAAAAAAAAAACCTATTACCGAGATGAAGTAATTGTCTATGATGAGTGAATGGAAACCGTTTTTGTAAAAAAATTGAAACAAGGAGCTGTGGAGTATGACTCCGTTGTACTGATAGAATCCATAACATAGAGATGTTATGCAGAACAATCCACCTCAATAAGTTAGACCTAGTTTTCATCAGTGACTAGCCTTTGTTTGTGTTGTGTTAATAATAATGCTAAATTGTGCTATGCCTGACTATTAACACATTGATGGTCCAGCTACACTATGTAGTATTTAAATAGGAGGATGTGTAAATAATATTAATATATCAGCTCTCAGAAAAAAACAACCATCTAATGCTACTTTGCAATTTGGAGTTTGACAACAAATCCCAGGATTGCTCTAATGTTTTGAATTTTTAAACAATACTAGCATTATCTATAGGACTGTCAAGCCACTTAAAGCAACTATAATCAACTATAACCAATGATGTTAGTGTTATGTGCTCAGCCCCAAACAGACAGACACAGTTAGTGACTTGCTGGTGAACATTGTAAAGCATTTAGCAGCTAAATAGCTAGATGTTTCCCCATGAGTTGGTAGAGACCGAACAGGATTTTATGTTAACGTGGTGGCCTGAAACACGACTCCAAATGATTCATAATGCTGCTCCCTAACTGTGTAAATAAACAAGTATTTGCTAACCAGGTTGCCATATGAACTTAAAAAGTTATGTGTCAATTTTGTGTTGACAACTTGTTTCCGCTGCCACCAAGAAGCATTTCAAAGCATACTTTCTGAGATCTGTAATCCTTTGAAATACAAGTTGTAGACAACAACATCACTAGGCAAAAACATTAAACTCTTCTGTTTTCTTGAGTCAGCAACTACACACATGAGCTCTATTTCCTTGATGGCAGATCAAAGCACAACTTTTGTTGTTGGTACTTGTGTGATGTAATATTATCTTAAATTAAGCTGCTTAATGACTCTTTTATGACTACTTTTGATTTATAGGTCTCGGTCATTCTCCACAACTCCCTCACCGAGTCCAGCACAAAGGATTGCTAAGAACAAACCAGACCTTCCTCCTGCATTACCTAAAGGGTAAATGTCAAGTACTTAAATCCATTTAATCCATATTTAGCAATGCTTTTATTATCTTTTCCCATCTTAGTTTGTCCTAAAGTACATATTCTTATTAGCATTAGTGTTCCACTCTTCTTTTTATGATAGTACATGTACTCAAATTTTCAGAACAAGGCACTTTTGAGGTCTGTTGTTTGGGCTTGCTTCAGCTAGGCCTGTCGCAATTAGAACATGATCGTCTGATCATGATTATTTGAGCTAACAGCGATTTATTTTTGCCAGTGGTGTGATGAGACCTCGCAACATTAAAATGTGACGATCTTTCTCGTCGGGGTGAAAGCTGTCACGCGATATCAGCATGAGTGTAGGGTGAAATTAGAGTAGAAGATGCCACGGTTTGTGTGGTAGCATTTTAGGTGCCCAGGAGAAACAATAAACGGCAACAGAGTGACTAATTTTGCGATATCATTAGTTATCTTACAAACTTGTTTCCATCGCCAATTTGTCCCAACAAATCTTTAAGGACAAAGAAAGAGTACGGTCTAGACCTGCTCTTTTATGAAAAGCGCTCTGAGATAACTGTTGTTGTGATTTGGCACGATATAAATAAAATTGAATTGAACATAAACCCCAAGCAGATGTCACACACACTTTTTTACCGCTATTGTGGAAGTCTTGTTGAGTTTTGTCACTTCATCCAATTTTTCTAATTGGCTCATTTGCAAAGAAATGTTTGAATAGAAACATGTTTTTGTGTTTCTCTGTTGAATATTAACTCTTAAACTTTTAAAATAAAATAGTGTCCTTTTTACATTAATTATAATAAGCTTTTTGAAATGAATATGTGCAGCAGAGCGAGAGGTGAAACGTTGTGTCTGAACATGCACAAGCCATTTGGAGATAATTGACACTCCTTTGTCAACGATGAATGATTGATGGGAAATTTAAATTAACAACATGGATTTAGGCCTAATATGTCATGATTGTTACAGCTCTAGCCCCAGTATCACATTGCATCATTCCTGATTACTGATAATGTTACTGTTATTATTTATCAATGTGCTCTGCTGGCATACTAGTTGCTAGCACATGCCTGCTCATCGTTGTCTGCATGCTCAACAAAACAAGAAGTGCCTTTTCCTTCCCTAAGCATGCCGCTGAAGCCGGGTGCCATGCCCCCTCCTCGCAGGGACAAGCCTCCCATGAAGAAAGCTCCCAGTCCTCCGCCACCTGGTGGACTGCAGGGCAGGCCTTCCAAACCCATGCCAGAGGTAGGGAAGCCTCCCGCCAATCCCCGGGAGCCTGGAGCTGCAGGCGGCGGAGTAGGTGGCGGTGGAGCGGGGAGACCACTGCCACCACGGGAACCTGGAAAACCTCCCACTCCAAGGGAAGATAGGCGGAAAGAACGGCTGCAGCGTCCTCCTCGGAGGTTGGTATCTCGTCTTCAAGCTCTGTTCATTTTGTCAAAACAGCCATACAATACATTTCACAAAACAAAAACTATAAGGTACATGCCTGGAGTGGAACCAATCTTCGTTCATGAATCTATCTTTAAGTTTTACTTTTTCACAAAAATATTGTTAGTTTTAGATGAGATTCTGATTTTTCTGCTTGTAGAACTTGCTCAAAAAGTCCTGAAACTTTGCACCCATGGTTGAACTGAAAACGCAATTTTAGTAGGGAATTTTTTTTTTTTTTTTTTGGGGCATTTACCTCTGGTGCAAAAAATACTAATGTCGCTCCCCCGAGGCGTGTGTGGATGTGAGGGCCTGTTCAATGCTTTAATTCATGTTGTCCTTGCAGACCTGTGTGTTCTGTGTAAACAGGCACACCAAACAAAATGTGATTATGGTAGGTTTTTTAATTTAAGTTAGTAGTATAAAAATGGATTGCCACAGCATCATTGAACTCTTGCATATATGTGTTTTCACTGTGTCTTGTCACTCTGAATTGACAAACTGCTAATTATTCCTTACCATGTTGTGTGAGCACAGCACAGGTATACAAAAAAACTGTCTGGATGCTGTGCTATTAGTCTCAGGTGTGTGTGTGGGTGCGCGTATGTGGGTGGAAGAATGTTACCCTGTGTGCATGTTTGTTTATTGGACTCTCATTTGGAAGGAAGTGTGTCAACAGTAGTTGTTACACATTTGCAATAAGCAGAACTGTGTTCCCTATCACATTAACATTTGTGTGTGGCATTAAGTGATACTGCGGGTGTATCCCACAGCTGTGCATTTTGGGGGAACACCATAGAGTGTGTGTGGGTGGGTATGTGTGGGTGTGTGGGTGCGTGCGCACGTGCGTGTAAGGGAGTGGGTGGCTGGCTAGAGGAAAAACGTTGAGTTTTGTACACATTGTGTGTGACAGAGAGGAAGAACAGTTAAAGGGCAGGGAAGAACAGTAAGGATGTGTGTGAATGTTTTTATATGTGTGTGGGTGTGAGTGTGGGCAGAACATGTTACACTGTGGAAACTGTCCAGGAAAACCAGTTCAAACACCTGTTTGTTGTTTCTGTTTATGAACTACTTCCCCCTGATTGACTGATATAATATAGGTTAGTTATACTTGCTGGGTCACTGGTGTGGAGTAACAGTCTCAACATGTTTGAGGAGACAGTGTTACCGGCTTAAAGGTTCACCACAGTGGTACACCTCAAAAATAAAATTAAATATATTATAAATTACAACGTGCTGCCAGGACATATGACAGATCCTCCCTTAGAGTTCAATAAAAAAGGGAATGGAATGTCACCCAGCATCCCCTTTAGAAGTCGGGGAGATCATTTAAGTCCTGTAAGTAGCAAGGTGGGGCCTCCATGGATCTGACTTGTTTGTCCAGCACATCCCACAGATGCTCGATTGGATTGAGATCTGGGGAATTTGGAAGCCAAGTCAGCACCTTGAACTTGTTGTTGTGATCCTCAAACCATTCCTAAACCATTGTTGCTTTGTGGCAGGGAGCATTATCCTGCTGAAAGAGGCCACTGCCATCAGGGAAGCTCACCTCCAATGATCCATTCAGCTGTTCTTTCCATGGCTATCAAGTGGCAGGGTGGATGAAGCGTTTGTGACACTAGTGTTTAGACAAAGCCTTTTCATACAGTTAGCCTAATAAGCCATTTTCATGCATGGGAATTCAAATTCTTAAAACAACCATTGGAACTCCTACTGCGTTTAAGTTAGTAGAGAAATGCACCTGTAATGGTTGGTTTATAAACCTTATTATTTAAAAACTCAGAGCCAGGTTCATTATCATTTACTACTTCTCTGTCTGTCTCTTCCAGGCGAACTGTGAGTGGGAGTGTTAGTGGAAGTGGTAGCAGTTATAGTGGTTCTAGCTCCAGATCCAGATCCTCCTCCAACTCCCTCTCTCGCTCTGGATCCAGAAAATCCAGGTACTCGCCCAGTGAAGACTCACTGTCATCAGTACTGCAGTTTGCCAAGAACTTTCTTATAAAGAGATGTTGTTGATCATGTATTGCATTATAAGTGGTATTTCTGATCTTATTATATAATGACCTTATTTAATAACAAGCAAATAACAAGCAAATGGATACAGAACATGTGTATAATTGTTAATTATAGTATCTCTTACACACAAATGTGAGAGATGGACATAAAACAGGATGCTTGATGAATCTTAAAGAGTTGTCCCTGTTTTAACTTTTTCAACCTGCCCAATTGGATTCCATCATGTTCTCTCTTGCTTTCATGTGCTGTCTCTTCTGGGAAACTCTAGGAAATCCAGGTATGAGAATTATTTTTCAGTGTGTGCAAAGTGCATGCCGTGTGTGTGTGTAGACATGTGGGCATGTTGGAACTCAGTCAGTCCCAGTTATGTGTCCTGTGTGACTGCTGAAGAATCAGCAGCTCATGGCTATTGTTTCTTGCCACAGATCGCTGAGCGTGAGCAGCGTTTCATCCGTGTCATCAGCGTCGTCCAGCAGCAGCTCTGTTCGTAGTGCAGACTCGGATGACATGTATGCTGATCTGGCCAGCCCAGTGTCCTCTGCCAGCTCCCGCTCTCCCACACCAAATCACCCCCGCAAGGAGCGAGGAGGGCCTGCGCGGGACCGGCCTCCACATGGCAGAGACAAAAACAGGGGTTAGTGTTGGCAACAAAGCAGGACTGATACAAGACAGCATAACATACCTATACCTAGAATTTGTCTAGTACAAAAATAAAAAAAATATTAATTATCTAATTAATATTTTATTGATTTTTTTCTTTTCTTTTCTATAAATGGTAAATATAGGACTGATGATTAGCACTGCATGGTTTATTTGTTCCCATATTTTCCTGTCCATCACAGAGAGACCATCAAAGAAAGATGAACCCTTTAGGGAGGACCGCAGGAAAATTGACCAATCTGATGCCCCACCTCGAGGAGGCAACCCCATACCCAGATCAGGACCTGGTAGCAGGGGTGGCCACCCTGTGCATCCCCCACCCGGCACCATGGGCCCCCCAGGAAGCTACGGAGGTTCAGGTTCCCACAAAGATATCAAACTCACCCTGCTCAACAAGGTAACTGTTGCTCCTTTTTTCCAATTTAACGGGTCTCTTTACCCAAATTTACAAAAGACATTTTCTCTTTAAAATTGGTAGTCACAAGTCTCACAGACAGGGTTTTGGTTTTATGTGCTAAGAAGTTGAGATAAGCTAGATAAACTTACTGCAATTTTTTTGTCTTAAAGGCATGAACTTAAACACTCAACAATGTAATGAGAAATGCAAGTATTTTTGTGAAGAAATTTAGGAGTAAAAAATTGCATTTAATATTGGACACCTGTCCCACACAGCGGATGTGCTGTACACGCAGTGGTTATCAATGTATGGCAGCTGGGATGTGATGGGCAGGAGAAGGAGTCTTTGTTTTTCCAAGCACTGATGTACATCAATGCTTGGAAAGAGGACAGCCTATCCTAACAAAAACAGCCTTTATCAGAATAAAGGCTAGAATAAAAGTAATTAAATAACAGAGAGGTGGCACAGATACCAGTCAGCCCTACAGCCAATTAAGCTGTCAGTATTAAGTTCATTAATCCACTGCAGTTCGCAATAACTGGAAAAGTAAAAGTAAAATTATTTTTGCTTTTAATATTTGATTTATATTAGATACAGTGGTGTGAAAGTGTTTGCCCCCTTCCTGATTTCTTATTTGTTTACACATGTCACACTGAAATGTTTCAAAACAAATAAAAATTTTAGACAAACATAACACAAAATGCAGTTTTTAAATCAAGGTTTTTATTATTATGGGGGGAAAAATCCAAACCCTTAGCAGCAACTACTGCAAGTATTTGCAATAACTGGCAGTGAGTCTTTTACAGCGCTGTGGAGGAATGTTGGCCCACGCATTGCAGAATTGTTGTAATTCAGCCACTTTGGAGGGTTTTCAAGCCATAACCGTTTTTCATGTCATGGCACAGCATCTCGATTGGATTCAGGTCAGGACTTTGACTACGCCAATCCAAAGTCTTCTTTTTGTTTTTCTTAAGCCATTCAGAGGTGGACTTGCTGGTGTGTTTTGGATCATTGTCCTGCTGTAGAACCCAAGTGTGCTTCAGCTTGAGGTCATAAACAGATGGCCGGACATTCTCCTTCAGGATTTTTTGGTAGACAGCAGAATTCATGGTTCCATTTACCACAGCAAGTCTTCCAGGTCCTGAAACAGCAAAACAGACCTAGACCATCACACTACTACCACCATATTTTACTGTTGGTGTGATGTTCCTTTTCTGAAATGCTGTTATTTTTACGCCAGATGTAATGGGACACACACCTTCCAAAAAGTTCAGCTTTTGTCTCGTCAGACTTCAGAGTCTTTTCCCAAAAGTCTTGGAGATCATCAAGACATTTTCTGGCAAAACTTATCCAAGCCTTTGTTCTTTTTGCTCAGCAGTAGTTTTTGTCTTGGAACTCTGCCATGCAGGCCATTTTTGCCAAGTCTCTTTCTTATGCTGGAGTCCCGAACACTGACCTTAACTGAGGCAAGTGAAGCCTGCAGTTCTTTGGATGTTGTGGGGGTTTTTGTGACCTCTTGGATGAGTCATCGCTGCACTCTTGTGGTAATTTGGTTGGCCAACCACTCCTGAGAAGGTTCACCACTGTTCCATGTTTGCCATTTGTGTATAATGGCTCTCACTGTAGTTAGCTGGAGTCCCAAAGATTTAGAAATGGCTTTTAAAACCTTTTCCAGACTAATAAATCTCAATTACTTTACTTAAATAATTTCTTTGGATTGCAGCATGATGTTTAGCTTTTGAGGATCTTTTGGTCTACTTCACTTTGTCAGGCAGGTCCTATTTAAGTGATTTCTTGATTGAGAACAGGTGTGGCAATAATCAGGCCTGGGTGTAGGTAGAGACAGCTGGGGCAATCGCTTTTTCACACAGGGCCATGTAGGTTTGGATTTTTTTCCCACTTAATAATAAAAACCTTCATTTAAAAATTGCATTTTGTTTATTTGTGTTATATTTGTCTAATTTCAATTTGTTTGATGATCTGAAACATTTCAGTGTGACAAACATGCAAAAACATCAGGAAGGGGGCAAACACTTTCACATCATTGTATAATATATTATGAGCTTGATTTGTTGTATATTGGCTAGAATGTTTGGAACTAATAGTTTGCCTAGTGCTAATGTTTACAGTCCAGTCTAAAATAAAACTTTTTTAATGATGCCAGATGTAAGAATGTGAAGCAATTTACATTTATTAATTGTGTTGTACTGCCAAAGTGTGAACAGATTGTAACGTAACTTAAGAAATTAGACCTTCCCAACTTTCTCAGGTGCCTGTAACAGCCTGTGGACTGATTTCTGTGTAGACGACTGTAGACAGATGTTTTTCTGGGAAAATCCAAAGAACGTGACGTCTATTTGTGCTCCCGAGTGCCTTCTCTTCTGCTTCCCCACACCTCCAACAGTGTGCAACACTATCTAATGTTAACTTAGAACTGTTCAACACAAAGTCTAAATTCACGCAAGCAGTACTGCAAGGCAGTATATATATTGTTTTTTGCTGGCTAATGTTAGATACAGTTAGAATGTTTAATTGCAAGCTAGCTAACAAAGCAAAATTCTGTCTTGAGTGGATAACATCAGCTGGTCTGGCTGGTAGATTGGCTGGCTTGCCGTTTTCAGGTTGCTTTGTCTTCTGGCGCTGTCTGCATGCAGTGTGGCTGGGTTGTAGCTGACTTGTTAACCTCAGCTTGCTTTGTCGTTAACGTTGGCAAAATACCATACCTGTCAACATTGAGATTTGAAAAATAAAGAACATTTTCAGGCACCCCACGCCGGGCCGTCTCACCACCCCTACAACTGTCCACATACCGCTTACATTTAAACAAGATACTTACTTAGATTGTTTACTTTGGCCTTTGTCTATCAACCTTTGTTGTTCATGCTCTGTGAGTTCTTACAAGCCTGTCGTAAATCAAGAAATTGTCATTCACTTTCCATTAGCGACCTCGAGTCCTGCAAAGGTCATGGGACAGCAGAGGTTCTTCGGGGAAAGCTTATCAGTTCTCGGGACAGAGCTTGTTGATGACTCAAAGGCCAACATTCAGAGAGGTTTAATTCTGTTTATCAATAAATATTCAAAATGTTCAAAATCTGTGTTGACCATGCTACACAATGTGCAGACATTTACTGTGAAGAGCACTGGCTAAATCTACCTGCAAATTACTTAAATTGTACTTGTGATTGTCCGGGTGATTATTATTTATTTATTTGTTGCACTTAGATGTGGAATAAATAAGTAGGTTGATCTTGTTTCTTGCATTCAATTCCACATGTCCTGTCATTTTCCAGCAGCAGGGAGATAAGGGCAACAGGAAGAGATACATGCCTTCAGACAAAGACAGGCCAAGTTCCCCCCCCAGCAAGAGAATGACCGTGTCTCCAGACAGAGGTGAGAAATGTGCTGAAAACAGCAAACACATCTGTTCACTGTCACACATCGTTTACTGTTTCACACAAACACACACCATAGCTAGACCAATATATGGGTTGAATGTATATGTAATGTATAACAGTTGAATTAAATCAGGTATTTGCTCTTGTCGATCTCTGACATTGATGGGTTATGATGTGTGTGAATGGCTCTGGCAGTAAAGTTGAATAATGTGGTCCTCCCTCTAGAGTCAGTTCTTAGTCTGTTATTTAATCTTCCGTGTGTGTAATCAAAGTTATGCTGATTATACACTACTGTATCTTTGTAGTGTACATAGCGGAGAATTTAAGAGCTTAAGAGCCAAATGTTTTTGTTGAGAACTTTTAATTCTCCCTTCAGTGTACCATCAAAATGCTTTTCAAAAAGCTGTTATTAAGGTAATATAGTTGCATAATGTTGCTTTAACAACTGTGTAGTCTCCAGAACCACAGTAATGTGTATTTTAACTAACTCTTAGCAAAAAGAAGCCATACCTTAAAACTATTAAGTCCTAACAGCTTCAATAACTCTAACTGGTGTTTTTCAGGCCGTGATAAAAGAATACCTGGCAGACCCCCGCTTTCCCCTCGAATGGATCGGCCCAGAGGCCAAGGGCCCCGACCAATGCCCCCCCAGGGAGACAGGTTGGTGCAACCTTCAGCATTGCTGTAGGACTGTGACATGTATCCACTAACACTTCATCATACAACAACAGTCACAAAAACAAGTCAAAAATAGAAGAAAAAAATAATAATAAGGGATTTTAGCTGGAAGTGTGGAAATTCTCAAGTCAGCTGTTTCTGACACATCATCATTATTGCAAGCAATGATTGTGTTTACAATGGCCAATCATGGAAAGGTTTTCAGGGCATGAAGTTTGCCTGACCGCAAATGTTTGGACAAAATGAGGAACCTGCCACAGCAGTTACACCATCTCTGCACGTGTCGCAATATTCACTGGCACAAATTCCCCAGCATGCAAAAGGTGCTTTGTAATGGTGCTTAGGTGTGAATTAGATAGAAATGACACATTTTTAGTCATATTGAGTTTATTGATTTTTGCATTTGTCGTCATCTCTGAAGCTCTGTCAAGTGGGAATCTCACAGTCAAACAGTTTTTTCAACCTAAAATGCTCACTCTAAAAGAAAATGTACATGAAAGCTGGTTGCGTTAGCTTTCTTAAGTCATGAAGTCTTGTAAACAGTGATGGGAATAGTTAAACTACATAAATGCACACTCGCATCAGTTTACGAGACTGTTGTGACTCCAGGTGGCTGGCTGCTTAGGGCTATCTCATTGTGATTTTAATGGTTGCATTTTAGAGCAACACTAAACGTGCTCTGTGTTTTTTGACGACGTACCGTCTCTAGTTACATGAGGTGACATCATGGTAGTCGACTGAACAGCCTACAGATTTTACTTTGTTCAGTATGTCCCCTCCTGCGCTACATCTGACATGTCTTGTCAGGAAACGCAAACAGCAAGAGATGTTTTCTTTCAGGTTGTGTAGGTCATTTATTATTCATGCTTAATAAATTATTTTCTTCTGGTTTTAGGTTTTTTTAGTCTTGTTGCATTTTTAGGTGGAAAGCATCTATTAAATTGGTGCAAAAACCTGAGCTTTTATCTTTTTGACCATACTATGAAGCAGTTTTGCACTCAAGTATGTATTTTACAATTGCATATGAATTTCTTTTAATTGTGCATATAATATAAATATAAATATAAATGTTTGATTATGCTAACTTAGCTTGACCAATTACTCATTTACTCTGATAGTTCTTGTGAAATTTTGTTTCCTCCCAATTTACTTCAATACTAAATGTCAGGTCAGGCATAAACATTTAGTAGCAACTTATTTTTAGATAAGAGGAGTTTGTGTGGTGAAACCTGTTTTCATTTCGAGATGAGTATCTATGTAGTAAATATTTATGTTACAACTAGGCTTAGTTTAAACAGCTGGTTCCTCATCCAGGAGGAAACAGTGCAGTTGCTGTGCATTAATACACATGTGCTCAAATGAGTGTTTCCAACAGCAGGATGTGTGTGGGATTAAGTGTGTGGGATTAAGTCAAAATAAGTGACGTGAAGTGTGTGTGTCACTCAGTGCATCAGTGTGGCCTGTTAATGTGTTTTTTTAATAGTTTTTGGACAACAGTTGAGCTGTGGGGCACAGAGGAAGAAGATATTTCAGGCTTTGTGTGTCATGCACAATACTTGTTAGTAGTAGGATCAACTCATTGTTGGTTGTGTTTTTTATTTGTTGACAGTGTTGAAAAGAATAATAAATCACCAGTGCCAATAATAAATTCTGTAAATATTTAATAGTTATTATTATTATTATTATTATCATTGCTGTAAGAAGCCAATGAGACAATAGACCTCTGACACTTTTTCACCCATATTTGATGACAACAGCTATTTTTATTGTTTTTGTAATTGTTTATTTTCTCTTTTTGTTCTGTCACTTCATACATGCATGACTTGTGCAAAAGTGTGACCAAAATTCTTACTGCTCTTCCTCAGAAAACGTCCTCTGTCACCACCACCTAAGTCGTCTGGGAAAGGCCCAGTTGCGCCATCAGGCAAGCCGGCCACCCCGAACTTCCCTTCAGCCACTGGCTCGGGCTCAGGCTCAGGTTCGGGCTCCAACAAACCCAGCAACACACTGTCCCGCCGTGAGGAGCTGCTGAAACAGCTTAAGGCTGTGGAGGACGCCATCGCCCGGAAACGAGCAAAGATCCCCACCAAATAAAAGCCTGTTCCTCATCTGTTCGCCTGCCTGCCAGTCTGTCTGCCTGCCTGCCTGCGTGGCCTCGTGAGCCGGGGCAACAGTGAGGGTCATGGGATGGAGCGTTTTTTCCCTGCCTTCAATGGACATGTAAAAATGTTGTTTGGTTCATGTATAAAGGCTATTGTGTAAGTGAACAGGAAGTGGCCACCACAAAAACCATCTTCTGCTTGTTTGCCCTGACAGAGGTTTGCCTCTGCTCCATTCTAGAGGGTTGTTCACTCCCACATGCCCGAGTTTAGCTCCCCTTAAAAGTCTTTGATTTCCTCATCAACGAGAAACAGGAGGAAATGTTTGGGCATCTGGTGAGGGAGGGACGTCTCAGGAATGGAGTGTACTTTGTGTAGACTTCACAGTACTTTGTGTAGACTTCACAGTACAGAAACAGAAGGGTAGTAAGGTGCATTTGATCACTTGCTGCTTACTCTGTTCATTCAGTGAAAAGGAAGCATCTTCCTTATGTGGTGTGATGAGTAACAGATTTATACACATTGAATCCTACTTTGTCTGTTTTTCTCTGCCCCCTTTTATCTTGTTCTCTCTTGCATCTTTTCTTTTTTTTCCCCCTTTAGTGTGGATTGGTGTGACTGAATCAGCTCCACAGGGTACTGACAGCATACAGGGCTTCACAACGCTTCTGTGTATAAATCTCCAAATTATTGAGCATCTGTATTCGGGCCCCTGTAAGTGATCATGAGCCCATGCTTTGTTCAAAGCGGATCCATCTTTAACCAATGACTCGTCTACGTTCTGTGTTTTAGGGCAGTGTTCACTGTCACATCTTGTACAATACTAGCAAGTCATCAGATTCTTTCAAGCGTATGGTTATAGACAGTGATGTGAAGTATTGCTTTTTTTTTTAATTTACAGCATTTTGTTTTCTTCTTAGCTCTTCTCTAGTGATAAACCGATGTATTATTTGTCACATTTTAGTTGGAGGAGTATGAGAGGTGGAACGGGGACACTTAGAGACAAGATATGTCTTGCTTTTGTGACAAAAGCCTTCTAAATAAACTATTTTGATAAAGAGGATGTCTGTTGCCTGGGTTTTCTGTGCAAGACAAAATGAATGTTTATTTAAACATGCACAGTCACATGTATATGGAGTTGAGACAATTCTTCAGCATAAAGAGCATGGAATTTACAGTATCTCACAAAAGTGAGTACACCCCTCACATTTCTGCAAATATTTGATTTTATCTTTTCATGTGACAACGCAAGAAATGACACTTTGCTACAATGGAAAGTAGTGAGTGTACTGCTTGTGTAACAGTGTAAATTTGCTGTCCCCTCAAAATAACACAGCCATTAATGTCTAAACCGCTGGCAACAAAAGTGAGTACAAGTGAAAATTACCAAATTGGGCCCCAAGTGTCCATATCGATGAACTGTAGCTCCCCAGAGCCGGCAGCACTCATGCAGCCCCAGACCAGGACTCTCCCACACTTGTCTCTGTACTCCTCACCTGGTCGCCGCCACACATGTTTGACCCCATCTGAACCAAATAAGTTGGTCTCATCAGACCACAGGACATGGTTCCAGTAATCCATGTCCTCAGCCTGCTTGTCTTCAGCAAACTGTTTGCAGGCTTTCTTGTGCATCATCTTTAGAAGAGGCTTCCTTCTGGGACGACAGCCATGCAGACCGATTTGATGCAGTGTGCGGCGTCTGGTCTGAGCACTGACAGGCTGACCGCCCCACCCCTTCAACCTCTGCTGCAATGCTGGCAGCGCTCATATGTCTATTTCCCAAACACAACCTCTGGATACGACGCTGAGCACGTGCACTCAGCTTCTTTGGTCGACCATGGCGAGCCCTGTCCTGAGTGGAACCTGTCCAGTTGAACTGCTATATGGTTTTGGCCACCTTGCTGCAGCTCAGTTTCAGGGTCTTCGCGATCTTCTTATAGCCTTGGCCATCTTTATGTAGAGCAACCATTCTTTTTTCCAGATCCTCAGAGTTCTTTGCCACAAGGTGCCATGTTAAACTTCCAGTGACCAGTATGGGGAAGTGTGAGAGCGATAACAGCAAGTTTAACACACCTGCTCCCCATTCACACCTGAGACCTTGAAACACTAACGAGTCACATGACACCGGGGAGGGAAAATGGCTAATTGGGTTTTCAATCCTGTCCCATCCAGTTCCTGAACATTTTTACAATCCAAAAATAGTGTTTAAATATATCAGGACTGCATATTTATATATAAAACTGATCTGTGATTCCTGTTCTGCAAAACTATACTAACTCTGTTGTGAAGTTTGCGGACGACACCACCATCGTCGGCCGGATTTCAAACAATTCAAATTTATAATCTTGCAGAGTGGTGCTCAGAGAACAACCTACTGCTCAACGTCAGCAAAACTAAGGAGCTGATCATTGATTTTAGGAAGAAGGAGATAAAGACACAGTGGAGCTGAGGTGGAGCAGGTGAATAGTTTCAAGTTCCTGGGAATCAGCATCACAGAAAACTCGTCTCACATCTCCACGCTGGGGAAGAAAGCTCAGCCCGAAGGATACTAAAGGACAGTACCCACGAGTTTCTGCTGCGGCACCACCAGACTGCAGAGCAAGCGCCTTAAAGTTAAATATATTATAGTGAAGTCTTTTCACTACAGTGTACTATTTAATGAAGCAGCCAACTGATGACCTTTTATAGAGTCTAACAGTACAGTCTGTTCCTCTTAATCAGTAGAATATCTGGGCCTTCCTCTTTGTTTCTGGTGGTGGACACCTTTGGATCAAATCTTCAGTTTCTTGGCAGTCTCACACATGGAACCTTCATTTCTCAGAAAAGCAATAGACTGATGTGTTTCTTGAGAAAACTGTTTTGTTCTGGCCAATTTCAAACCAATACTTAATCTTTAGGAGTATCAGCCCCTTGCATCCCCAGGAAAGACAACTTGCTTGCTTTACTTAACAGAAAAGAGTGAAAAATGTAATAGAAATGAATTATTTACAGTAGTTATAGACATTATTAATGCCTTAGCTATATAAAAATCAATTTAATGCCATCTTGTTGAATATAAACGTACAGTATATTCAATTAATACTTGTATTAATTTCAAAAGTGAAATGTGGTGTGTCGAGTAATTTTTTTAAGTGTAATTAAGCCCTAAACTCCATGAGAATTCTCCGTATGTTAAGTTGTATGCTGAGGGGGAGGTGAACAGTCCTGGTCCAGTCTGTCATCTGGAGTGGGCGAACAAATAAATATGTTAGTGAGGTGTTTTCTGGATGCATGAAGTGTTTTGCATTTCGGAATTCCTTTCAGAGGTCCCTCTGAACTGTGTGACCTTTATCTCAACCAGAAATTTGCTTAAGTTTTCCATAACTTGGAACATGACTGAATAAACATCCCTGTAAGAGTTAGCACAACACTCAGTGGAAACGCATGTATTCCACTGCCACTGAAATGTAAGAAATATGAAAGTATGCTTTCCTATGCTGTTAATAGTCACGTGACCCCTCAAATTTAACTTGCAAACCATGGTGGTTTCAGTGCCCTTTCTCCGTGCCCCCAGGAGGACAACCACAGCACAAACAAGTTTGAGCTAGGTAAAGATAAGCTCAAGAATAAACTTCCATGCCGTGGTAATAAATGTCTTGTAACACACGATAGCACATTTCTAAAGCTTAATAATGTATTGTGATGTTTAAGAGACAAAAACAAGTTATTGATATTCAACAGCTGAAAATAACCCTTTAAGATGCTGCTAAACTGTGCATACTGAATATATACTGATATACTGAAGCGTGGTATCACAACAGTGTGTACATAACTAAAATCAGTTTGTGTGTACAGAAACCAACAGAAAGTGACTTCATGAAAATGGAATTTTCCCAATCACTTGAATTTGTTTAGGGACACAGAGTCCATTCACGCGGTGTTTTTGTGTGGACTTTAACATGCAAATTTGGGCTATTGACCAATTGCAAACCATTTCGAGTGTGAATTCTAAATGTGTTTTTAGTCTTGAATTGTAGTTTTTCATTTTAGGAAATACAATAATGTTAAAACATAAACAATTACAAGTAAATTACAATCAATATCACTGAGGTAAGAGTACATAAGAATTACAGGGTCGTCTGCTGTACTGACCGTTAAGCCTCTTTGTGATTTTTGATTTTGGGCTAAATAAATAAAACTGACTTCAGTCTGCTAATACACTTCCAGACTTTCGTAGCACCCATATCAAAATAGAACATGTCATAAAATCTGTTAGTAGGTTTGAAGGCAAGCCAGCATTACATAAGGCAGTGATTCCAACACGTGCCACAAAACTGAAAGTAAAGCAACAAGCAGTGGATCAGTTTGATATTAAACCAGCTGTGTGACTCACATCCTTGCAGTTCTGATCTGGATCACAGAGATACTGAATGTGGTTTAAAATATGATGCTGAGAAATTTACTTGAGCTTGCGTTTAAATGTAAGGTTTAAACTGAGCTGCTGCCATTTCAGCCTGTGAAATGCATGTATTTAACTGCAGTTCCTCTATTAGTCACAATACATGCTTTCTCCAAGAACACTTGTTGACAGTTCAGAAAGTCCCAACTTCTCTCTCTGAAAATACACCATCATGTTTGAGAGTCACAATTGTTAATGTCACTTTATCTAAGGTGTGTCTTTGAGATGTATAGTTTCATTAAAAGGTCAAGATATTGCTTCACTGGTGTCCCAACCTATTACAGTCAGTTGTGGTGGTTCATAGCTTGCTTGACCCACCTTAGCTGCATTAAGCTTAATTGGATTTTCCAGCTCCAGTAACTGCCAAGATGACAGCGAGTGTAAACCCAAATCTAGACTTCACAGCGTCACTGGCAATGAGTTTCTGCTGTTTATTTCTAACTATATATTTCAAATTAAAGAAGCTAGTGAATAATGAGAGTCACCAGACAACATCACAAAAAATGTGTTTCTCTCCCCTTGCTCCTAGCAGAGGGTTTCAATGTGACTGGAAGGTCACAGATTAAAGATTGGCTCCTGAACCATCAGTACAACCGGGGTGGTGAGAAACTTGGGTGTCATAATTGATCATATCTATTTATTAAGTGCTGACTAAGGGTAAAACTTCTTTAAGCAGCCTAGATGGATGGGGTCCAAGAGACAGGTTGATGGCTTAAATGGATGGCTGCAAGGACCATTAATGCAAAAGTCGCCTATGTCTGCAAGACAAAAAGCCATCACTTAAACAGATATATGAAGCCAGCAATGTTACGCCTTCCATGTCTGGAAAGATCCGAAAACAAGGTGGATGAGCATGGTGTCTCTCATTCATGCCACTTTGCTCTTTACAACACTAGAAAAATCAGGCCTTACCTTACTCTGGACACCATCTACCACTATCTCTCACCTCAACTATTGCAATGCCCTCCTAGCAGGTCTCCCAGCTTGTGTAGTGAAACCCTTACAAATGGTTCAGAACGCAGCAGCGCGTCTGGTTTTTGATCAGCCCAAAAGGACTCCTGTCACTCCATTACTCAGTGACCTCCACTGGCTCCCCGTGGCCTCCAGAATCAAATTCAGGGTCACTAATGCTTGCATACAGAGTGACTACTGGGTCTGCACCCATCTAAATACAAACTTACATTCCTTCTTGGCCGCTACGCTCCTCCAACGAACACCGCCTGGCTCTGCCAAACCTTCACACAAAGCAATCCCAGTCCCTGTTCTCATCTGTGACACCACAATGGTGGAACGAGCTACCCCACGCCATCAGAGCAGCCGGCGTCCCTCT
The DNA here is from genome assembly GCF_014851395.1 of Micropterus salmoides. Taxonomy (NCBI): domain Eukaryota; kingdom Metazoa; phylum Chordata; class Actinopteri; order Centrarchiformes; family Centrarchidae; genus Micropterus; species Micropterus salmoides. The sequence goes on from NW_024044570.1 coordinate 35,576,991, forward strand.
CTAACTTCAAGAAGCTCTTGAAAACTCATCTCTTCTGAGAACACTTCCTCTTATAACACCTCTAACTCCTCTAACATGCACTTCCTGTGCTCTTCTTCTTCTGTCCCCTACAATGATCTTGTATTGATTGCACTATTCGTTAACTCTTACTTCTTTCCCTGGGTATTTATCTCATTGATGCCGTATGCACTAATAGCTTTCACTAGTATTTATTGTCACTTTTACTCTCACTTTACTGATACTTGTATGTTGTTCCTAAAATGTAAGTTGAATTGGATGAAACCAATCATTTATCTAATCTTCAAGCATGGTCATAAAAACCTGCATGACCTGCAATGTTATTTATTGAATTTACAGTGGGTACGGAAAGTATTCAGACCCCTTTAAATTTTTCACTCTTTGTTTCATTGCAGCCATTTTCCAAAAATCAAAAAAGTTCATTTTATTTCTCAGTAATGTACACTCAGCACCCCATCTTGACAGAAAAAAACAGAAATGTAGAAATTTTTGCAAATTTATTAAAAAAGAAAAACTGAAATATCACATGGTCATAAGTATTCAGACCCTTTGCCGTGACACTCATATTTAACTCAGGTGCTGTCTATTTCTTCTGATCATCCTTGAGATGGTTCTACACCTTCATTTGAGTCCAGCTGTGTTTGATTATACTGATTGGACTTGATTAGGAAAGCCACACACCTGTCTATATAAGACCTTACAGCTCACAGTGCATGTCAGAGCAAATGAGAATCACGAGGTCAAAGGGAACTGCCTGAAGAGCTCAGAGACAGAATTGTGGCAAGGCACAGATCTGGCCAAGGTTACAAAAAACTTTCTGCTGCACTTAAGGTTCCTAAGAGCACAGTGGCCTCCATAATCCTCAAATGGAAGACGTTTGGGACGACCAGAACCCTTCCTAGAGCTGGCCGTCCGGCCAAACTGAGCTATCGGGGGAGAAGAGCCTTGGTGAGAGAGGTAAAGAAGAACCCAAAGGTCACTGTGGCTGAGCTCCAGAGATGCAGTCGGGAGATGGGAGAAAGTTGTAGTAAGTCAACCATCACTGCAGCAATCCACCAGTCGGGGCTTTATGGCAGAGTGGCCCGACGGAAGCCTCTCCTCAGCGCAAGACACATGAAAGCCCGCATGGAGTTTGCTAAAAAACACCTGAAGGACTCCAAGATGGTGATAAATAAGATCCTCTGGTCTGATGAGACCAAGATAGAACTTTTTGGCCTTAATTCTAAGCGGTATGTGTGGAGAAAACCAGGCACTGCTCATCACCTGTCCAATACAGTCTCAACAGTGAAGCATGGTGGTGGCAGCATCATGCTGTGGGGGTGTTTTTCAGCTGCAGGGACAGGACGACTGGTTGCAATCGAGGGAAAGATGAATGCGGCCAAGTACAGGGATATCCTGGACGAAAACCTTTTCCAGAGTGCTCTGGACCTCAGACTGGGCCGAAGGTTTACCTTCCAACAAGACAATGACCCTAAGCGCACCGCTAAAATAACGAAGGAGTGGCTTCACAACAACTGCGTGGCTGTTCTTGAATGGCCCAGCCAGAGCCCTGACTTAAACCCAATTGAGCATCTCTGGAGAGACCTGAAAATGGCTGTCCACCAACATTTACCATCCAACCTGACAGAACTGGAGAGGATCTGCAAGGAGGAATGGCAGAGGATACCCAAATCCAGATGTGAAAAACTTGTTGCATCTTTCCCAAAATGACTCATGGCTGTATTAGATCAAAAGGGTGCTTCTACTAAATACTGAGCAAAGGGTCTGAATACTTATGACCATGTGATATTTCAGTTTTGCTTTTTTAATAAATTTGCAAAAATTTCTACATTTCTGTTTTTTTCTGTCAAGATGGGGTGCTGAGTGTACATTACTGAGAAATAAAATGAACTTTTTTGATTTTTGGAAAATGGCTGCAATGAAACAAAGAGTGAAAAATTTAAAGGGGTCTGAATACTTTCCGTACCCACTGTACAGTCCTGCAGAAATGCCCAAGAGAGAGAGAGAATTTAAAGGTATAAAATTAAACATTTCTACATTGAAATGTCCAGAAATTATTAGATCTGTGTTATATATTTTGTTGGGTTTTGTACTTGTGTACCAAACTGTTCAAACCCAGAATTTTATTCAAGGTAACAATGCATTTCATTTGATTCATGTGAGGGACCATTTTTTGGTTTGAAGCTAAAAATCTCCTATTTTCTCTACATAGATTTTTTTTGGTAATGTATAAAAATGAATAAAAGACAAAAATACCATGATCTCTGAAAAAAAACAAACATGTTTCCATGAAAGGGCATGAAATAAACTTCTAATGATAAGCCTCTAATAATGCTAGAGGCTTATTTACAAATTAACATCAAGATATATAATGACTAGTGAGGAATAAACCATAATTTAGTCTAAGACTTATTTTTAAAATGTAGAAATAATGGTGTTTACATCTGGCTTCACATGGCTGAATATGCTCCAGGGGGACTGACCAGTGGAAAGTTAACTTCGAATGCCCCTAACACTCATGCTGATAAGAGGACATTCCCCTCAGTTGATAGATGGACCTTCATATTGACAAAATCTCCCATTGTGCACACACACAAACACACACACACACACACTGCGACAGTTGCATCACTGGCCAACAACAAAGTGTTAGCATCTGAGTACACGTAGTTCAGGTAACATTAAACATTGTTGCAATAATTAAGCATTGTTGTACCTTTTTTACTCTTTAATGGGTGCCTCATCAGCCTCATACTCTAGCAGGTGGTTTGTGCAAAAGAAGGGTTTGCAACTTGAGATCCTGGGTAGACCTAATTACACTGGACTTTAAATGTTCTTGTTTGACAGTTAGAGTATATCTTTCTAATTTCTTTATTTGTATCACTGCAATAGAAAAAAAGACTGAGCTCAGAGTTTTTTGTTTGATGGCCCACAGATTGACTGTTTTAATTCGCTCTCACCATGCTCATCCACCTTGTTTCCAGATAACATTGCTGGCTTCATTTATCTGTTTAAGTGATGATTTTTAGTCATTTGGATATAGGTGATTTTCACATCAATGTTCCTTGCAGCTTCATATTAAGAAACAGCTGTAAAACCTGATGCCAAACAGCTGCGTGACTTTCTACAGAGCAATAGTTTATTTGAGGATTTTCAGTCAGGATTTAGAGCTCATCATAGCACAGAGACAGCACTGGTGAAAATTACTAATGACCTCCTAATTGCATCAGACAGAGGACTTGTCTCTATACCGGTCTTGCTAGATCTTAGTGCTGCATTCAACGCCATTGACTATCATATCGTAATACAGAGACTGGAACATTTCATTGGTATTAAAGGAACCACTCTGAGCTGGTTTGATGAGATTGATTTCAGTTTTAACATGTAAACGCTGAATCCTTCACGCAAGCCAAAGTCAGTCCTGGAGTTTGAGAAGGATCTGTGCTTGGACCAATGCTGCTCAACTTATATATACTTCTTCTAGGTTATTCTTTCAGGAAACACTCCATAAACCTTGATTGTTATGCAGATGATACTCAACTATATCTATCGATCAAGCCAGATGAAACCAATCCGTTAGTTGTTAAAACTTGGATGAGCTGCAGTTTTCTGATGTTGAACTCGGACAAAATTGAAGCTATTGTACTGGAGCCCAAACACCTCTGAGACGCATCATCAAGATATAGTTACTCTGGATGGCATCACACTGACCACTGTGAGGTATCTTTAATCAGGACATGTCCTCTCACAAAAAACAAACTAATCAAGGACAGCCTTTTTTTTTACCTATGTAATATTGCAAAAATCAGGCATGTCCTGTCTCAAAATCATGCAGAAACAGTAGTCCACGCATTTGATACTTCTGGACTGGATTACAACAATTCTTTATTATTAGGTTGCCCAAAGAAGTCTTTTAAGACTCTTCACCTGACCCAGATTGCTGCGGCACTAATCTGACAACATCCAGGAAAAGAGATCATATTTGTCGCATATCAGCATCTATGCACTGGCTCACTGTAAAATCCAGAATCGAATTTAAAATCTTTCTGCTCACCTATAAAGCACCATCTTATCTTAAAAAGCTCACCTTTGTACCCCACCAGGGCACTGTGTTCCCAGAATGCAGGGTTACTTGTCACCAACTGCTTGCTCATGGTGGGAATTGCTTTGTAAATAATTTTACAGTATTGTCTTGATCTGCTCTATATGAAAACTGCAGTGGGATGGCGGTTATGAACTGGCACTACATAAATAAAATTGCATTGAAATGAATTGATTTCAGACATGACAGGACAAATTCGGAATAAGCTGCAGGCTTCACATGAGTGAGTGAAGGGAGGGAGAGGGGGAACTTTGGTGAGTTAAAATGAGAAGGAAGAAGACATTATTTTGCTTTTTTTTTTATCAGGTTTTAAACCGTAAGTTGCTGTTGAAGCCTTAATTAATGATCACTGCGAGTGTGAGGGATGTTTGTCGTCTCTAACAGAGCAAACTCTGCTCCCTGTTTATAATGTTCTCTTGTTAAATTCCTATTAGCTTACATGATGTGCGTGTAATGCATTTATTGGGATATTCGTTAATACATTCAGGCAGTTGATGAAGTGAGTGCAAGAATTTTCTTCTGCACTGGACACACCATGAAGGGCAAAATGTTTTTATAGACTGATCTATGAGAAATCTCTTGAACATCTTAAAAATGATCATTTTTTTCAATACTGTTGAGACCTGGGAAGTCCTTATTAATTGGAGAGCTGTATTATTTTGACTACAGTATGGCAAAGTGGAAGGAATTCTCACACCCTTCAGAAGATAAATGGAGGGAACAATAGATAAATTGATCAACATCTTGTGTGCAATGTTTTTGCACAATGCTTATGAATTCCTCTCTTAAAAAACAAACAAACAAAAAACAATAAGGTGGAACACACTACTGTGCATGTGTGTGCATGGGGCTTATGAGCTTGTTGAGCAATTTCATCTTTGAATCTGGTATCCAGTTTTTACTTACATCCATACTGTAATGTATTAATCTGAAGGTCTGCTTTTTGATCCTGGGCTCCTCCAGTCTGCGTGTCCTTGGGCAAGATACTAAACCCCAAATAGTTTCAGAAGGCTGTGCCGTTGGTGTGAGTGTGTGTTAGTGTCTTTGTGATGAGACTTGTGCCCATAAGTTCATGAAGCAGTTTAATTAAAGTCCCGGGCTGAGTGGGAATTTTTCATTCATGTTGAAACATTTTTAACTTGGATACATGGTTGGATACCCATGTAATGATTTACAGAGCATGCTGTTGCCTCACAAAGACTCATCATTGTTACACCAAACAAAATAATGTCTGGAAAGAACATGGTTATTTAGGGAAAGAGGACAGCAATATAAATCTAATGACCATACTGAGACTGTGGACTGGCACAGGTCCAGCAAAAATGAAAAAACATGAAATGAACGAAGTGTGATACTATACAAAAGTAAACTCCATGGATGCGCTGGATGTATCATATGATGCTGTGCCTTTGTCTTTACAGAGTTGCAAAGTAGGAAGAACTAATTTGGCAGTTTGAGGAAGTAAAATACCTTTTTATTTTTCCCGTAGATAATGTTACATAACTCACAGTTCAGCAGCTCGGATCCTGGTCTCCTTCAGTGAGAATGAACCAAAACGCTAAAGCTGGGCAGTAAAACCAATGAGAAAGAGAGACAAAGAGAGAGAGAGACAGTGAGAGACAGACAGACAGACAGACAGAAAGAGAGAGACAGACAGACAGACAGACAGAAAGAGAGAGAGAGAGACAGACAGACAGAAAGATAGAGAGAGAAAGAAAAAGAGAAAGAGAGAGAGAAAGAGAGAGACAGACAGACAGACAGAAAGAGAGAGAGAGAAAGAGAGACAGACAGACAGAAAGAGAGAGAGAGACAGACAGACAGAAAGAGAGAGAGAGAGACAGACAGACAGAAAGATAGAGAGAGAAAGAAAAAGAGAAAGAGAGAGAGAAAGAGAGAGACAGACAGACAGACAGAAAGAGAGAGAGAGAAAGAGAGACAGACAGACAGAAAGAGAGAGAGAGACAGACAGACAGACAGAGAAAGATAGAGAGAGAAAGAGAGAGAGAAAGAGAGAAAGAGACAGACAGACAGATAGAGAGAGAGAGAGAAAGAGACAGACAGACAGATAGAGAGAGAGAGAGAAAGAGACAGACAGACAGATAGAGAGAAAGAGAGCTAATTAATTAATTTTAGGGGTTTTTCCCCTATTAATATACACACACATATACGGTTGTATCTATTCATTAATTTTAATTTTTAATATATTAATAATACACACGTTACTGTGTCATTTACTTTTATTTATTTTTTATTTTTTTTTATACACACACACGTTACTGTTTCTTTTTAATTTTTAAATTTTGTTTTATTTTTCTGCCCACACATTACTGTGTCATTTACACACACACTTACTGTTTATTTATTTACTTCTTTTTTTATATTAATTTTTATGGAATTTTTATATTTTATATATTTTTTTTATTATTATTATTTATTTTGTATTAACACACACAAACACAACTGTTTTATTTTTGTTTCTAATGAAATGTATGAAAGTAATTGTCCTTATATACTTTATATATACTGTAGCTTTGGCAATATAGTTGCTATACATTCATGCCAATAAAGCTAATTTGAATTTGAATTTGACAGAGAGAGACAGAAAGAGACACAGAGAGAGTTTTATTTATTTATTTTATTTACATTTTTAATATATTTTAATGTTTCTAACACACACACACACAAACACTTTAATTACTTGTTTAATGAAATGTATGGGGTTGATTGTTCTTATGTAGTTTGTATGATGCTTTGGCAATATTGTTGTTCATTCATGCCAATAAAGCTAGATTGAATTGAATTGAGCGTGTGAGTATGTAGTGTCATTCTGTGAGGTTGGAGTTTTTGTCACATGAGCGCAGGAACAATCACTGAGACTATCAACAGCAGAATTTCTGCAAAGATGACAATGAAGACTTTTCTTAAACCTCCACACCACTGAGCTGCAGCAAAACATGTTTCCTAACAATAGCTGTCACCTTATCTTTTCAGAGAAGACTTGGCAGCATTACTGGGTCAGGTATACAAACCTCTGCTGGAAATTCTCCTGGCAGAAAAACTAAGGGAGATACAAATAATAACAAAGCCTGCTATTTTTGGATGCGAGCCCCTGAGATGTAAAGTCCTGTTGTCAAACAGGTTGGATTAGCTCATCAGCACTGACACAGCCAAGCGGTCTCCAGTGACCCGGAATTTCTCATTTATGTCATGTTTACACAGCCCTCTGGAAAGATGTGTTTCCAGTTCCATTTATAGGTGTTTTTTATAGGTGTCTTTTAACTATTTAATCTATAAGTATATGAGAAATAAAAACATAGTGTCCATGTAAAAAAGAGCCATTATGTTCTTTTTTACATTTGAACCTTATAAACCAAAAGCTGCAGTGCATGTGCATTTCATGTTACGTGTCCGTATGTGTGTGTGTGTGTGTGTGTGTGTGTGTGTGTGTTTTAATTTCATTGGCTCACGTTCTCCTCAGTTATAACTGTACGATTTTTTATTTTACGAGAGCCTGAAGAAACAACCAAATAGATAAAGTTTAGATAATGTTTTAGACAATGAGTGTTGTGAAATAAATGAATCAAATTAAAACTGTTTTATTCCTGAGTGTTCTGAAACAAATGAATAAATACATGAATGCATCTCTAGGTGTTCTGAAACAAACAGGTAAGTAAACTGTAAATGTTGTTGTTTTTTTGTTTGTTTTTTGAGTGACACAACTAAATATGATAATAGATCAGATAAATGGTGCCAACTGCACGTCAAAAAGGAACAGCCTTCAGGAGCAGTTTGGGGTTCAGGATCTTGCCCGAGGACACTTCGACGTGCCGACCTTTTCATTAGAGGACTGCTTTACCTTGACTTTGTGCTCTGAAATAAACAAAAAAGTCAAGAGATTTTTTTTTCTTGGTGTTCTAAGACAAAAAGTGTAAAGGCTAAAATCTTTCTATCGTTTCATTTCTGAGAATTCTGGACAAATAAATGAAAAAATTTCTAAGTGTTCTTAAACAAGTATGTGCAAAGAAATGAATACAGTTTGTTTTGCTTTTGGTCAGAAATAAATAAATAAACTTTTAATTCCTTGTTACATGGAAGTGTCCTGGAGTAAACTAAACTGAAAAAAGTAAATATTACTGTTAATATTATACTGATATAGGCTACAGACATGAGATCATGTATACACATGATACAGGCGTTCATCCATTCACACACTGATGGAGCTGCCATGCAAGGTGCCAACCGCTCCTCAAAAAGGAACTAATCACTCTCAACAGAAACTACACACACAAACAAACAACCAGGTAGGTGTTATAGGCTAGTTACAGCCTCATGTCGGTTCAAAGGGTCAAAAAGGGCACTCTTCATACAGACTGTGAGCTCTCTTCAGCAACAGTTTCCAGTGACAGCATCTTTCCTATGAGCTGCCAGCGCCCTCAGCCTCTCTGCACTCAAGAAGTGTGTGTGTCATGTTTTTATAATCATGTCATGTTGGTGACTTTAACCTGAATGCTTACTAACCCATGGGGACTCCTGTCACCCTGGGGACAGAAATTGTGGTCCCCACAGTTGGAGACGTTTATATTATGTTTCATCTTAGTGCCTCTCTTAGTCTTCAGGTTACTGTTAGGAGCTAGGGAATCCATTATGTCAATGCCCACGGGGAAAGAGGAGCAAAGTTGTGTGTGTGTGCGCGTGTGTGATCCTGGGCTGAGCTCATTCTGATGCATTCCTATAACAGTGGCCCTCTCACACCTCCCCGACAGGCTACAGGCTACTTTCACCGAGGAAAGAGGAAGTTGAGGAAATAAAATGTATTTCCGTTTACTCATGCCGCCGGTTTTTCCCATCTGGGCTCAATAAATAGGGAGAGCATGGTGGCTGGTAAAAGCAAAGCAGATTCCCTTGTTAACAGTCAGTCACAGGAGAGAGACAGAGGATGGACATTAATCAGGTGAGTGACCCACATACAGGACAGGACCGCTGCTGAGACCAGCTGCCCTCTGCCTCCTCCATCACCTCAGCTGTCTGTCTGCCCCTCCACAGATTCTCATCATTGGACTTTTTCTGGTGCCGGCGTGGACGCACGGGATGCACCAGTGCTATGATGAGGACAAGCTGCGTGACGCAGCAGAGAGGAAGCTGAGGAGGCGCTTCCAGCAGCCTGTGGAACCCGTAACTACGGCGGCCCCGGACTCCCCCGCCTCCTGCCCCCTGGAGCTCTACCGGCACAAGACGCCTAAGGACCTCCACGAGAGGTCCCTGTCCCCCTGGAGATATGTGTAAGTAACATCCTGGCCTACTTTCACCAAGATGCACGGCACTAGAAATAAAATCATTTATTAAAAACTTTTAATGAACATAACCGCTCAGTTGGACCTATAATCGTTCTTTTAAGGGAAATGTTTCTGGACCCTATCTTCATATGATCCTAAACTTTTTTAAAAGCACGGCCTAACTTGGTGATATATGCTTGCAATTTGGCTGGGTTTTGGAAAAGATCAGGTAGCGCTATGGGTTATAGGCTAAGAAGTAGCCTGCGTTTACAGTGACGCTAAATTTATAACCCTCCCTTTTAGCAGATAACCTGGAGCAGAACCGTGACTCACGGTTCACCCATCCATCCTGAGTGTTTGCACATGATGGAATGGTGCAGCCATAAAACATCAGGCATCACTCCGCATCATTGAAATGCTAGAATAATTCTTAAACTGAATTCTTGCACAGCTCATAAATAAAATGCCTCATGTTGCATTTGTGTACACGGATCAACCTGTTGACCCTGAAATAATTGTTTTGCGCTCCGATGACGCTGTGGCCTGCGTCACGCCCGTGCACCAGAGAAGGGAAAGTCCCTTGTACATCCAATGTTTGCAGATTTGTAGGCTCATATCAGCTTGGATTGACGTGAAATGTGCTGTCCCTGTTGCACTTGACTGGAGAGATTTTTCCTGCACCTGCAGCTTCCTAAAGTCTCTTTTTCCTCATCTTCATTGTTCACTGTGTGCAAGCAGTCAAACAGCCAAACTGCAGTAGTATTATTTTCCCAGTAAACTATCATGCTGGAGTCCTGACCTCAGGTTTGCTGTGTGTCAGTTAGCTTGTAGTTTAATTAAACACAACTTTATGAAGAAAAAAAATTCAAAATAAAACTAGATTTTGACACGTGGCTCATGGACAAGTACATCTGCTAAAAGGAAGCCTACTTAACTAATTTAAACTTCTACTGCACTACATTTCAGTGGGAAACATTGTACATTTTACACCATTACATTTATTTACCAGCTTTAGTTACTAGTTTCCTTTCAGAGTAAGATTACATAATCAACAGATTCCTTTAAAAGATACATTGTTAAATATTAAGCCAGTAGTTCTGTCTCTTGTTCTGCCTGCTGGGTTTAATAACTAACTATATATAAAGTAGTTATAATTAGTCACACCTTGAAAAGCTAACAGTAAAGGCACCTTATGCATTGTTGTATCAGTAACAATCTAATAATGTCTTATATTGTAATTTATCAGTCACAGGGGCTGAGTTTAAGTATTTACTTTGATTATTCACCTACATTTACTGATACTTAAGTACAATTTTCAATGAACAAATTTTACTGGGGCAGTTGGTAATTCAGCCTTGCTGAAGGCTCAGGTCATGATGAGGAGAAGTGCCGTCCAAATGACGCTGTAGTCTAAACTCTTACACTGTCTTACACTGTGTGGTTTTTGGCAGGCATCCCTGTGCAGGTTTTATGTATGTTAGAGCAAAGTGCAGTTGTGAAAATCCTCTACCTCTGGAAAAAACATTCATGTATTTAATTTCTTGGGGTAGAAAAAGGATTGTGAAATAGATTTAGAAATGTTCAGGAAAGCATCATTTTATTGGATGTCACAGATCCTTTCTGACATGCTGCTCATTGTGTTGCTCTTTTCCAGACGTAAGACAATGGAGGATCACTTTCCCTCCACCTACACCGAGGCTCAGTGCCTGTGTTCAGGATGCATCCTGATCCAGGAGAACCGCAACTCAGTGGGGGACAAGAGACATCCAGTGGAGAGCCACGATTACAACTCAGTGCCCATAAAGCAGAGCAGGGTGTTTCTCAAGAGGGAGCTCTGCTACGACAAAAAGAGATACCATTTGAAGCCAGTTACTGTGGATGTAGCTGTGGGCTGCACCTGTGCCAGAGTCAAGACCTCCTCCTCCTCCTAGAGGGGAGTGTCAGAGTGGTACACTACAGATCATAATGTGTTTGTTTTAAAATACACCAAGTTCCATGGAAAGTCTATCTCAGAGGTGTCAAGTCCTACGTGTGATGTGATCAGTGATTCAGCAGACTGGACATTGGTCCAGGATGTTGTCTGATTGGAGGTTGACCTGGACTCATGACATGCCGACACCCCTGTGATCATTTATGAGGCTTCAAAAGTCACATCAGCCTGTTTTTAAAGGCCTATTTATTGTCATAATGATGACATCATAATTGATACATTAATAATATGTGTTTTGTAGGTCGTTATAGGCCCTGTTTGCTCTGTTTAATGACTTGTTTACAGCTCTGCATAGTGCAGCTAATGTGAACTGGGTATTACTATGTACTTCTTTTCATATTGATGGCCTTGTCATCGAAGAAAATAGCTATTGTATAGTTTGATAAAATACTGATCTAACTAATAATAATATTTAATTATCTATTTATTTGGTTTGATTTGCGTGTGAAATGTCTGAGCATTTGAAGGCTTTAGAATGCTTATGAGTGAATGAGGAAGCCTGTATTTATTTACTTTGGATATTTTATAGATATTGTCTCTTTATAAGTCTAATAAAGACTTAATTAATAAAGTTTAGCTTCTTTGAAGCAAAATAAAGAAAAATGTTTGAAGAAATTCTCAGTGTGTCTGGATACTTCTAGCTCAAGTTCTACATTAACATCTGCCGACTGCAGGACTGCTCTACCAGCCACAGACTCATAGGTGTGAAATAGGGATAAAATAGCTCAATAGTGCCCTCTGCTGTCTCAGCAGCAGCTGCACCACAGGTAAACTGAAACAGCACTTGCCTGGACAGAGAACTGGGACTGGGACCATAAGGGTCCAGATGATTTCAGCTTGTGAAATGATGTACAGAAACCATTTCCAAGACTGCACCTCTCTGTCACTCAATTTGAGTCTTTCATGCCCATATGACTGACGGTATTGAATTGCGTGAACATGTGAATGGGAAAAACCCCCAACAGAACTTCAAGTTTGTAAATGTGTAAAAAACACATTTGAGCAGTTTGCAGATGTAATTAGTTAATTAATTTTCCCGGCCCCTCCAGCCTGCATGTCCTTGAGCAACATGCTGAAGCCCAAATGAATGTCAGTGAATGTTTGTTCCATTCTGATGTGCAGTTGGCACCAACCGTGGCCTCTGCCATCAGTGCTTTTATTGAGTTCAAGTCTCTTTCCTAGGGACCAGGAAGGATTTTTATTTCCTAGAATTATTGGTTTATTTTCTAAAGGTATTTTTATTGTGAAAATTACTACAATAAATTAATTAACTCCAACAGATAGTTCCTCAACAACCCCGACCTTCTAATGTAAGGTCATCATCATCCCTCTGCGACAAGGAGTCATTTGTATCTGAAAGAGACTTTGTGTAGTGAGTTCACCCCGAAAAACTATTGGTCATCAACAAAACTAACTAAATGATCCACAGGACAATGCATGTTTTCACGTTCCACTATCCCCATAGTGACCGCTCATTAACAATGTATTCCCTAACCCCTTACCTTAACCATCACAGCTACATGCCTAACCTTACCCCTTAAACAGCCCTTTAATCTTGTGGGTCTAGCATTTTGGGCCCCACAAGTATATTGAAATCCCAGTGGATGAATCAGTGACAGACTCCAGTTCTAAGAGCAAAAAGTTCAGACATTTCAATCAAGAACTTCAATACCACCACCATGTTAACAGCTCTATTTATTACAAAGTGGTGACACATTTAACACTCGTTGAAAATTATTTTAAATGTGGGAATTAACACAATAAGGTAACAAATCGTTTCCTCTGATATGAACCTCTGGGCTGAGACACCTCCAGGAAACCCGCTTCAGTCCGTTTATGTGGCAAACTTCTTCTGCCGGACAGGTGCAGGCAGCTGAGCCATGATGTCCAACAGGGGGCGCTCCACTACCACCAGAGAATGGTCCTCCAATATGCTCACACACATGAGGTGCTGTGGGGCCAAATATCAGCAGAACATAAAACATCAGAAAGATAAAAAAAAAGGTCAAATCAAACATATGTTCCACATTTGTTGTTTGGATGGGGACGTTAAAACTATTAACAATTAGAAATGTTCTTCTCTTAGGACATGTTTCATCTTCAGAGCTTTGTTTGCATTCATGTGTAATGATATTTGTCAGGAGCTCTCTCAACGCATTCAATGGTCACTCAAACCTGACTTCTTGACCTGTATTTTACCATCTCAGCAGTGCCCTAAAGAACCCCCGCCAGTGCCTGGCCGTTTCTCAGTCTGACTCGCTGCTTAGAGACAGTGCAGCAGTGACAGTGGAGCTCCACTGGTCTCACTATGGTGACGGTACCTGGAAATTCTTGCATATCTTAAAGGCGTGGCTGTGTCTGATCCTCTCGGGCTCAGGAAGACTCCTCAGTGTCAACTGATTGTAGAGCAGGGCCTTCGCTTCAGGGAGGGGCTGCATGTGGAAGCAAAGACACAAAAAACATAGTTTCAGTATTTTTTAAAATTCTTTCACTGACCGCTAGAAAACTGAAAACACACACATTCTCGTTCTCAAGGCTTTGCATCGACATGACAGACAGTTTAAATGACTGGCTACATACCAGACTCTGGTCAATGATGCAGAACATAAACATGTCGTGCAGAATGATGTGAGCTGGGTTTTTAGGATTGAAAGCGACGTGGGTGACGGGTGTGTCCCTCTCCAACCACAGAGAGTGCAGTCCGTGTTTCTGCAGCGTCCGGCTCCACTCTGTGTATTCCTTCTGTACTAGAGAGTACTCCAAGATCTGCACCACACACACAGACACACACACAGTAAGAGAGCTGTTCTGTGCATCAATCTCAGCATTATCTTTGAGGAAACTTCATGTCCTGCTTTTATTGTGGAAGGCAGAGCAGCTGATTAGATAACAAAAGTCAAACAAAACCTGATGCCGCAGTGTTTACCTGCTGGTCAGCGTGCACCGCGACAAGGTTGCTGGTTGTTGGGTGGATGGCTATGGCAGTGGGACAGGAGCTGTACACAGGAACTGTACAATGAAGCTGCAAACAAACAGAAGGAATTTAAGGCTGGAGCTTTGGCTACGATAAAAAATAAAAAAAATGTTATCAAGACATATCCGAGTTCCAACGCACCTTTAGCTTGTGAAGGTTGTAGACGTGGATCTCACAGTCTGTGTTTGCGGTAGCGAGCCATTTGCCATCCTCACTGGCAAACAGCAGGTGGACTGGCTGTCTGGAGCCTGGATTTCATACAAAGACAAGTTATACACTAAAAAAAACCAAACAAAAATAACAAAACAGACAGCTTCGGTGTGGTAGGTTAGGTGGCCAACAAATGTATACAAGTATGCATCAATATGATTTCACAAAGTTGTTTTTGCTTTCTTTGTATTATATTTAGCATCTCATAAATATTTAACTCACAATCTTTTTGGAGAAAATGTCTTGGATATTAGTGCATACAAATACACAATGTTGACTAAAAGCAGTGTTTGCTCATTAATGGCCTTTAAAAAACCCACACAGATCTAGGTCTGACTAGATCCTATCAGGGTCTTGTTGCGATTGACCCTCAAAGTTAGTGTTTCCATAAAAAACACAGTTTTAGCTTTACCAATTCAAATAATATATTCCCCCATGCGGCCCTCACGGTTACACCATGATCACTTGTCACTGGGACCCGGGACTGAGACTCACCTGACTTGGGTTTGAGAGTATGAAGGTATTTGCACTCGGGCTGGCTGAGGGCAACAACAATGACTGAAGAATGACTGGTGGAAGCAAAGAGCCTGGAGGAGTCCGAAGAGAAGCAGAGCTGGTGGGCCGAGCGAAAGTCCTTAGGTAGTTTGGACACCTTTGAGGGAGTAAGAGGAAGAAAACAGAGAGGGGTGAGCTTCATCAGGATCCTCATCACCTACATACATCAGAGTGCAACACTGAAATCCTCAAACACATTCTGAATGTTTTACAGTGAAACCTCACCAGCTCACTCGTTCTACTTCTGTCGAGAGAATGAGCGAAATGTAAGACTAAGTTCTGTAAACAGTGATCCCCAGGTAGTTTATTCAAGTTGGAGATCTCATGCACAAACAATTTTGTTGATGGACAGGGCTGTGTGAACAATGACTACTGCACAGGAGCATAAGGGAGCAGTAGAGTCAGCGCTGAGGAGCCCACCTTGGTGATGCTGATGTTGTTGTGCTGTAATCTGTAGAGACGGACACTGGAGACAGTGGAGTACGCCAGCCAGCCTCCACACGGAGACAAGGCACTGCAGCAGATCTGATCATCTCCCTGCAGAGCACAGCACACAGTCAGCTTTTTGTTACAATGTCCTCTGTACTTAAAGATTAAATTAAAAACAGCCAAAAGCAGTGAGGTAAACTGACACATATTATGGAACTAGATGTCTGCTACTAATGTCTAAACAAGGCTAGAAAAAGATCAACATCGCAATGAGATTGTTGTTTGGTGTAACACTGTAAAGGAGCCTTATCACACCAAGTCAACAGCGTAACAAAGTAGATTTGTTTGTCTCGTCTGTAGCAAAACAGGAAAGAAGGCAGATAAAGCCTCATAGAACCACGTGATTCATCAATATACTTGTTAAAACATTTTTCTGCAGGACACGAGACTTCTACTTCACTGTAAAGCTTTTGGGAGAATTTTCACAAGTTGGTTAGCTAGAGGCGGACGAAGAAAACGATCATCACTAAAAAGTCTGCTGCAACTGGCCTTTGTTCTCTACCACTGTACCTTGTTCTTCTGTATTGTCGTGAAGTTTCAGAGCGACAGGAGCCATGTTTCCATCTAATTGTCTAACTGGTTTGGATCAAATAAACTAGGCAGTTCTGTCAGAAGTTGACGTTACGCATGGCCGTAATAAACAAGTAGAGGTTGTAAACTGGAAACAAAACCTGTCGCATGGACGTGAGAAAATGGAGAGAAGTCTTCAGGAATGTGTTTGAACTGGGCAAGTTGTTCTTTCGTGTCAGCTAGTACTGGCCATGTTTCATGCTGTCCGGAGACAGAGACAAAGAAACAGCTGATCAGTCATGCAAGTTAAATGTTCGCTACGTGTGTTTCCATCTCCCATTTAGCGCATTAACTCTTTTTCAAAAAAGACAAAAAGGCGAGCAAACGAACAAACTTTTTCATAAATGAAAAATGTGTCGACGATAACACGACGAGGGACAAACAGCGTCCCCGTAACCATTGTAACTTAACTCTCAATCCTGCCTGCGCCCGCACGGTGTGAGAGGAGAAGTAGAAACACGTTTGTGTACCGCGACGGACATCAGTGGTTATAATGGTTTTCTACAATGTACAAACAAACACCAGTACACACCTTCCTCTTCAGCTGGATAAGTTTCTCTGGTTTTCTCTTCACACGTAGACTGTCACCAGGCTTTCCTGTTAACAAACAGGATAAACAGGCACAAATATTACACTATAACTGGTTCTGCACTATAACTATAAATGTTCTTTTTGCATTGCAACACATCTCTATGGATGTGTGTTTTCCTCACCATGTCCATCGCTCTCCCCCACTCTCCACAGCTCTAAATGATCAGGGAACTGGAAGAGCAGCAGTCCTGCTTTCTTTGCACAACAAACCAGGCTTCTCTACATGGAAGACAGAGGTGAGCATGTCACTGTCATGATCTACAGTGGCCTTAAAAAGGTGCTCTCTATCAAACTGAATCAAGTCAAAACTGTTTTCTCACTAGCTAATACATACAAGACAGAATACTAAGCCCTTTTCCAAACATTGTTTTTTTTTTAAACTAATGATTTGTGAGTTTTTTTTCTACTAAATATGTACTCACATGTGGGAAAGCTATTTTGCGCAGCGCTGACTCCTGGGTGTTCTTCTCCACTTTATCCAGCAGGGGTCGCACTACCAGCTGGGTGTCCATACCTGACAGGATTACAAACATCTTCATCAATTAACAAAATACAAAGTGTAGTACAAGTATCTGCCTGTACTTCTCAGCATTGAGACCAAATTACCAAATCCCTCTCCAGACCATGGATGGGTGTACCAGGGTCCCACTATTTCTTTGGCTCACCACTACATCTACTGTCCTCAATGTTGCCAGTTTCTTTGTGCTCCTTCAAAAGAGCTTGGACAGCACATCTGGAAACCCCTGTCTGCCTTGCTGATGCAGTGTAACCACCTTGTGTCTTGTTACTGTGTTCAGTCTCGACAGTAAACTGTCTTCGGCGGCCTCACCTTGTTAGCAGAGTTTGGCTGTTCATCACCCAGCTGGATTCCTCCTACACAGCTGTTTCTGTTTCACTTCATGGTTGTGTTTTAACCTTCATGCTGAATTGGTGAACAACAGCACCTGTTTGGTGTAATTGTTTAGTCATACACCTGATGATATGCCTACAAAATCCCTGACTTTGTGCAAGTGTACCTAGAAGAACTGATGTTGTTTGAAGGTAAAGGGTGGTCACACCAAATCTCATTTATTAACATGTTTATTTCTGAAAGCATTCTTGCTTTATGGCATACCCAAGTTCTTTTCACAGTACTGTAGTCACTGTGATTGTAGTGGAGGTTCCACTCTGATAAAGGACTGTATGGTAGTAAGGCGTGTTCGGGCATATTGTAACCGGGCTTTTTTGTGGCATTGGTGCGGTAAAGGCTTCTGTCTGGCAACTCAACCACGCAGCTTGTATTGTGCTCCTTGCAACAACCACACCATCTTTTTCCAGAGCAGCCTGTATTTCTCCTGACATTACCAGTGGGTTCTTCTTTGTACCCCGAATAATTCTTCTTGCAATTTTGGCTGAAATCTACCTGACCTTGGCTTGTTATTAAGAAGTCGAAAATTCTTGGATCTCTCGATAAGTGATTGAACAGTACAAACTGGCATTTGGATTTTTTTTTTTATATATCCTTTTCCATTTTTATAAAGTTCCAAAACCTTGTTACGCAGGTCTTTTGACGGTTCTTTTCGGCTCCCCATGGCTCAGTATCTAGCCTGCTCAGTGCATCCACGTGAGCGCTCACAAACTCATGGACTAT
Organism: Micropterus salmoides; assembly: GCF_014851395.1. NCBI lineage: Eukaryota > Metazoa > Chordata > Actinopteri > Centrarchiformes > Centrarchidae > Micropterus > Micropterus salmoides. The sequence continues at coordinate 35,595,393 of NW_024044570.1, forward strand.
TTATACACAGACACTAATTGCAATTTACAAAGCCACAGGTGTGGGAAATAACCTTTAATTGCCATTTTCACCTGTGTGTCACTTTGTAACAAGGCCAAATATTCAAGGGTATTAAACTTTTGATCAGGCCATTTGGGTTATTTCTGTTATCATTATTGTTTAAAAAGCAGCCAAACAACCATGACTATTATCAGATACACAAGGCAACAATAACACAACATCTGAACCTTTCTAACGGTGATTCACATTCAGAAATACTTTAACTGTATAATTAATTGCACAGTTGATGGTCCTGTGTTTTGGACAGTGCTAAAACATACTTTCATCTGAATTTAAGCTAGGTAGGCAATTTATTTCAGAAGCATTTCTTTTATTTCCTGAAATTATCTTTACATCCCAACAACAACCAATGAATCACATTCTCTTGCACAAAAAAGAAAAACAAAGCTGTAACTGTGGCTGTCGCAGGACTGTAATAAAACATTGTCAATAATTTCATTCAGTTCAAACAATTGGCGGACCTACCTGCTCTTTACCTGTGCACTCACTGTGCATCAAAATGTGTTTTGGGGTTTGTCAGGAAGACCCGTAGGGAGAGAGAGATTTTTTTTAGTTACTAGCTACTAGGGGTTGAAGGAGTGGGAGAGATTCTCATTGGCCTCGTGTCCTACCCCTGGAGCCCCGGGCGTTGGGGGTGCTGTGGGGTTGGTGGCGGCCTTGCCTGATCTGGGGTGGGCTGGGGGGGGTCGGGGCTCCCCTGGCGTGGGGGCCTGCCCTTGGCCTAGGGTTCTGCGGACTCGGGCTTGTGGCCTTTGCTCATTTCTGGGCGGGTGGTGTGTCCCTGGGCCTGGGGGCCCGTTGTCTCCTCTCCTCGCCTGGGCCCTCTTCGGCAGAGGTGAGGCTCCCGCTGCTTCCCCCTGCCAGCTCTCTCACGGTGGGGGCATTCGGGAGTCTCTGGGGCGCATGGCCGGTGCTGTCGGGGTAGGTTTTGGTGCTCCTCCTTGGGGGTGCTTGACTGGGGGGGGCTGGGCCCCTGTCCGGGGATGAGATCGGCCTCGGGGGCTGCTGTCACTGGCTGCACTGTAGGGAGGGATGCCTCTGGCTGGGCTGGGGGACCGTTGGCCTGGTTCTCCCGCGTTATCGCTCCCTGGCGGTAGCGAGCTTCCCGGCACGGCTTTCTGCTGTTCTTCCTTGGGGCGGGGTACAGCTTCCCCTGGACATGCGGTCTGGGGTCCTTTGCGCTTTGGGGGGGTCGCAGGGTGTTCTGGCTTCTGGGGGTGGGGGTCTGCGGTGGGATTGTGGGGCGATTATCGATGCATCTTGATGTATTATACTTTTTCCCGGGCAGGGTCTCTGGATGGCTGCTGGGCGTTTAGTTTGTGCGTTGGAGTCCGGGGGAGGCATCTCCTCGTTGGCTTGGAGGGACCTGTTTGCGTTCCTGTTTTGCTTCGTTGGCCTCGGATCCGTGCTTGCCCATTTCTCTGTCGGCCAGTTGTTGGACCCCTCTGGATACTGAGGTATATAGTTAGTTTTCGGGATGTGCAGTGTGGGTGCGGGGCAGGGCTGTGCTCCGGTTTGTTCTGGGTTTGTGCCTGGAGTTCTCGGCCCTTGATGGATGGGTGGGTTATTGGTGGCATGCAGCTGAGCTAGTTGATTTTGCCTCGTTGCTGGTTTGGCTGGTGTTGCATGCCGGCCGGGGGGCGCGCTGGGCATGGGGGATGTCGGCTGGCGCCGGCGGCCTTAGTTTTTTCCGGCGGTTGGGGGGACGGTGGACTTTTATTGGCGGGTGCACGGTGACCTGTGCGGCGCGTTTGCTGCCGGGCTGGGGCTTGCTGCTGGTGTCTCTCTCCGCTGGCTTTCGCTGTCGTGTTGTCCGTTTGCTCTCTCTCATTTGCCCGACCTCGCACGCGGGATTCGCGGGGGGCTGCTGGGCATGGGTGTCGCCGTGCTCGCGCAGTGTGCGCGTTGGGCTCGTCACTTGTGCATTGGTGTTGATGATTGCGTGGCATTTGGGCACTGTGGTTGTTTGCTGCGCGGCGGTGGGGTGCTGGATGGGGGGGGCCACTGGTCTATGTTGTGTCTGCGCCGCGGTCGGTCCGGGCGCTGCTCTTCCTCTTTCGGTTCCGTCGGCATTACGTTGTCAACTGGCATTTGGGTCGGGGTCTTCTGCGTTTGCATCGCGGTGCATCTGGGAGTCTTTGTTTTTTTTTTTTTTTGATTTATTCTTTTTCTTTCTTCCACCCCTATTGGCTACTGGGGTTCTTGCCTGCCTGTTACAGTCGTGGCGTCCCACTCTCTCTAACAACTACATTCTTTAACAGGCTTATGCGCACACACGTACATACACACACATACAGACACATTCACCCACACGCACACAGACACACACAGACACAAACAAACTTAGGTTGTCCCTGGTAGAATTATTCCTGATGCCTTTCTTTCAGTTACTTATTTAAATTAATTATTATTCCAGCTCTCGTGGCTGTGTTGTGTTGCTTATTTAGTGTGTGTGACTGTTTCTTGTTTTCATTGTTCTCTTAGTTGTCTTAATATGTCAGCTGTTTATTGCTGCTGTTCGGCTGGTTTTCTTTTACTATTATTATTATTTTTATTGTTTTTTTTGTTTGTGTTTGTTTGTTGTTGTTTTTCTCCTCCCCAAGCCCCCCTCTCTGTTCTCTTGCAGGTTTCGTTGCTTTCTGCAATTGGTGTTTCCCACAGCTTTTCTCTGTTGTCCCCACCCTCCATCCCCCTTTCCCCCTTCTCTTACAGGTCTTGTCCTTTCTCTGTGCTGTCTGTTTGTGCCCCCCCATCCCCGTGTCTGCCCCCCTGTCCGGCCCGGTGACAAATCAATACATAATTAAATAAATAATAAAACAGACAAAGGAGTATTTTAATACTCTCTTGTTAAAGTAAAATCTGTCTGGCACAATATGGTATCCAGGTCATTATACTCTATACCAGGCTGCTGGGCAGGACAGGTTTTAAAAAAAAAAAAAAAATAGTTACTAGCTACCTCTTGCTAGTTCTCCAACGTTGCCTAGCCCTTAAGATGAGCCCCTAAACGAATACCAAATTAGCTAATGTGTTGTTGCATGACATGGGACTGCATTACTGCAAAAGTCGGGCCAGGTGTAACTACTACTCTTAGTGAAATGCTGTAGAGGTCAGATGTAGAACGCATTCAGCTTTAATATATAACATGACTGACAGCACTATTTCACTGCAACAAATTCAGTATGATATAGTGGAACAGTATTGTTTTGGACTGTGCAGACAATTTGGGCTTTGCATGTAACAGTTAAATAAAAGTTAGATATCCCTACTGATGTCCTTTAACAATGTTTAATCGGAATGTGGAGTCACGCCCTGAACCCTCAAACTTAACGGACATCTCCTGGTAAGTAAGTGAGTGGATGAGGCTGCAAGCGCTCAAAATCAAACATGATGCACACTTTTTATTTTACGTTTTTTACTTTCTTAATGCCAGATTTATACGCCTTGCAAGCTCTTGGCCTACAGAATGGACGAGAGGTAATTGTCAATAATCAATGCACTAGTGTTGGTCAAAACAGCATCATTAAGCAAAAGCTAAAATAAGTAGTTGATTAATTAGGTGTGTGATAAGTTGATAGCATTTTGATTTCACGTGTTCTAATATACAAACTTAAATCCATACAAATTTTCCTAACCATGTTAGTGTCAAGGTTGGCTGCTCCTTAAATGCTTGTCTGGAAATTCTTTCTTCTCCTCTCATAAGGCAGATTTGCCGTGATTTTTCCTCTCGCTTCATGGTTTCCCCTGGTAACCACTTTCAGATCACAACGCTATGAACTGTGAGCAATTCCCTCAGGCAAAGTCTTGACAATTTGACAGTGGGATGGACCTAAGCCCCCAAAGACATGCATCTGACTGAGTGTGGACTTGAGATTGGGCCTAAGAGTCTGCAGTAGAGCCCAATAAATAAATTGGCTGATGTGAGCTGGTTGCAGATAAATCAGTATTGGTGTTTATAACAGCCTAAAATGACAATTAAAAAAGAGAGACGAAAGACAGATACGTCAATACTGTTATGAGAATTGCATTGCTCCTATCGGTCTTAAAAATCCCATATGAGTCAGACTCTAGTCTGCAGCCATGCTAACAGCTCTGACGCTGTTCAACATATTAACACTAGTATGTTTATAGAGTCCATGTTTGCTTATTAGCACTAAACTCAACGTCCATCTGAGGCTGATGGGAATGTCATTAGTTTTACGGGACAATTTTTAAATTTGACCAGATCATGGAGCTAGAGAAAAGGTTCAGGGGTCACCCAAGTCTAATCAAATCATCCTAAAGGGGAACATGAAGATCTCAACCAAATTTCATGGCAATCCATCTAATAGTTTTGAGACATTTCAGTCTGGACCAAAGACTGACTGACACTGCCATGCAAAGAGCCACATATAGCTAAATACTGAACTATCACTATTTATAACAGACATCTATTACTTTGTTTAAAGTATGATGATTTGAGGGTTCATTCAATAAAGAAAAATAATAATTAAAAAAAAAAAAATTCACAAATCACCAACAGCAGATTTAACACTGACCTCCAGAAACCACTGCAGTCTCCGTGTGGACGAGTGCTCTCACATCATGCGAATGGTTTTTAAAGGTCCGTGTTCTGACCCACTCCTTATCCTGCTGGTCCACAGTGGAGGAGATGAACTGAAACTGGATGACGGTGCCCTCTGACGTCCCAGCTAATAGACTGCTCTCATCCTGTTACATATTTGGAAAGTTAACAATCACTGGTTCTGCAGGGATGGGGTTGTGTAATGTGTCCTCCTGGTTCTTGATTGCACACTTACCTGTGAAACAGACAGAGCCAGAACGTCCCACTTGGTGACCAGGTGAGTTCTAACCAGAGTTCCAGTGAGTCCGTCCCAGATCTGGACCTTTCCCGCAGAATCACCGCTAATGATGGTGTGGTCGGACAGGAACACGATGGTCCAAACCACCACCTCTTTGTTCTTGGATGCTCCGACACCCCTGTCCACCAGCAGCCTGTGCGTGGCGTGGCCTGAGGTCAGAATAAGAAAACAAAGACTGAAAGCTCACAATATCAGTACGCCATATTTACAGAACACATGGAGTTAACACCAAGCTCATCTTCTGATATTACCTTACAATAACTGGCAGTAGGCTCAGTGCTAATCATTTCAGGATCGAGCCGTATCTGCTTACCTGTCTCAGCATCAAAGATTCTGATCATGTCCATCATGCCGGCGGCAATCAGTGTACCAGATGGATGCCAGGACAGAGATATAATACGACCTAGAAGACCACAGGAAACAAGCTGAAACACTGAAAGTCACAGACGGGCTCCAAAATTACCGACTCACAAGAAAATAATCACATTTGTCCTTGGGTAAAAAATTTAATTAATTACTTGTTCCTCCACAAAGTTACAACCACACTAGTTTCTAGATAAAAAAACTTTTAGTTACATTTTGGACACTGGTCAAAGAGTTTTAATAATTAATGGGCTGCAGGACACAAATGTAAGTTACTGTATGCACAGACTGTATTTGAACCTAACACTACCCAGATGAAAAACACCCCTCAGCCTCAGATTGTTCTTTTACCTTTCTGCCTGTCGAGGTTTCTTTGAAACTGAATCCTCTCCTCCAGTACTTCAAAAATCTTCACCATTCCATCCTCACAGCCGACCTGACACACAAAAAAAACATTCATTCAATGCCGAAGGCCAGATGAGGCGTAGAGTAAATATAATATCCACGAGGTATTGACTGACTGTTAGCAGTGTTCCCTGGCTGTTGCTAGTGATGGTCCAGATTGGTCCTCCATAGGCCTCCACAGAGTACCTGGGCCTCAGGTTCTCCAGGTCGTACTCTGTGATCACTCCGTTCAAACCGGCAATGAACAGACGCTGGCCCACCCAGCACAGAGCCTCAACAGCCCGGCCGTCCTGTCCTGGGATGACCTGTGTATCACAATCAAAGCAAGTCTGGAGGTTATCCCTGCACATCTGACCTAGCCCCACAACCAGCCATATGATCTACTCCATTAAGACATTGAGCAGTTTAGTATTTGTCTATGTGCAGAGTTGGATGTCTACCGTTCTCTAAACTCTCATTACTAAAGCTTATTCAAATGAGTAAACAGGATGTAGACACCTAAAAACATGGCACATGTATTAACCAAGTGTTCAGTTGTTTATGTAGAGTGCAGAATACAGCAGGTGACTTCAGAGAGCCAGACACGAGTGAACAAATGAACAAGCTTGTCTGGATTTCTTCCGAGTTGTTACCTTTTCTTGGAAGTAGTTGTCAGCGAAGTTGAAGATCTCCAGAGCTCCGTCAGCCCGAGCCAGAGCCAGCCGCTCAGTGCGGTTGTTAAACGCCATGGCTCTGATAGCGCTGGGCATGTAGTCGAAGAACCGAACCCGGTGCACCTTGAACTCACCCATTTTCACTAGAGTGGAAAACACAAACAGGTTACTAAAACGGGGCAGCGGACAGCAAGAGACAACCTGTAACGTTTACCCTGCTGTTCGTTAGCAAAAGCAAAAACCTCGCAGGTGAGACCATTCAACATTCAACATTCACTTCAGTTCAGCAAAACACGGTTTACCTGCTGTTTTCCCTCCAGCACCACTACACTTTCTTTGCTGTTAACTCCACACGCTTGAAAACACCAGGGGCCACGTTGAGGACCTTTGAACCGGTAATGGATCACCAAAACGGAAATACGTCATCGCAGTGACAGCACTCACACTTGGCGGGAAATTCTACCGGAAAAGTGAGCTGTGTTGTGACCGTTTTAGCGGAACGTTGAATGTCTTGATAACCTGTGGGCCTTTTTCCTTTTTATCAGTGTTAATGTTACACGACGGTCTTTGCTATCTGACAGGACAATGGTACAAATGGTGATACGGTAAGAATGATGAACTGACTTTAGTTTATTTTGCTATTGCCTGGTAAATTTGTATTTCTAGCGATTTAACGGTAAATGGAGGCCAACGTTAGTTAAAGTTTATAATATCTGGAGGACATCCTCAGACAGTAGCATTAGCGCGGTTTTAGGAGAACAGTGCTAACATAGAAACACAGAAGAAGTAACGTGATGTGAGAGGAATATGGAATCAGTAAGCTGACATTTTATTCATTAAGTGCTTCGGAGTGAAACTGGAAAGTAACGTTAGCTCATGGGATTCTTAAAGGTTTTGTTATGTTGCTCCTGCAGAGGCAGTGTGGATGGCAGCAGTCCTCCAGAGTGGATGCTGGTGGAGCTGCAGGGGGAGATGGTTTCCAGACACAACTCTGGTCTGGCAGGAAACGTGATGGGAGACCTGCTGTACACCAAAGAGGTAAGCCCAAGACAGAGAAACACTGGTGCTTTTCAAATGCTGACTGAGTTTTAGAGATACTATGTGGCCAAACAGAAAGCGCTCATTTCGTTCTGTGATAGAGCTCAGCCTGTACTGAAAGCAGGACGTGATTCAAATAGTGCAGAATTCACTGGAACACAGGGACAGCACAGGCCTATATTTTGAAGGACACCTTGTCTAACTAAGCTCAAAGTGGTTACAAAACAAAACAGTTGCACAGAGAGGTTAGATTCTGGCATCATGTTCCTTGATAGCTAAACCAATGAGGGGTCCTTCACAGCACATGGACTGGGTGACATGTTGGTGTTTAACTGTTGTGTTATGAGGGTCACTGTTAAAGCTGGAGTGCGCGACAGGTGAATGCATCAGAGCAAAAGGTGTGTAGGGGAGTTCAGCAGTAAATGGGAGGAGTAGCTTACAGTTTGTACAGTCAGAGAATAAAGGCTGCATTTAAAGCTTGTGTGGGTGTTTCCGGTGTTTCCCAGCTGGTGGGAAAGCGTGAAGGGAGTTATTGCTTTGAAGATGATGTCAGGCAGTTTCACACGGCGTTTGCCGCTTGCATTCAGCTCTATACAGCATCCTGACAGTATGGAGACGTACTGTCAGGATTTCTAAATTCCCTGGTATACCGTGATACCACCCAAGCCAAGACAACAATAATTATTAGTAATATTTCTTTAATTTTTATGTCAATCCTCTCCTGCGAGAAAAGTCTCCGTCCATAGAGGGATGGCCAACGCACACTGTGTGGTACCACAGACTGCGTGTGAATCTGAAAGGGAAAAATACACTGCTCAAAAAAATAAAGGGAACACTTAAACAACACAATGTAACTCCAAGTCAGTCACACTCCTGTGAAATCAAACTGTCCACGTAGGAAGCAACACTGATTGATAATCAATTTCACATGCTGTTGTGCAAATGGAATAGACAACAGGTGGAAATTATAGGCAATTAGCAAGACACCCCCAATAAAGGAGTGGTTCTGCAGGTGGTGACCACAGACCACCTCTCAGTTCCTATGCTTCCTGGCTGATGTTTTGAATGCTGGCAGTGCTTTCACTCTAGTGGTAGCATGAGATGGAGTCTACAACCCACACAAGTGGCTCAGGTAGTGCAGCTCATCCAGGATGGCACATCAATGCGAGCTGTGGCAAGAAGGTTTGCCGTGTCTGTCAGCGTAGTGTCCAGAGCACGGAGGCGCTACCAGGAGACAGGCCAGTACATCAGGAGACGTGGAGGAGGCCGTAGGAGGGCAACAACCCAGCAGCAGGACCGCTACCTCCGCCTTTGTGCAAGGAGGAGCACTGCCAGAGCCCTGCAAAATGACCTCCAGCAGGCCACAAATGTGCATGTGTCTGCTCAAACGGTCAGAAACAGACTCCATGAGGGTGGTATGAGGGCCCGACGTCCACAGGTGGGGGTTGTGCTTACAGCCCAACACCAAGATTGGCAAATTTGCCACTGGCGCCCTGTGCTCTTCACAGATGAAAGCAGGTTCACAATGAGCACATGTGACAGACGTGACAGAGTCTGGAGACGCCGTGGAGAACGTTCTGCTGCCTGCAACATCCTCCAGCATGACCGGTTTGGTGCGGGGTGGCATTTCTTTGGGGGACCGCACAGCCCCCCATGTGCTCGCCAGAGGTAGCCTGACTGCCATTAGGTACCGAGATGAGATCCTCAGACCCCTTGTGAGACCATATGCTGGTGCGGTTGGCCCTGGGTTCCTCCTAATGCAAGACAATGCTAGACCTCATGTGGCTGGAGTGTGTCAGCAGTTCCTGCAAGAGGAAGGCATTGATGCTATGGACCGGCCCGCCCGTTCCCCAGACCTGAATCCAACTGAGCACATCTGGGACATCATGTCTCGCTCCATCCACCAACGCCACGTTGCACCACAGACTGTCCAGGAGTTGGATGCTTTAGTCCAGGTCTGGGAGGAGATCCCTCAGGAGACCATCCGCCACCTCATCAGGAGCACGCCCAGGCGTTGTAGGGAGGTCATACAGGCACGTGGAGGCCACACACACTACTGAGCCTCATTGTGACTTGTTTTAAGGACATTACATCAAAGTTGGATCGGCCTGTAGTGTGGTTTTCCACTTTGATTTTGAGTGTGACTCCAAATCCAGACCTCCATGGGTTGATAAATTTGATTTCCATTGATAATTTGTGTGATTTTGTTATCAGCACAGCTATGTAAAGAAATGAGTATTTAATGAGATTATTTCATTCATTCAGATCTAGGATGTGTTATTTTAGTGTTCCCTTTATTTTTTTGAGCAGTGTAATTTTTTCACTATTTCTGACTTTTCATAGATCAAAGTGATTTATCAGTTAGTCAAGTGATGATTTATATTCCCTACCTCTGCTGAATAATTTTCACACAAAAGTTATCCCTCCCTACTTCAATAGTGATGCAACTTATCACAAAACACACAGTTCGGATCGATCTGTAGTTTTGTTAGGGTTAAATAAATTTTAAAATACTAATGCTACTTTGGCTCTGATCCAGCTGCCTCTCTCTGTCTGCTTAATGTCTGATTAGTTACAAGTATCGAAAAATAGCCTATCAACACTCACGAGACATTGTGTGTCAAAGGGAAGGCAGACGATAACGCTGAAGCTGCAATAAACATCACAATCTGATGATCTGTTTCTATGATGACAATTCACAGATCAATATGTGTTCAAAAATCTCAAGATCGATCAAGACACTTTTGAGAAACTTTCTACTGATGTTGCTCTAGTTATAAATGGTTATCGTGGGGAGGGGGGTTCCGGGAGTCTTGAATATCTTCATGCCTCTGCCGATCCTTTCCCCATCCCTCAGTCTCTGCTGTTTTCTTCCTCCCTCCTGCAGGGGGTGCCCGTGCTGATTGTCGGACATCATATTCTATATGGGAAGCAGGTCAAACTGGAGAAACCCTTCGCTGTCCTCACCAAGCATTCAGGCCATGCGCAGGATAGCCTGGACAACCGTGACGACGACGATGTCCGACAGGTACCCATGGAAACGAACCAGCAAGGACCCACCTCCACCTCTTACTCTGTGACTGCCCTCATCAAACGGAAGCTGATCTTTAAGACGCGCCCTAAACCCATCATCACTAATGTACCCAAGAAGGTGTAGAGTGACTGCATTATGGTCACAGACGGATCCATCTGTCTTGTGCTGGACTTTTTATTTTATTTTAACAGTTATACTTCAGTTGGTGTCATCCAATTCTAACATGACCTAGTTAGATTATACATTTATTGTACAATTGATCAATCCTGTTAACCTGACGCTGAACTTATTCCAGCGAGAGACTTTAATGAGGCTCCCCGGACGTACATTTATAGATAATATTTAAAGCTCCATGATGGTCTGAATGTTGTTTCAAAGGTTTTTGCACACTGACAAGAATCCCTTTCTGGATGCAATACTAAATCATTTAAAGTATTTTCTATGAAAACAAAGATTTCAGCTTCAGTCCATAAGTATCCAAACTAGGGACACACATGCAACCTTATCATTTGTTGCGACTGGAACGGACATTTCCACCACATTGCACCTCATGACAGAAGGCGTACATTTCCCAAATACTGTAAATCCACTTCATAACCTTAGGCCACTGCGTTCAGATAAACTGTACACAAAAGTCTTCCCGGTCGACTCTGACTGTTTAATAATGACTTTATGATTCCAGGAGATGCTCTTTGATGAAGAGATTTCCTCTGATAGCGGTTTACCTGCTCTATTTACCCACTACATTTACTTCTGCTTCTGGTAGCTTTTCGCATTTCCCAGAATTCATTTTTCAGAAATTAAAAGAATTCATGCCAGTTGTATAAGAAAATTGTTATTTTCATCTTGTAAATGGTACAAGGCGAGTGGAATAAGAATGCAACATTGTCTTTTATTCAGATAGAGACAGAATATAAGCTCTGTGTAATAACCACATTTTCTGTCTTGAGCGCTTATGTGTGCGTTCAGGCGACAGCAGGTGCTAGACAAATGCGTCCCATGTGGGAAAAGAAGTTTATCACTTGCTGGATTCAGCATCAGTGTCATTAATCATTTCCAAACAACCTCCATTTTTATTAGACAGAAGCGTTCATTCATTCACTTGCTGTCTTCTTGTGGGCACTGTGGCAGTTGCCAGAAATATATTAAAGAAGTAGGCACTCGCCTTCTGGCAAATACCGCAAGGGTGGGTATTGGGACGGACCTCAGGAGGTTTCAGTGACTGTCAGTTTGGAAAATACAGTTTAAATTGAAAAAATGTAAGTGGACAGATGAACTTTATCAGGATTCACACTGAATAAATGTCAACGTTTTGGCAAAAGAAATGTGACTGTGACCATACAGCCAGGTCACAATCTGAAAGTGATGCTGTGATAAAGTAAAGCTGGGCTTAGAGCAGCGCTGCACACAGTAATTAAAAGTAAAAAAAAAGCTAAGACTGTAAGAGCTGGTGAACAGCTGAGAGATTAGTTTGGTAAAACATTCAAAAAATTTGATTCAGTCCTCTACCATACAGCATTTTATTTACAGCGTGTGTGTGTGTGTTTGTGAGGGTGTGTGTTTGTGATGAAGGCGGTTCCCATGTTCAGGTGTGTTCCCTGAAGTTAAAGCCAACCTGTGCATGCTGACTGAAAGGACCGATTTATTCAGCTGCTGTGAAGCTCCAGTCCCCTTTCCTCAGCATTCAGACACCTCCCACACACACACACGCACGCACACACACACGCTGGCAACATGTTTTTAAAGTCTTGCCACATCACGTACTGGCTTGGAAAGAAATACGATGGATACAGTGAAATAATGAAGCTTTTCATCAAGAGGTCCTAGAAAGTAGTCTTCATCCAGTTCAAGTAAGTCCCCGCTCATGGATGTGGGCATTTATAAAGTGGTGCTGGTGGAAAATAAGACTAAATGTCTAAAGCCCACCTAGATCCAGCAGCCCCTAGCAGTGCAGTGCTCATTACATTAAAGCTCTTGATGGCATGAACAACACACTGGGTATGCCATTCAGTTGTAGATTAGATTTCTAAAACTGTGGCTCTGTAACACCCCAGAGTGGCAGCATTACATGAATTCTTTGTGTACAGCAGAACAAACAGAAGCAGGTACTGCAACATCAAGGTATATTTGAAAAATCACTTACTGTGTTACAGTTACTTCGTCATCTCAGCCAGGCATAAAACCACATTTGTAATATTTTTCATTTCCGGTGTTTCCACTTGGGTTTTTTATGTACAAACTGAATATTTTAACTTAAAACATTTACCTGTTTACTTTCACTGACACAAGGGAGATTATAAAAAAAAGAGAAAAAAAAGAGGTTGATCACTACCACCTGTTTCTGTACAGATTACCTTGCCTTTGTATTTTAGACCTTTGATGTTAATGTCTAGTCCAATTCATTCTTGAAAAAAAAATAAACATACAGTACAGTTAGAACAAAAGATCAGAATATTGAAACAGATGGCTTGGGGTAAATGTCAGTGCTGTCATTTAAATAATGGAGACATTCCCTGTTTGGTATGAATGGGAGGATTGTGTCCAAAACAGGAAGCTTTTTTTAATGTCTTAGGAAAGTTCCAGTATCCTGTGATGCACAGAGATGGAAACAGCAGAAGATCAAGAAACAAGGCCCCTTAAATTGCTGGTTGACAGTCAGAAAGGCCAGCCGAGCCCAAACACATTTTACCTTTCAATGGATGTGTCCGTTTTTAAAGTTTCAAGTTTAAACCTATACAGCCCGCTCAAAATAATATAACACAAAGAGGAAATGTCCACTGTGCAAAGCAAAAAGACAGCTGTGTGTCACACTTGACAAATGTGCTACGTGTTTAGTTTATGAAATATTTTTTAGAAACTGAATCGGATATATTTAAAAACATGAAAAAAAAAGAAGAGTGAAAGCAAAGCTCTCAAGTCACTCACTTAAGAAGAAATGTCTTTGGTCTTCACACTGTTGTAAAGGACACGGTAAGAGAATAGTGTCCAGAACCATATAAAAATATCTGAAACACAGAATGACACTTAAAACCCACTGGTAGCTGTAAACTCAGAATTGGACCACGATGCACTACAATAATTAGTTACTCATTTGAAAGTACTCAACCACACCAAAAACACACAGGAAATGTTGGATTGTCCGTTCTGGTAAATCATAGCTGCTCCACAAAATACTGCTGGAGAAGATGACTGTGCTGTTCACAGCTGATGGGAGGGTCGCGCTTTCCATCATGGGACAAACAGATAAGGAACAATTTGTTAATGAGTGAGTCCTTATCAAGTTTGATGGAGTAGCTAATGATCAGGTAATGAAGAAAGAAGAGTTAGGAATAAATCAGGACTGACGATTATTGACAAATCATTAACACGCTAACATAATTTCTGTTCCTTGTTAGTAGGAGTCGGCAGCCTTCAAGTACCTTCAAGACGTCTTCCCTAAGCTGTCTGAGGCAAAGGCGGCGTATACATACATGTTAATTTGGATTAATATGTTGTTTTTTCTGACTTTATGTGAACAAAAAGACACACATTTGCCTGTTTTCTCATTGGAAATAGGTACATTCATCATCACTGTCCTGGTCACAAAACAAAGTTTGTGGGGAATAATTGCCATTTTCTATACCTTTGAGGCATAGGCAATTAGGAAATACCACTTACTACACAGGAACAAAAACGCATTTGTTAAAACATGTAATCATTACTTCCCTAACAATCCCTAATGGAGGACTATAATAATGAGTTACTAGAGAACAGATATTAATAAATCATTGTGAAGTGATTAGTTCATGAATTTCTGTGAATCGATCATACTGACCACTGTCATACAGTGAGACATGGCTTAGGGGTTGCACTGTTGCACAAAAGATGTACCATCTCAGAGAATGAGAGTAAAGTTGATTAAACTATATCACCGTGTTCCGAGTCTCATTTTATCAGGCTGCTGGAGGCAAACTTTCTTCACGTCGTTGCTGATTAACTCAGTACACCACTCAGTAAGCTGCACCGCTTTACTTGAAGGGACACAAAAAGAGTAAGTAATCATAAGACACTGATGAAGTATTGAGGGACTACTTAGTAACTTCTTTGTGTTATGTATCACTTTATTTGGGGGCACACAAAAACAGTAAGTGATGTTTAAGTAATTAGTAATGAATGAGTCATTGCAAGTTTTGTGCCGCTCACCGGCTGGTTCAGAGTCAATCAGGAGTGACTCATGAAGAAAGTCGTCAGTATGATCGATTCACAGATATTCAGGAACTGATTCATTAATATCAGATCTCCCAGTCTGTTCTCTAATAACTCATTGTTCTTCTTATTTTTAGGGAAGTACCTATTAAGGATTCATCCATAATCAAGTGATTCCTGATTTGTTCCTCGCTCATTTTCAGTTAAGGTTCAGTGTGTAAGTGTGTTTGCTGACATCTCATGGTGCGGGTTGTGAATTACAACCGAATTGCTCACTCACCCCTCGCCCCTCCCTTTGCAAGTGTGTAGGAGAAGCTACGGTGGGCGACACGCTCTGTCGGCTCCTGTGCTAAATAATACGTGCTCCAATTTCACATCTCTTCTTACTTCTAATGAACCAGACAAGTACTACTACTTCTTCTTTGTACATAGTCAACGTAGTGACTAAACGCTCTCTGTAGAGCAGTTTGTCCATTTGGGCTACTGTAGAAACATGGCGGCACAACATTGCAACATCCATGTAAGAGGACCCGCGGTTATGTAGATAGAAATAGTTCATTCTAAGGTAATAAAAACATAAAGGTCTTTATACACCACTGAAAATATAGTTATGGATATTTTATTACATTTCTGTCGATAGATCCTCCTAAATATCACACAATGGTACTTTTAACTAATCATTAGCTAATCTATAAACATGATTAGGAGTTACTCATTACCTAATTGTTCCCTAGCAGTTAGTTCCTCATTCATTACTCATTCGTTCTATGGTAACTATTCAGAATGTTGTGTCCCGCATTATAAAGTGTAACCTAGGAGGTGGTGATGGAGCAGTGGATAATACACATGCCTTTGGTCTGAGAGACCTGGGTTCAATCCCCTAATTTGGCACATCCACCAATGTGTCCCTGAGCAAGACACTTAACCCCTCGTGAAGGCGTGTGACCTCTGACACAGATAGCAATTTTAAGTCAATTTGGATAAAAGCGTCAGCGAAACGAATAAATGTAATGTCAATCTATGAGAGTATCTTAAAGCTGAGCTCAGTCTCTGTAGACATTCACACCACTACATCTAATTGCAAGTAGTGTGACAGGAGAACTTGTCACATTCTCTGTATTTTCTGAACAATGGCTCATTTCAACAGAGGTCTTTGTCATAATATGGTATCTTGGTTTCAAGTCTATCTCGATACAGTACTCACATGCTCATATGCACATTGATGGAGTTTTAAGTCACTGAAATCATTCCCTTTGTTCATACTGGCTGTGTAACAATACATTTATAATGTACTAATCTGTAAGAGATGGAGAAAGTATCCCCAGAAGTATCCCTTAGCTGTGGCTCACAAAGTTTAAAAGAGGGAATTTTGTACTGGGAAATACGGTCAATCTGCTGTTAGGCAGTATGTAATGTGATTACTTTATCATCAGTCATCGAGGCTAAGGTAGCAGCCAGATGGTCAGTGAACCTCTCCAAATTGTAAGGTGCTTCTCAAACCACATTGGATTGTATCTATTTCTACGTATGGGTGTAAAGGCTTTAGAGTTGTTTCATGGCATGTTTGACGCAGCTGGGCTGAATCACCAAAGTAATGTAAAACATTAGTTTTGCTGCTGAGTAATTAGTAAAGTAACGTAATGTGCTTTTTCAATGAGTAATGTGTAAAACTTGATTATAATTTTCAAGAAACTGGACCAATGCTGTTCATGTTAACTGGCTGAACTTTAGAATGCATTTTTACACAGAGCGAGTACTGTGGATTTTGTACCCCAGTGTTTACAATTTAGCCAGTATGAAGAGGAGGAAGCATTTCAGCAACCTTTCAATGCACATATAGCATGTGAGTATTGTATTAAGACACAGAACACAAACCCAATTTCTACATGAATTTTGCCAGACTGTTTGTGCAGTCAGTGTTTATTGTTGACAGAGTAGATGTACCAACTGGACATTCCTTAGCTGTAGCTAGCTAGGAACTCATGCACAAACTGTGTATGGAGTGGAGTGCGTGTGTTTGTGTGTCACCTCTGACGCTCTCCCTTTTCTACAACGGCGTATTAGGGCCATTGTAGAATGAAATGAATTACGGAGCAAGGGGGTAATATTCTAATATTCTATTTCAGTCATTAATCAAACAAGACAATAGTCAATGCAGACTTAAGAGAAGTGGGCTTTTAGACAGTTAGGCTGCAACAAAGCACGTCTTAGTCATTTAAAAATGTCTGCAGTTCTTCCCCAATTTTGTATGCTTTTGGTCTTTGAACAGAAGGAAGTATTTCATAATACTGGTTGGTGAAAGTTAGATGTGACAGCTGTTGTTATTATCATCTGCATATCCTGCCTTTAACACATCTCTAAAACAGTATTTACCAAGTTTTTCTCTTGTAAACCTGTGACTTTAATCTCAGAGAATAGTCAAGTGTTTTCTTGTACATTTGGGAGTTTTACCTCTTAATTTACCACTTTAATCTCAGATTAAGGATGTTTTTTTTTACAAAGTAGATTTAAAATAGATTTTAAAAAGCACACATTTTTATACTCAAGTTGACACATTTTCAATCTATACCTACATTTGCGCCACCTTCACAAATTTACCTTTATTTGTGCAAGGCAACGGCACCACTGTTGTACTTTGCTTTCTGTCTGAACACCTTTAAAGTACACTCCAATGTCTAAATCAACATGAGATTCCCTCTTCTTATCTAAAATAGAGGTGATCTGACTCATTTGGGACAATTGTCTTGCTATTTATTTATTGTTTATCATAGTTCCATCACAATTC
Source organism: Micropterus salmoides (assembly GCF_014851395.1). Classification (NCBI taxonomy): domain Eukaryota; kingdom Metazoa; phylum Chordata; class Actinopteri; order Centrarchiformes; family Centrarchidae; genus Micropterus; species Micropterus salmoides. The sequence goes on from NW_024044570.1 coordinate 35,612,775, forward strand.
ATCCCATCTCATGTTTATTAAAATGGACACGAAAACCACACAAGACCTTTATGTATCTAAGTCTTATTTTCCAGTTTGGTGCTTTAAATTCAGTCAAAGCACCGTACTGCACCCTTTCATCACAGTTATACAGCTAACCTATAAACTACCTAATGTTCTTCTATTACTTTATAAACTGGGTCAGTTTGGTTTGGTTTTTCAATGTGAAGCACCATTGAACATGATATAAATGGGAGAGCTGTATGGATCCAGTCATCTTGAAGTCTCCTCCAACTGGATTAGAATCCTGCTGCTGAGATTTCAGATTCACTTTTTTAGCACCAGTGATGAAGAAGTGTTTGTGTTCCTGGTTCACAGCTGGTCACTCGAGCAGTTCACAAGGTCAACGGAGACCCTGCTAGAATCACGCTGCAGTGAAACCCAGCACAAATGTCCTACCAGTGCCTCTGGTAACAGGTTTATGCCTCCGCATATGGCAAGTGATACTGCTCTTCCCTCTTGTTACACCGTTTGGCTACAATTGCCAGGTAGAGCACCAGCAGAATGATCCAGTAGCAGGAGTAGAGTATCGTCCCTGCTATCAACAAAGCTTTCTCTGTCTCACTGAATGGCTCCTGTGTTTCACAGTAGATTGTATACACCACACCTCCGAGCAGTACCATAGCCCACACTGTGACAGGCACAGCACCGATTAAGTTAACCACGATCTTCCTGCGGCCTGAAGTGCCCCATCCAGCCTTGTTGATGGTGAGCAAGGCAAATATTTTGGCAGGAAGCAAGCTGGACATGTAGAGCAGAGAGTAGAGTGACATGAAGATCATGACCAGGCTGCCACGCAGGAAACAGGCGTAGGTGGCCTTCACCATCCCAACCAGCTGGACGGTCAGTAAGAAGAGCAGGATGTTCCACAGCCTTCCACGGTAGAACAGATGGATGACCGTGGCAACCAAGAAGAAGGGGAAGAAGCCAGTGACCACAGACTCATAAGTCATCCAGAGGCTGTGCTTGTGGAACCACAGGGCGTTGTAGAGCCACTCACGGAAGTAAGACTTGCTCCATCGAGTCTGCTGGTTGAGCCAACGCAGATACTGGGTCGGCGTCTCAGTCTGGCACTGCGATCGCGCCGTGAACTTTGTCCTGTAGCCAAAGCTCAGCACTCGATTGGTGAGGTGGCGGTCGTCACCGAAGCTGCACTTAGAGCCTAGAAAGGTCTGATGGTACCAGGGCTCCAGGAAGCGCTGGAGCAAGGAGTTCCTGTACATCCCCAGAGGGCCGCTGATACACTGAACGCATCCAAAGTAGGACTGGCAGGCCCGTTCAACGTTGAAGGCCATCCAGTACCGCACGCTGCTGAGGAAGGAGATCCACGAATCGTACTTGTTAAGGATCTGGAAGACAGATAGAGATATTATTCAGAAAAGGTCAAGTTGTCGTGTTTTAGTGAGCTTTCAGTCACCTGCCTCGGTGGCCCTAGAGTTTGTATATTAAAGCTGGGGTAGGCACTTTATTTCAGAAGCATTTTTTAATTTTTATTGCAATTCTCTTTACTTCCTGATAGAAATCAATAAATTAATGCTCTGACACAAAGGTAAAAACAATTCAGTATCAGTGGCTGTCACAGGACTGTTAATAAGCAGGCCTGCCTACCTGCCTCGACTCATTGCACTTGAAAATGTGTTTTGGGGGAATGGCTTTCCTGAAGGGAGGGGGTGGGATTCTTTCAGTTGGATACTTTCACAATCTAACTGTCCCTTGCTGGCAATTCGAAAGTTGCATACCCCAGCTTTAATTTTTAATCAAAACAGTTTAGTCTTGGGCCTTCATTGTATTTGTCATGACTTTAACGTATTGTATTTTACCTGCACGTCTCCACCGACCCCTCCCACCATCGGATCTTCCTCTAGAATCTTAAGCATTTCTATGGTACATGCTGGATCTAGAACTGTGTCGGAGTCACACACCTGAAAAGGCATATAATAAACACAGGGTACAGCAATGCTGAGGGTCACACACATACTCAAAGATATTACAACCATTAAGGCTGCAGGTAGTGCAGAAACACTGAGTGGTGTTAACGCTAAAATCCATGAGAAAAATGAGATCCTGCTGACAGATCGTAGCTGCTTCATTGTAACTGCACAGATTTGACCCACAACAAGACACACTGGGCGTGCAACAGCTGGCTATGAAGAGTGAGTTGGTTGTCAAACATAGGTCCATCAGTTTGGAATGCAAGTAAGTAAATGTTTATTTTCACTTGACTTGGGTGGCTTTTGGGTGAGACACAGATGTTTACATTGTAGTTTTAAAATGTATATTGCCTGTATTGTTTAAATTTAGGATTAGAACCAGTCTTAAAATGTGGTTTAAGGTTATGCTTGTCTATGGAGACTTAACGTAGCGAGGGGATTTAACATTTACCTTATACCTTGTACCTTAAAGTACATTAGGCACTAGTCTAACCAATTTGAATGTCACTGGCTCTTACGAATACTGACTTACAAATGCACATTTACCTTATGAATACAATGTTCAGTTTCCTGTTTTAAATCAATTTTATTCAGAGGAATACTGACATCAGTATGCGCCCGCAGAGAAGCAGTGCAGATATCAAATCCGCAATTCAGCTGACTTCAATTATATCTGGTTGGAGCGTGCAGATGAATATAAATAGGCCTCCATGGATGGCTTTGTATAATATCATTCTTTTTAGCTACTTCTACACACATTCACCACCATGTTCACAGTGTGATACATATTTGTTGGAAATGTTTTAGTGTGGGGCCAGCTGGCAAACACCTCTCAATGTAAGGAAATATTCTGGGAGATTGAAAATACTCAGAAGTCACTACAGTAACTAAACAGAACAACAATAAGGGACGGATGGACAATACTACATAATGGGCCAACAGTGGGTGTTTCTTCACTCTGACGGTGTTTGTTTGATTTTGTCACCTTTATGGAAGAAGATTGGAGCCATGAGAAATCATTTGGGTGCTGACTTGAATCAGGAAATGTCTTTATTTGTCAAGTACAATTTACAGTGTTTTTACTCACGTCTTAGACTTTGAATGTTGCCTGTTTTTAGCCATGCTAGCGGCGTAGCTTAAGGGATTAGTGTCGGCCTGTCACTTTGGCAACTACTGGATGGATGAAAGTTTGTACAGACATACATTGTCCCCAGAGGATGTATCCAAAACAATTTAACATTTTAATTCCACCTTTGATAAAAATTGGCAATCAAAGCTTGCGGTGTTGTAGTTTCAGTGCCTTCTACTTATGTATGTCAAGTCTCTAACATGACTGACAGTGAGTAGGAACTGCTACCTATGTGGGAGAAAATCTGTAAAGATGTTAGAATCCATCAACAAGCGATTCGACGTGCTAGAACACTTGCAAACTCACAACATGCATTTGGTGAGAGAACGACCGCCAGCCTCTGATTATGATGGGTATTGATGTTTTGGAAAAATGTCTTTCAGACATGAAAAGTTTTAGGACAGATTACAAATTACCTGAAAAGATGTTAACAATGGAATAATATGAAGTTAGCAGTAGGGTAAAGGTTATTTTTTCAGACTTGACAAAGCTCCTCCAGAACCACACAATACATTATACAAGTGACTAGCAGTGTAGGTCTTAACATCAACTCTTACACTTAAATTACATTTTTCACATGGTCCTAATCCTTTTCTGTATTCTTTTAACGCAGAAGTACTCACATACTATCTGTGTTTGTGGCTCTTACCTGCACATAATCCACACTGTCCCCCAGTGCTTTAAAGGCAGTGTACATCACCTCTCTTTTCCCTCCCCACTCCTGCATGATGCAGGAGAAGCGGCAGCCGCTGACCAGTCGAGCCACTCTTGCTGCCTCCTCCATGTGCACCGTGCTCCTCCCTCCACCTCTGACACCTACTCCTCCACTTCCATCACTGTGGTAGTTCCCCTTCCACACCATACTGCCAGCCTGGTCAGCCCCGCCCATCACCTCCTGGAAAATGTCCATCATGTAGCGGTCCTCGGGCCGGTTCCCATCCACAACCAGCACCACCTTCAGGCCAGGGAAGGAGATTCGGCGGACACTGCGCAGGCACTTCCTCAGGTAGTCTGGGTCCTCCTGGTAGGCAGCGATGCAGAGGGCCACGGAGCGTCGGAGGTGCTGAGGCCGGGCGGGGCTCCTCATCCGCCGATGTTCCAGGAAGGCAAAAAGGCTCTGGAGGAAGAGGTGGAGGGAGAGGAAGGCACCATAGAGGCCAAAGGAGAGGTGGTGCTGCTCAGTGTGGATGAACTGGTAGCCTTCACAACAAAGAAACAGTTCAAAACAAACATGACCATCACTTGTTTGGATTCTCATGTACGTGCTTCTCTGTGCATAATATTGAAATTCACAAGTTAACCTGTGACATAGGCCAGCAGGATGGTGAAGAGGACCACCGCAGCAAAAAGGGTGGTGACCACGATGTTCAGCGCATTCCTGCAGCGAGAGGGCATCTGGAGGTGGAGGAGGATGTGAGGTAGTAGGTCAAGGTGAGAATCAGAAAGCAAGATGAGACGGGTTCGGCCACAGGTTGAGGCATTTGTGGAACGATGATGGGGGAAATGAGAAGGAGGACAAAATGTTACAGAGGAGGGAGAGGGAGAAGACACAAGGGAGAGAGAGATATCATTTGCACGTGGGTAAACTGTGCTTGAATTGAACTTGAGCATGTCCTTCCGTACAATGAAGGGGCAGTATAACCACAGGCATGTCAGGTGAGACACAGCGTGGGACCTCTGGACTCTTACTGAAGGCTGTGACACAGAGAGCTTGCAACTCCTCATTAGTGCCATTTCCTGCTTTTTCTGTAAAACCTTTCATCAGCCACCGTCAGCTGAAAAGACACCAGCAACAGTCACTGACATCATAGACACACTGCCTGCCCAGTGTAGCACTGGTTTACAGCTACTACTACTACAAGTACGTCTCAACTCATGCTGCAATTAGTAGTACTACTGGTAAAACTACTATTAATAATAATAATAATAATAACACCACCAGTGTTATGGCTGTGGCTTTTATGACTACTACTATCCCTGCTGTAATTAGCACTAAAGCTACTACTATTGCTGATACTATTACTATTATTAGTACCGTTACTAAGATTACTACTAGATTTACTACTACTATTGTTGCTGCTATTACTACTACTATTACTCCTGCTACTATAGTACTACTAAACCTATTAATACTTCTATTGCTGCTTTTATAACTACTACTGTTCTACTACTGCTGCTACATATAAGGAATGGTATCACCGCTACTAATACCAGTACTACTACTATCATTACCATCATTACTACCTCTAGTAGAATTCTACTGCTTCTACGTCTACCTTATTATAACTATGCAAGCACATACAGCACTGAATACTACTTTGTCAAAGAGTACTTGGCTTAGATTTGATGGGCATTCGACTTACAGTTGAACACTACCTGCCGGTCTGTTCTCCTCTCCCTCCTCTTCCACTCTCCTTCCTCTCACCCCTCCTTCCACCAGCCCCTCTGGGGCTCCCTTCTTCCCTCTCTCTGGGTTAATAGCTCTAATTAAAGGCCAGCGAGGGTTTGGCTAGTGCTCAGGACCAGTCGAAACGGAGGAACAATTCTGTCCTTTCATTCATGAAATTACCTCACGGCCCCCCCCCTCTCACCCCACCTGGCCAAGTCCATGTTAGAGAGACAGACGGATATTTATATTATTACATACAGCTCTGTGAGACACACGGGCACAGGCAAATTTATCCTCCCCTCTGAGTGGCTGTTCAGATTTACTAATAATTAATTAATTCTAATAGTTAGTTAATTCTGTAGCATCATTCAAAATGATGAAAAATCCAACACATACAGTAAAATGTAAAACCTTAAGTGTTTCAGAGGTTCAGTGCAATCTTAAAGGATTGGTTGACTTACAAATTAATTAAATGACTATCTGAATTGGTTTGACCAGGTTTTAAGAAGTCTTTGAGATCTCTGCTTCGACCTCAATATAATAGAGGTGGCTGGAATTGAATTTGTGTTGTTACAAAGCACTGACAAATTGTATTTAAAACAATTAAAAGAAGCATCTCTTTTCAGAAACAGTGTCCCCTTTTTCTTTAGAGGCAGGAGGTTGTACATTGCCTTGTATGTGCTTTTGGGATATGTATCCCATTTTTGCCTCTGAGGGCCACAGAGAAAAGAACTTCTGCTTGATATGTGATCCATGGTGGATTATACAGGCTGAAGCAGCGTGGTGTGAATGCCCCGGGGCCACAGGCCAGATAACAAGCATGGCCTGCTTGATTAGAGGGCCACAGTCACCAGGCCAGGAGCTGGGATTAGTCAGGCAACTGGGGGGGACAGGTGCAATTAGCCCCAAGGTTACATCTGCCAGGCTATCCTGGCTGCAGCACAATGATAACTCTGTTTTATAGGATGAATGTTGGATGCTCAAAAAATACTAGTGATCACCAGTAAAATGAAAAATGAAAGCACTCATTATTTGTGTAAAATGTACTGACCACCTTTCAGTCAAATAAAAGTAGTCAGAATTAAAGGTTTATTCTTTATATGCTTTCTGCATTACTTTCCTCTGAACAGCACAATGAAGCAGAACAATTGCGAAAGTATAAAAATAATTCTCTACCAGTTTATATTCTTCAAGTTTGATTTCAATCCCTCTGGAAAAAATTCACATTTCTGAAGGAAGTGCTTGCAGAACTCATAGTATAATAATAAAAATAAAGCCGGAAGCTGTGGCTTTATATTTCACACGTGTAACCAGAGAGATGTTGTAGTGATGCTGGCCACTTTCACATAGAATGTGTACATGTGGTTCAAGTCTACATACAGATCCAGATTAGGATGCACCCCAGGTATCTGACTGAATAGGCGGTCCAGGTGTTACTGAATGATGGTTTTGGCTTAGGGACAGGGACTTTTACCCCGCTGAGGGAGAATGAAGGAGGGAGGGGTAGGGGAAATATGTTTGGAAAAAGAGTGGACCAATAGAAGCGGGGAGCGGAGCTGAAGGAGACAGAGATGAAGTATTGAACAGTAACATGCAGAGTTGGTGATAATTCTTTGTGGGCTCGACACTATGAGCAACACCTTTGACACTGCCAAGTTACAAATGGTTTCCATCTTAAAAGGACTGGTATGGGACTACTTCAATATACGCCTTTTTTGTCCAATTCAGTGAATTTCTACTCATAGTCCACTATCTGTCAGCCCTGCCTCTGTAAATAGGAAATAAACAAAGTGACTCGCAACCTGCAACACAGCACTATTCCAGCCACGATCTGTGTGTCAGGTAATGTTAACCTGCCCACAGACATTCAGCTTACTTTCTAGTTTGCCTATAATGAATTCAAATGATGGTATGTTGTCAGTATTCCTGTACAGTCATTTTGGACGACTATGTACATTAAAGGCCAAAATTCAGTGTTCTTTTCCTAGTTACAGTACGTGGAAAGTAAGGGTGTGGAGGTTGGGGTGATGGATGGGGGTGTAGCAAGTTCACCAACTTTCTTGCTGCAGACTTCACAGCAGCAGCTGTAGCGACATGCTAACTAAGTAACTTTTAATTAAGAAAAGTTTAATAACTCTCTATAGAAGTATACCCAGCGGGAGGGCAGACAGAAAGAAGAGACAGAAAGATGACAGAGGCAAACCAGACAAGGATGGAGGAAGTGGGGTGAGCACCCAAGAAGGGAACTATGGTGTCTGTGTTTCTTGGAGAACCGAGTGAGGAGAGGACAGGCTCTACATGTTCATATTGACTGCATTACAAACTTCAATATGTGATAAATGACACCAATTAACACCAATACCAGTTCCCCACAGCCTCACTCACTGCTAATGTGAGTAATGATACCATCAATAAAATTAGTCAAGGTCAAAGCTGAGCAGGGCTGCAAACACAGCTCATTTAAAACAAGCAAAAGCAAAACAAGAGATTAAAAAATACTTTTCATATTACTGTTTGATCTGAATATAATTGAACTGAACTTTCAAAATATGTGTGGGATTTCAGAGTAATTTGCCACTAGAGGGCTCTCTCAGTGCCCCCACTCAGGTTTCTCCAGGGAGTGTAGCACAAAATCCTCTTTTACAGTCCTCATTACATAATGAAGGAAGTGATGTTGCTGAGGGAAATCAAATAAAGTAGTCACAGCTGAAGAGACGTGTGCAAGGAGGCTTTGTCAAGTTTTGAGGCTCTCACAGAATGACCATTCAAAACAAGCGTTAAAAAACAACGTAATCCCAGAAATTGTACTTACAACCTGCTATTGAAATGGGCCCAAACACAGAATCTGGCCCTCCATTCTTATTTAGTGAGGAATAAAGTCAGTCACACATCTATTTAAAGTTTGCTAACAGTAGCCACTTGTAAAGACAAAGCAAGGCTGTCACATCAAAACCTGTGTTGAAATGAGCAAGCTTTTCGTTTGTAATAATATGTTATTTCTTCCTTCAGCGGTTACATCGTCTTGCTGTTGTTTCTAGTGGTGATACACATACCGGTTCACCTTTTTTAGCATATCTACTTCACCAGAGGTCCCACTGTATACAAGTAGCCTGTCAAATACCAGCAGGCGTTTTATAAAAGGCCACCAGACCCGGCAGGTCCAGCATGGCAGTGGTGCCATGGAAAATCAAACAGGCTAGCGTTTTCTTTGGAAAACAGCAGAAGCCTTCAGACAGCCACTCTGAGGCGTTCCTGTCAACCGTTTCCTAACGGTCACCGTCTGCCTCCACAGAAGGAAAAGGCAGAACGTGTAGTACATTCCAGGAGGAAACACAAACACAGTGATAATGTACACCCATTATTTTGCTGTTACTGAGTCATTTTACAACTTCCCCCAGCCAATAAAGCAGAAATGAGCAGCAGCTCTAGGACATCTTTAGTCCTGTTCAAGTGGTTAGTTAACTCACTCACTCTCACACAGACACACTCACAGGATCAGGAAAGAAATTTTCTCTACCTCACACTGCAAGTCTGAACACACTCTTTGTCACTCTCTCAGTATTAATGTTGCTTTATTCCAATTTTTCTAAAACTTTCCATTCTGTCTCTCTTCAGTATGTTTGGTCTCACTTGTGAATACTTTCATTCATTCTTTTTTTCTCAAACATTTACATCTACCTGCCAAATCTGAAGGATTACCCAAATTTGAACCTTACCCTAGCTAATCTTGATCAGATCTTAATCCTAAACTCAAGTGTAAATGCTAAACTAGCACTTTGTAGAACCAGAAAAAGAAGGATTTGTCTCATCGTTCTGTCCTAGTGGGGGCAATTTGTATCACAAACACATAGTCTCTTAGTGCAAAACATATTATTTAAAACCTTACCTTCCTGATCCAGTGGACCCTCTGTCTTCTTCTCCCCCTCAGGACTCCCCCCAGATCTCCGTCCGCCTGGTCCGTCCAGCCCTCTCCTCTCCTCAGCACAGCGCTCTCCTTGTTCTGTCCCCCTCCTTCCACCAGCTCACACTACATCTTTATTCCAGCTTGCTCACTTAATTCAGGAGATCCCACATCCAAAAATACAGCCGGCAGCTTAAACCATCACCCTCCACCACTTCTCTGAGCCAGCCTCCCCACTGCCTGCTCCTCCTCCTCCTCCTCCTCCTCCTCCTCGACCACCTCCTCCCTCGATCTCCCAGGACTATCCCGGGGCATGAAGCCCCCCAGCTGCGATGTGATCAGAGGGGCTCAGCCAGCAGCAGATGCTGATGCAGTCTTACATCTGTAAATTACAGGTTGGAGGCAGCAGCTAGTCTGGTCTCTGCCTCTGGTGCTCTCCATCTCAGCTCCACCATGTGCAAGGTGCCAAAGTGATGGTGAAGGTTATGACTGAGGGCCAAAGTTGGGCGCTCGATCTTGGCGTCGTCCTCAAGTCAGATTTCTTCTTTGCTCCCTGGTAATGAATCATCCCCAGGTTTCCTCAGCCCCTCTTCCTCTGTCCTGTGCTGCAGCATCAACTCGTCTCTGCATCCCCTGTTTGCAGCAGAGCCTAAATCCTTCTCCCCCTCTCCTCCTCTGTCACACTGTCCCGCCTGGCTGGCTGGCAGACCGACACTGCTGCGCTTCTCCTGCACAGCTCCTCTCTCCCTTTCACTTCCCCCCCCGTCTTTGCCGCTTCCCCTCCCTGGACACCACTGCTAGCTCCCTAGCTCTCTGCAATGCAGCCAGCAGCCTCTAATAAGCCTGGGGGCCGTTTTACCGGAGCCCCCACTCCTCTCCACCTCTCTGCCTGACTCAAAGCATCCTTTATGGGCTTATTTATCTACCCTCCCTCCCTCTCCTCTCCTACTGAGGCTGAGCTGCTGACGTTCTGCAGGTTCCACAACCACGGCTGGGCTGGCAGCCTGAGACAAACTGCAGTACGCCTCTGAGAATCACTACAAAGCCACTTCAACACATTTCTTTCGGGTAATAGAGTGCACATTATATGAAACAAACTCTCATAAAGAAATAAGGGTTCATTTTACCACCCTACATTTATAGCCTTTCTCACACTCCTCTCTACAATCTCCTTTCTGGCTCCCTGACTGTGACACATGGTGATATAGTAATTACTGTAATAGACCTCTCATGGCTTCAGCAGCCAAAGGGACTGCACTCCCTCCCTCCCTCCCTCCCTCTCTCACTCTCAGTGGGAAAACAGTCAAACTAACTGTAGGTTTACAAGCTTTGAGACAGATTACCAGAGTTGAACTGAACATAAGCTTCTTTTTTTTTTTGTTTACTAACCAAGTTTGAAACCTGAAAAGAACCGGTACCTTAAAGTTTAGTCATAAAGTTGGGCAGCTCATAAGAGTAGCGTATTAAAAAGAAAGCTTTTAGTCCCTATATGGGTAAAGATCCAAAAATGCTGGATCCTACAATTCCCATAATTCAACTCAACCTCCTCATTGGTCTAGCTGGAATTATGCTTCTACAGAGACACATGTTAATATCTTTGCCTACCAGAAAAGGGTCACAGAGGGCGCAAAGACCTCCAAATTGGTTGAAGATATAAGTTAATGAGTTAAATGTGATTAACTTAAATGTAAGAATCAGTTCAACCACACCACCGTGAACGTTGCTCTATTGTTTCATCCACAGCCAATTAGAAATCTATACCAAAAGCTCCGTTTATTCAAAGCAGAGCAGCTTGGTTAGCTCTGCACTGTCAATATCACATCATGTTTGACAAAACTAACTGTTTTTTTTGTGGCCCAGCTTAAGTATACTAGCCAGTAACACAAGCATATTGCAAGGAACATCAGAAGTGTTAATTAAAGTATCTCTGACCAAACCAAAAACAAATTACTTGATAGACACCCTTGTATTAACAGCCTTCTCTGACAGAAACCTGTCCCTGCTCATTTCAAATACAATATTAATACAAAGAGCTACCAAAAATGTTCCAATGTCAATCTCTGTAATCTTTCGGTGTCTTATCTCTTTCTCTCTAAGTTAGGTTCCAGTCTTGTTCTAAACCAATATCCTTGACCGTCTTTCTTTCATTTTGCCATGTTTAACTTTTCTTCTTTCTTTCTTTTATAACCAGATTTTTGTCCTATTAATCCTATCTGACTTTGTGTATTTTTGGAAGCTAATGGGAATCCAATTAGGATTCTCATTAGCAAACAAGGACATTTGTGTGTGTAATGCTTTAAGCATGACAAGAAAAATTTCCATTCACCTTCATTGTATTGGCAGCAATCTGTGATGGATGTCTCAAACTCTTGGCAAATCAAACTATCTGCATTGCTCCATACCACTAGAGGTAAGTGAGAAACATTTTCTTGTTATTTAGCTGAACCAGCAATTTAGTTCTGTTAAATGTCCCTTTTGATTTGCATAGTTAATGTGTAGACAAAGAAGATAGTAAGGATGTGAATGGGGCAAAGAGCTCTCGAGTTCCAAGATTGCAAATGATGTTTAGGATGATGTTTCCAGCAGTTTCAAATAAGGAACTGACCTTGGTCAAAATGCTGAGTGAATTAAAATCTCTGATCCAAATTAGCATTAGTTTTTCATTTAGCATTTTTGAAATTGAAATGGTTAATTGCAGAAAAAAAAAAAAGGTTGGTGATAAATGACTTAGAGCACAATGTCGGCTATTATTTAAACAACCCTTTGTTTTCCCCAGAGGCACAGCCACCCTTTTTGACCTTCACTGTTAAGAGTATTCTAAGGGAAGGCAGTAGTGTGAAGTTGATTGAGGTGCTGGAAGGCATACATGCTTTGCTAACTTCATTTTGAGTCTCTTGGGATTTTAAAATGACAGCTACAGCTGTGCTTGAAGCTGCAGTGATGTTGCTACGTACGTGTCCTGCACCTCTTACACATTTAAATCAGAAAAGACGCAGTAAACTCACTATGAACGCACTATATTCCTTCTGTGAATACTCTAATGGTAGCATTAGGAACAACAAATCTGTGTTGAAATCCTGCACTATGTGAGCTCCTACAGACACAGTGGTCAGCAGAGTTGACAACGACTACATTTGTGACTGTAAGTGCAATAAAACCTTTGAGTAAAAACCCAATACTACACCTGTTCAACAAGCATAAACATGTAAACCTGTACAAAGTATATATAGTAGCTATAAAGTATATAGATTGTTTGCTGTTTAAACACTATTGCTGCTCTAGAAAACAACATTTTGTTATATTTAAAATATTACATTCTAATCCTGTTCAGAATTTATTCTAGTTAATGTAACATTAATCTGGATTATTTGGTTGTTGTTGTTCTTGTTGTTCTTGTTGGAGAGCAGCAGAGCAGAATATAGCAGAACATGTTTTTGGAAGCCGAATAAGAAGCTTCATCCAAGTCTGGTTCCCCAAGTAAAACATGGCCATTTCCACCACCGGTCAGAGCTGGGGGAGCTGCAGGGTTGGCGATAATTCTCTGCGGATTCATCACTATGATTGACCATTTTTACATTTCACATCCATTATCACCATGTTTAGTGCAGCTTTAAATCAGTGATTCTCTCAAGAGTCAAGATACAGTCAACTTCAGTCTGTGAAACAAACAAAAGGCCTAAGCTGATGGAAAGTTGGCGATTCGGGGGCACTAATAGCTGTAAAGCAAAGACAGCGCAGGTTTGTGTGACACTCTGATTTAGTTCTCCATTTATAGTATGTAGTGAGACATGGACCAAAATAACTGTTCAATGCCTCATTCTCAAAAAATGAAGGCCAATAAACTTGAAAACGTTGGACAATTACCACATACTGTGTGAGCAAAGTGCTGCTGGAAGTATGTGCTTCCAGCGTCAGTCAAATGAACTCATACTTTACTGCAGCTTAGGCCTCGAGCTATGAGATTACTCACCACACTACCTAAAACAAGCTTAACTCTGGATTAGTATTAGTATATATTATTGCTCAGTTTTCTACACATGTATCACCAGCATGTTTAAAATGCTGGATGGATCATACAGATCCATCCAGCATTTTAACCAGTTTCTTTAAAGGCTGTCGTTTCTTTGTTGGAAATTCTTTGTAACACGCAAATGATACATTAGACTGTGTTGAAAATCTCCCAGCAAATTATCCAATTATTTTGTGGCGCTGACAGAAAAAAATACAGAACCTCCTCAGTAAACACAGGTGGCGGTGCTGTGGCCTGCGTCTCCGTTTCTACACTGCCACAGTGACACCATGACTCTGCGTCGGGGGAAATATCCAGGGGTTGCAAACAAGGCTGAAGCACCTTAAGTGTGCTGGCTGTATGTTCACACAGACAGAGAAGGTCATGCCTCATACAGTGTTAGCCTATTGCTCTATGGATGAACAAAAAGAGGAATGTCTCATTCCTTTCTATTAGTCTTGAGCTCTGTTCCAACCCTGCTGGACAACATTTGGCCTTCTTTCCACAGATAGGAGATTCTGCATTAATAACTCTTGCAGTGATTTTGAATTTTACATATAGATTTCTTAAAGGGTAGTTTTGGTATTTTAAAACCTGGGCCCTATTTTCACATATTTTGGAATTAAAGTGACTAGTATGTGGAAAAGGTTTTGGAATCCGTGCGTAGATGACTTCAGCCAGCAGCTGTGAACCAGCTGCAGTGGCTGCAACATATTCCTTGAGGGCAATAGGCCCATCCACAAAAAGTGCTTCTTTTTTTCCCCACTGACAGGCTCAGACTGTTACACCAGGTGTCTGAAAACCTCATGGAAAGGATCCCTGAAACAGAAATCTCACTCAAGGACACTTAAAATATCGTGAGAGGTGAGTTGTTGCAAGACGACGCTGGTGGAAACGTTAGGAAATGAAATCTTGCTGGCAGTTCCTCCATCTACACACTCAACTCAGGTTTCCACCAGCTTCTTCCTTGGAACACTTGTGTTCACAAACATCACAGAAAAAAGTTAAAGGTGTGTAGGATACAATACTGTTCTCGTATGAGGCTTGATGATTAATATAAAAGTGTGTTTAGTTAAAAGGCCACTCCAGTGATTTCATATTGCCCTCCCAAAAAATGTTTGGGGGCTTACCAGAGACTGATTGGGGTAAAAAGTCCAAATTGAAGCAGCAGACTCACATTAAGCTCAAAGAATGCTGGATCCAACTGTCTGAATTCAGCAGTACACCCTAGGTAAGTTAGTAGTATCAGTATAAACAATACATTACCTACAATACATGAGAAAATGGTAAACTTTATTTTGGAAGTGGATTGTTGGTGGTACAGTAGAACACAATGGTGTAGGGTCACCATTTCTTTCTTTAAGGATAGACTTGATGTACCTCTGAAACCTCCTGGCCATAAAAGCCAAATCACATGAAGGACTAGTGCTGTGTAAAAGCAGAGCACATAAAAATAAAGTCCTCTTTAAGTCCGAACTCTGAATGGGTTATGAAGACTCCACAGAAATACAATTCCAGCTCTATGGCAGGACAACAATCTTTTTCTCCAGCTTCTGCTCAGGGAAGATGGACCTCTTCATTATGTCATCAAGCTCCTCCAGAGCCAGCTGGGCATGGAGCACTGCGACGTCATCTGGGTCTGAGCGAACCACCCACTTCAAAGCTCGGTACAGGTCCAACAAAACATCACTGAGAACCTGGAGAAGTCATAGAAAAGACATGGAGGTTAATCCGCTGAAACAACACTTTAGACTAGTCTGTAGACTAGGACGAACACTTACAACATTTTGTTGTTCCTGTTCGACTTTGCTTGCTCATCCAGTGTGGCAACTAACTCAGTAATTATCAGTAAGGACTGGCAAAACTATCATTTTGCCCATCATTACTGATTTTGCCTTTCTAGTCTTTGCAACCACTTTGCACCAAGCGCTTTTACATTACATTGCATTCACCCCTTCATACACATTCATACACTGAGTCTAAGTGCAGTTAAACAAACAATAACATTTTAGGTCAGTAATCAGAAGAACAAAGTGCTGAAAAATGCATGAAAATATTATTGAATTTATTAAATTAAAGCGATGGAAATTTACATTATGCTTAACTGACATGCACATTGTATGATAGGCAACTGGAGTTTATCCAATACTTTCCCCCGGCTTGTATTTGGGACCGGCCTTCGGTCATTAATTGAGACCGGGCTTTTTTTTGACTACAGTCCTAAAGACCTGCAGGTCAGGTTAACTGGTGACTCTAAATTGACTGAAAGTGGTCAGTCATTGAGACACAGAGAGAGACTTATTAAAGTTCCACTCGAAGAAGATGGCATCATTCAAAAACTGTAGGTTGCATCTGTGAAATGACGTCAATTTGTGTGTTTGTGTAGAGTTAAACAAGACATAGAAATCATAGTTTTGTTGATCAAGAGTTTCAGAGACAAAATACGACACTCAATAGTCGTGTTTCCAAAAAATTTTTAATGTGCATTTTGAAGCATCGCATTAGAAAAGATTGAAGGAAACGGCAAAATCCTTAATTTCGCTAAAACGTTTTTACGCTCGCTTGAAGTGGGTTTTTTTCCTTTGTCGATAAAGAGTTAATGCTGAATTATTATTTTTTTGCTGAATGTATGAAGGAGTATGAATAGTTGTGAAAGTGGGACCGCAGAGCTGAACTGCATTACTTGTCTAATGACTGGGAGCTAACCTGCATTGCTGGCTTAACTTTGCATGAAGAGGCAGCTGACGGAGTATGGAGAGTTGGAAAAGTGGGAAATGGTCTAATAAATAAGACTGCCATTTAAACAGTTGATTGTTGGATCAACTTGTTGGATCAATGCATTCCCTGACTCCTGCCTCACTGTTCTTCAGTCTCTATTTGCTTCTCAGCCAACCCGACACCTCCTCCATCATCCATACAGCTACACTTGGCCTGCTTTTCTTCATTTTGGCCTAACCTTTGTGCCTTGGTCTGCCAGGGTCTGTCCCTCTCATCTGTTCTCACGTCGCTCTGTATATCATTAACAACGTACAGCTGGTGCTACCCTTCTGCAGCTGTTCCAGTAATGACAGGACCTGGTCTGGGACCAGCAGCTGGACAGATGACTGTCGTTGTGGCAGCCAGCACCCAGCTGCTCACATATAGGTTTGTTTCCACTAAGCAACCACAGGAAGAAGAATTAATTTATTTACTGTTTTTAATGTTACTGGTGTTAAATTAGACTGGGTCTAATGATGAAAGACTGTATTCATTAGGTTTTGTTCCGGAATACACTAAATACAGCTGTTGTTGGCTGATGTAACACTACTGTGATCAATCAACAATCAATAATCAATAAAGCCAATGAAAAGACCCAGATCAACAATCAATCGAACCTTCTATGTTTTTGTATCCATAGCATGATAAAGTATGTTACCGACATAGTAGGGCTGGACAATAAAACAATAATAATTATCACAATATAATTTTTAAAAATATAACTTGAAAAATGTTCAATAAATATTCAATAAATGTCTGATTTTATTCACTTGAATCATAAACGAATTAGGATTAAATTTTTATATTAAGATGTTTATTTTGTTGAGGGAAGAGGACTGAAAAAAAGCTTTTACTTAATTTTACTCATTCCCCTGAATGAGAAAGGCATGAAAATAAGCTCCGTAGCTTGATGCGGACCACTCGCCGGGACGCACACTCTCCTGCACATGCTTCACGGAAAACGATCTCTTCATAATCAATTTGTTGAAAAGGTAGAGAAAATAAATAAATAAATACTAGCAGCAAGTGAGGATTGAACACAGAACCCCTCCAACAGGAGTCCTGTGCACTACTGACTGAGCTAACGAGGTAATTGAATCATAACTAATCAATTGTCTATGTTCTGGCTTGCCATCTAATGACATGAAAAAAATTTGGCCCGATGCCAGACTTATTTTCCGACCCCTGCAGTAGATGTAGTGAGATGTGTCCCTGCCGTAGCTACAGACTTCTGACAAATGATTTCACATTTTATGGCTCCAGCTGTCTCTCAGAATAACATGTATTAGCACATGTATCGCAGGTTTTGCATTTAGTTACATTTTAGAAATAAAGCAAGAAACTGGTGACTCTTTTTTTACTGAGATGGAATTCAACTCCATTTTTGTGGCTAATCCTTCAGCTTACCTCATGCTAATACACAAATTGCTGCCGAAAAAGGGCATTACTTCCTGTTTGGCAGCAACATCACGGGGTCATCTTGAGTTGCTTGATATCTCCGCACTCCTTGCTTAAACCGGAAGTATTTCTGGATCTAATGGATCACAAAACTGACTGCAGCGCATTCCAGAATTTCACCTGATTGTACAATTAAATCATTTTATCTCATTGATTTATAACGCTCGCTGATCATAATTTGGCATTTTGCAACCAGTTTTAAAGCATTTAATGAAGACAACTAATTTAAACTGCACTATTCCATTTGTTGGGTGCATGTGCTCCAAGAGCCCTTCAGTGCTATAAATACATAAACTGGCAGTTACTGCCATGTTGTACCCTCAAACCTACACAGGGATCCGTGAATTAAAAAAAATCCAGTCAGTGATACTGCCTCACTGTTTCCATTTTAGGAGGCCAAAGAACTGATAAGCCTGGACCTTGTGGGCAACTATCTAAAAACAACACTTCAGCAGACACATCAACAGTAACCACAGACTGTACACAAACTGAGGAACGTGAAACAGTGAGAAAGAGAACTGGGTGTTTGGAGTGAGTCTCTTTCCAAACTGGGACTACATTACAGGACCTTACAGTCTCGTTAACAAGGCATCTCACTCTCGAAAACACCTTGAGCCACATAATTCAGCCTGCTTAAAGCCTGAAGAATAGGACATGGAGTCCTTCTCTGCCTCCAACATTCCACAGTTTGTATCAGAAAACTTCTCTACGTTATATTTCATTGTTATCAATTGTTCCCTCTGACAGGGGAAACATTCTTCAACCATGGTGACACAGAAGGTCCCCAGTGACCACTGTGACCTTTTGGCCCCGAGTCTTTGTTGATCCAATGGCAGTGAACACACATGAGTGAGAAAAGCTCACCAGCATGTATCCACACACCTTCTTCCATCTTCAATCAGTGTTAATTACTGACCCAAGTACACAGTAGGTTTAGCAGCTTATGGACAGTTTGGTGTGGAAAATACTTAACCATCATCCATTTGTGTGGGATCAAAGTGGGGTTTTCAAAATTTAATACTGTGGGGACTTGCTGGTGGCGCAACAGGAAACGTCAGGGCATCACAAAAGTCATCAGAATTCCTCCTGTAGAGACCGGAAATATCGGCAACAAGGTCTTATATGGTGAAGTGATGAATTTAGTCTCACGGCCTGAAGAAAGAAGCTGCGGTCTGCTGGTACGACAGCAGAAACTTCTATATCTCTTCCCAGAAGGCAGCAGGGTGAACAGGCTGTGGCTGGGTGGGTACTGTCCTTTAGTATCCTTTGGGCTCTGCAGGCACCTCACCGATATCACTGATGCTCGGGAGATGGGTACCAATGATCTTCTGAGCAGTTTTAATCTCCCGCTGCAGAGCCCTCCATACTGGGCCGTGTACATCTCATGTTAGTGATGTTTCCAGTCAGGATGATTCTATTGCTCCTCTGTAAAGGTGAACAAAAACTTGGCACAGGAATTTAGACTTCTTAAGCTTCCTCAAGAAATACAGTCCCCAGCGTGGAGATGTGAGATGACCATGTCAGCTTCTCTGTGATGATGATTCCCAGGAACCTGAAACTGTTCACCTGCTCCACTGATGACAGGAGTGTGCGTCTTTATCTGCTTTTTTCTAAAATGCTGAGCATTCTGATGTAGTTGTTGTTTTTCTCAAGTTATGTGAAGACTGAGTGGAGGGCAGTGGATCTGTTGCTTCTGAAAGCAAACTGGTGAGGGTACAAGCTGACTGGGTTGTTCTTTCAGTCGTAAAGAACCAATTTGTCAAAGCACTTCATCAGAACGGGGGTGAGAGCCACAGGACTGGACACTGTAGACTTTTTAGGTACAGGTATGGTGGTGGCTGTCTTGAAGCAGGTGGGAACATTATAAAATGTCAACAGTAACATAAAATAGCTAGCTGGCACAGGTTTTTATTCACACCATCATCACCAATCATCAGGTTGTTTTGTCATGTGACAACTGATGACCTCATTGGTATAGGTGGTATAGTTAGTGCCAGCAAATACTGGACATACACTTACGGGCTTTATTAGGTGCACCAGTTACTTGTTAACACAAATAGCTAATCAGCCAATCACATGGCAGCAATTCAATGCATTTAGGCATGTAGACGTGGTCAAGACACCTTGCTGAAGTTCAAAACAAGCATCAGAATGGGGAAGAAAGGGGATTTAAGTGACTTTGAACGTGGCATGGTTGTTGGTGCCAGACGGGTATTTCAGAAACTGCTCATCTACTGGGATTTGAACGCACAACCATCTGAAGGGTTTACAGAGAATGGCCCAATAGAGCACCTCTGATGTGGTGGAACAGGAGATTCGCATCATGGATGTGCAGCCGACAAATCTGCAGAAACTGTGTGATGCTATCATGTCAATATGGACCAAAGTCTCTGAGGAATGTTTCCAACACCTTGTTGAAAATATGCCACAAAGAATTAAGGCAGTTCAGAATGCAAAAGGGGGTCCAACCCGGTACTAGGAAGGTGTATCTAATAAAGTGGCCAGTGAATGTACATATATTTCATTTTGTCAGCAATTTTATTCCAAAATTGATCAACATTTCAATGAAAAAGTGTCCACTGACTTGGTTTTACCTGCAGGTCAAAGGGAAAAGTACTAAAAACTTCATTCTTGAAGCTGATGTTCGTGTCATTAAGTCTTTATGCAAACATTCAAAGTGCATCCTGTCTGGTTGTGAAATTGTATGGTTTGATGTAAAATGGACAGCGCACAAGAGTGTGGGATTCATGCGGACTGAGTTGTGAGCGTTGTGTGTACCTGGGTGGTTTTGTCGCTGAGGCCTCGGAGCAGCATGGTGATAACGTGGACAGCTGCTCTCCTCACCTCTGCCTCCTTCTCGGTCTTTATCAGTGCAGTCAGACAGGAGCTCAGCTACACACACACACACACACACACACACACACACACACACACACACACACACACACACACACACACACACACACACACACACACACACACACACACACACACACACACACCACACACACACACACACACACACACACACACACACACACACACACACACACACACACACACACACACACACACACACACACACACACAAATTTACAGTGGTGCAAACATAAAGGACATAGGCGAAAACCTAAAATAAAGTTATTGATAACTTTTAGGCAAGCATGATCTGGAGCTGGGGAACGTGCGTCACAAAGACCCGATCAAAGACTTGAAGGTCTGCTGCAGGCCTACATTGCTGAGGTCAGTACCAGAACGAAACTGGATCGATTGATGTATTGGTCAGACATCGAAACCAACAGGAGCCCTCCATCTCTCTACTCTCGAACACATCAGGTCAGGGAGAAAAAGTGAAAGTGGGCAGGTTGGTGAATAAGCGTCCCTGTTCCTCCAGCTGACAGTGCTGCTTATTCATGATGGCAGGCTACAGTGAACACACACACATACATACAGCAGCATCTTTTTTAGAGCCTCTGACCACTGCAGCAGCCTGGAATGCATACGTGTAACTGTGGGCTGTCAATTCAGATCCTGATCAAAGTGAGTGGACATGTATGTTTGTGCAGCCTACACGATGATTTTGGAGTCCTTTGAAGGGCCTTTGCCAGAGGACCTCAAGCAGCAACCGGGCTCATAGGAAACGAGCAGATCACAAATATAGGCAGGAGTTTGACCATATAAGGCTTTAAAAATGGATGACCTAATCTCATTTAAATGTCTCAGTTGCGCACAAGACAATCCAGTCAAACACTTAAAAAAATTAGATTCAGCACCCAGAATAAAGTTGCGTCCACATAGCAATGAAAATCTCTATTATGTCTACACATGGTTTGCCCCAGTGGTGAGATGTATGTGGTAAATACCAGAAAAGATCCATTGTGTTAACCCACAAAATAGAGGAATGTGAGAGGAGGAGGCATCTCCAAACATAACAGGCGAGTAGCTGACTCATCTCAACCACAACCAATGTGTGGCACCCACCTGGGTGATGCACGGCAGCCGTTTGCACCAGAACGCTCTGCACACATCAGCTTGAGGTGTAGAGGGAGGGAAACATAGAGCCAATTACACTGGGGGGGGGGGGGGGGTGATGAGATGGCCAGATGGAGGAATTTACTAGGGCTGACCCCCAGTAGTCGAAGATGCGATGCTTCGATGGGCGGAGCCTGATTCGACTGTCAATCTCACAGTCGAAGCTTCGCAGTGAAACAAAGATCACGCCATTTTGGCGATACGGGGGTGCTCAACCTCTGATTTTAATATGCAGCCTATTACAATATACATTTCAACATTTAATGCTGTAAATAAACCCTAAATTGTAACCCTAACCCTGGCTCGTCACACGCTACTCCTACACGTGTGCACTATGTGTGAAGTGGCAGAGGATGAACACTTGCTGAAGAGACGGAGCTCCAGCTTCACTGGTGTGGTACCGAGTTGTTCGCATCTCGCGGGACGTTCGGATAATTTATTACCATTGATGAACCACACAAAGAATATTAGATCGTTTTTAAATAGCCACTTGAAATAGAACCGTTGTCGGCAGCACGGCATGCACGCAAAACTGCAGGCAGGCGAGACAGTGAGAGACAAGGGTCTTTGAGAATCCTCAGTTTAGCTGGAAATTTACAGTGTAAGTTGAATGAATGGAGACTGCAGCTCTGCAGCTTGTCAAGATTAAAGCGGAGCCACCGTGTGTATCAGTCAACTGTATGCAGGTTCTGATGATTCTGATTCGACTATGTAAATCCTTAGTCGGGGACATCCCTAGAATTTACTCTATGCAATAAAAAAAAAAAAAAAAAAAAAAAAAAAAAAGAAGTGGGAACCAGAGGGAGGCTCTTTGAGAGGGGGGGAGGCTGTGGCATGTTATAAATGGAGGGGAAATTATCTGGTACAGCCATCTGAAATAAAGCAAGAGGGAATGCAGTCACAAATGCAGGTGGATTATTTTTGTATTCCAGGGTTGACAGAGAGATTTTACTGAAGTGAGTAATTGTTAAAGATAGACAAGGGTCATCAACATCTCTAATTATTTTCAGCTGAATCTTTCCTATTTTGCTGTAAAACCTGTGTCTGTTTCCTCTGTTTCCTCTGCTGCAGGGGGATCAGAGGGGTTTCATGTCAGTGTCCTCTCACCTCTTGAGCCAGCGGTCCTAGGGTATAGTCCAGTCTCTGACAGAGCTCCCCCAGGTTGGACAGGCTGCTGGCCCGAACACTTTGGTCTGGGTCCCTGGTTCCCTGCAGGAAGACACCCACCAGAGGAAGGCCGAAGTGGGCTGCCAGTTCCCCTGGAGGAGGAAGACCAGTCACACAAGTTAGCCCCCAGGTGGGACAGCTCAAATAAAGATAACGATCATGTCACTCTTACTCCCTAGCTGACAGCAGCCAACATCTTCTATGGGAAATACAGTAACATTAAGAAAATACGCTTCTATAATGGTACAGAAATACAGACATTTTTAGTGTGTTTAATAAATGAATCTGACTTTTGAAGCAAAGAGAAGGTCTAGAAAGTGAGTTGGAACTGCCACTTATGACCCGAGGCTGCTGTAAGATTAAGGCCAACATCGTCATACACAAGAGTGCATCCAAGCAACATATTCATTTAATGGAACACACAAATGTAATTGATGGGGCAATTCAATTCAGTTTTATTTATACAGTGCCAATTTATCACAAAGGTAATCTCATTGCACTTTTCATCCAGATCCAACAGTTCCCACCATGAGAAAGCAAATGGTGACACAGGCAAGGAAAAACTCCATATCAGCAGGTTAGAGAAACCCTGAACACAACCATGACTCAGGGTGGGCAGCCATCTGCCATGACCAGTTTGGGGGGGGGGAGTTGGCCAACACATTATCCACACAGAAAATACAAACAGTAAAAGTTGTAGTGGTACAGAAAATGAATAATGGTTCTGAGAATTACAGTAATATTAGTGATAATAATAGAACTAGGAGGCGGTGATATTCGAGGTCTTTTAACATGCACACAAAATTTTCTGTCTTCCTGCATGTGGCAGCTGCAGCTGTGTTGCTTTCAGCCTGGATTACGTGTTAACTTCTTTAAAATTTGCCTAATATGACAGTTTGCTCTTTGTTAGTAAAATTTGAGGCTGTGCTGCCAGTTTGTGACTGGTCATCTGCTGCAAACACCGGCCCTTTGATCTGAACATGCTCATGGCGAGAGAGACATTTCTGAGTCAAATCCACATCTTGACACAAGACTTATTTTGTTGTTTACAGCGTGGTGATACTCAGTTTGACAAGCTGTGTGTGGTGTCACTGTTACATAGGCCGACATACAAAGAACAGAGCCGACTGCCGACTACAGCTATGTCTGCCAAGCAGCAGGGTGGAACGCCAGCCTCCATGGAGAGGAGACAACCAGCTGACTGGCTAGTAGTAGTAAGGCTGGCTCGGCCCGTGTGTGTCTGCACGTTAGAGCTGGTTGTATTTGCCTGACCCAGAAACACACACACACACAGCACCCTGATCCATTTAGCTTGTCCTAGATTACCCTTTTGGAGTGCCAAACACCTCCCCAGAATCACAAGACAACACACACACAGAGCCAGAGACACACACACACACACCTCAGCTATTCTCCCTTCATTTCAGTGTCTCAATAGGCTGTCACGGCTCTAACACATCTAATGAAGGAGAATCACTGTGTTGGGGAGAGTGTGAGTCAGCGGCCTGTGTCACAACTACACAAATACAAAACACAGCTGGAAAACTGTTGGAACGCTCACTCAGATGCTCCAAAATTGAGTCTATACATCACTTTGCTGTGTATGTGAATAAACTTTATGTCTTGGGAACTTGGGATCATCAGCAGACGTATTGTCTTTGTCATTGCACAATATTGGAGCTCACAGGACTCTGCAAGTGCAAAAAGCCAGCAACTGTGGTCAGACCAAAGCATAGCCAAACATTCTTTTATTCAACATTTACTCAACCAGGCCAGTCAATTAAGAGGACCTTCTTATTCTCTCTCTGGATGTCTGTGCAGCAAACGGTCGATCCAATCTCTCAGCAAGAATATAAACCCCCCGATTGTCCCAGGGAAGTGGTACGATGGCAATCTGGCAGATAAACCAAAGCAGTGGGAAAAAAACCTAAACAGGGTTTTCTATCAGGGAAAGGTTCTGATACACAGGGTCCCTTCTGAACCGAGATCTGGATGGAAACAAGCCTGCACTGTGGCTTTTGTGGTGTGGTGGTTGCATGCTGATAGATGTCCACCACAGACAACAAATATAGATGTAAACAAACATGGACACACTGTTTATCACTCACATAAAGTTAAATTACTTGGTTGGCAACCCTCCACAGAGGCCGAAGGTCAGGCTCAAGACCATGAAAACCACAAATTGACCACATAAAGCTGGTGAAAGCATTAGCAAAGAGTTGTCTATATACACATCCAGCAGACACAGTGCAACAGTAGCATTAATTTCCTATTCAATATTCCCTCAACTTTCTCTGGAGTCAGTGGAGAGCAAACCAGAGCTAAAGCAATCTTTGTCTGTCTGCTGTCTGCACTGAAAACACCAATTGGCTTCTGCAGGACACAAGGTTGATGAAGAGCGGTGAGACTGAACCAAAACAGTAAATTTGAGGGCTGGAAAAAATATTCATAATGCAATATAAAACAAAAAATACAGGAATTTTCACCAGATGACTTAATTTGCTGTATTTCAAAAGAATTAAGCATCCTGATTTTGTAGGGGAAATGCATAATAATAATAATAATAATAATAATAATAATAATCTACATTTATATAGCGCTTTATCATATAAACACAAAGCGCTTCAGGGTGAAGTGGGAGGGACTCATCTCAACCAGCTAGGTGATGCACAGCAGCCATTTAGTGCCAGAATGCTCACCACACATCAGCTTGAGGCAGGGAGGGAGGGAGGGAAACATTGACCCCATTACTCTGGGGGATGATTAGATGGCCAGATGGTGAAAGCCAGGTTGGGAATCTTGCCAGGACACCAGGGAACTCTTTGTGATAAGTGCGACGGGATCTTTAATGACCACAATGAGCCATTAATGCAGTAAACATTTTTTTAACCAAATGATAAAAATTAAAGAGCAGCCATACACCAGCGCCCCGAGTGGTTTACAAAAGTTTGTATCAAGCAGCAAAAAAAGTTGAGGCGGATGAGTTAATCTGACTCGCTTGACAGTGACTTTATTCTGCGATGTGAGTACTGCGCAAGGGCACACTGCGATAAGGATGCTGAAACGATATATTGTGCAGCCCTAGTTGAGAATAACTAATTCTCGCCTTCGTAGGGGTCAGGAAATGGGTATCAAGTCAAGTAAACGTCCTCACAAGACCGGTCATACAAACATGAATGTGAGCAAACAGCAGATGATGCTCACCCATAGCCCTGCTCGCCCTCATCAGGACTTCTCCCACTTTGAGGCGGGTTTCCAGGGAGTGCTCCTTGTTGGATGTTGGGAGGGAGGGACCATGTTGGAAGTCTTTTAGGAGCCTTTCCAGAATCATTTCAGGGTAGGAATCAGCCAATGCAGCCAGACCTAAAGACAGTTAATACTCAGTCCATCTGCTTTCAAGAGTTACTGACTACTATTTTGGCTAGGCTGTAAATTCTTTCAGATTATTAAACAGACTGTTCCTGTAGATCGATAATCACAAAAATCAATGATAATATCAAGCTGTACCATTATACTACCTTGAATGGCTGACAGGTAGACGAATGAGTCTTCATGCTCCAGGTTTTCCAAGAAGAGCTGGAGAAGACATCAGCATGATTAATCACATAGACTGGTGTATAATTATAAAAGTCCCATACTACCTTTTCTGTGTGAAAAACTTCTTAAACATCACCAATATGGATCTTGTCAGTAGAACCACAGAGAATCAATACTGCACTGAATACATTAAAAACAACACAACCAACTATCAAAGGGAATAATCCAAACATTACCCCCAGGTACTATTAGAGGCCCTGGAAGATCTGGGTTTGAAGCTGGATAGAATGGGCCAGACTTTGGGTAAAGTAAGGAGGGAGATGGGAAGACAGAACATCTAAAAGAAGGTGCAGACCTGCGCTATATTGGAGAACTCAACCCAAACATGACACACAAGGGAGAAAAATCAATAAAGGGACTGCTGCAACAGTAGGGGGTTGAAGGTTATCGAAGGTGCACACAGCGGGGGGCTTCTGATTACAGAGAATGCTAAATGAGTTGTTCCTTTCTTGCCCATATACCACCTTAACAAGTCCCTAGAGCGCACCATTGTCCCCTCCGGATGCCCCGGGAGAGGTTCAAGCCGCCTCATTTATTATAAATGTTTGCTCAGAATGTCCCAGGAGGCAACGCTAATACCACTACCTACACCTTCCTGATGCACACATAGCGTATGCAACAGCAATAGCACAACGCCTTATAGGCTTTATATCTCTGGAAACATACCACAACAATTTCATCCTCCTTCTTCTAGCAAGCAAAATTTAGAATTACATCCTTCACGTTATAAAGTAATCTACCTTCGATGTAGGGGTGTGAATGATTCAGTTCTGATTGAGAGGGCTCTGAAGGGATCATAAAACCATTATAAATGCATCTTGTTGACCAGGGAAAGAAATGTGGAGTGGATAGAGATAGAGGAA
Source organism: Micropterus salmoides (assembly GCF_014851395.1). NCBI lineage: Eukaryota > Metazoa > Chordata > Actinopteri > Centrarchiformes > Centrarchidae > Micropterus > Micropterus salmoides. Next base: position 35,640,047 of record NW_024044570.1, read on the forward strand.
ATAGTGATAAAAACTTAAAATCAGTATTTCCAGATCATCAAACTGACTAAGCGCTAAAACAAGCACAAAAATCTGAGATAAATAACAAAGAAACCCACCATGAGGACTTTCTCCTGGGCCTGGATGGCCTCTGGGTTTCTGTTCTGCACCATCTTGGTCAGGACCCTCAGGGCGAACGCTCTGGTTGGCACATCTGGGTCACAAGCCTCTAGAAGCCAATCAGAAAAGGGCTTGGTAGGGGGGCAAGCGTCACTGGTGCCAGAGGTCCTCTCTCTGCCTTTTGGACTTCTTCCTGCCTCAGACCCTCCAGAGGATGCTGGGTGTCTGACGTAGGTGTTGCCAGGTGAAGTACTATCCGGGGAAGATGAATGAGGACTAGTCTGTGAGTCATTTGCTTCAGTGTGCATCTCTTGCGTTCTCCTAGAAGGCACACTGGTGTTATTTGCCGTGGTCTGAGGGTTTCTGGAGGGCTGAGCGGCAGCGGCGAGATTTTCAGGCCAGTAGGCGCCGTGAGTGGCAATGACAGCTCTGAGGTTGGATGCCAGCTCCTGGATGACCACCTCAGAGTGCTTCTGAGATAGCGTCTCTAGTGGTGGGAGCAGCCTCGACATAGAAGAGTAGTCCTCTGCACTAAGCTGTGACATTAAAAAGGGAGTGATTGAGAGAGAGCTGTGCTTCCTACCATTTCCTGGGGTCCTAAGATGCTTTGAGACAGCCAGTAGTTACCACTGCGCCTGCCACCCAGGGCATCAGCGTTACTAACAACCTGTACAGTACTCTTCAGGATGCTGCTATCCAGCTACCTCCAATCTAATCTCATAGGGCTGGACAATAAAACAATCACAATATGATTTTTTTCAATAACAATATAATAAATGTTCAATAAATATTCAATAAATGTTTGATTTTATTCACTTGAATCATACACGAATTAGGACTTACTTTTTTAATAAGATGTTTATTTTGTTAAGGAAAAAAGCTTTTACTTAATTTTACTCATGCATATTTGTTGACAAAGATTTTATCATAATTGTTTTGAATGTTCTGCCTCAGATTTGTGATCCACCGTTTTAGCCTCAAGTGTTGAATAGAAAGATGAGTTTAAACCACAATTAACCATCAGGTTTCTTCAACTTTCACTCAGCAGCAAAAATCAGCTTTTAAACTCGAAAGAAATAACAATTTGATACTTATCGTGATAATTATCGATATCGAAAGATATTAAACTTTTTATCGTGATAACATAGCCTATACAGAGTATTGTTGTTTAATGCTTAACAATATGACACAATTAACATAGCAAGTTTAGGTAACTGATTTTTTTTATTGCTGCTGATGAAAAGTGAATAATCCAGGAAACTGTTATCAATAAAAACAGTCCCTCCATCTTGACTCTATGGATTATAGCTACACTGCTAACAATGCAGGCAGCAGTGGCTCCTGCCTACTGTCTAAGGGTCTGTTCCCTCCAAAGCGTTTTTTTTACCTGCTGCTGTTCTGAAAATGCCTAGCTGGGAGCGCTAGGATGCGCTTTGGAGGCGCAGTGTTTTTTAAAAGACGCTGTGGTTGCTATGATACATAATATCCGTGGAGGTGAAGTAGGCTACCTAATTTTACTGAATGTAAAAATGTCACTGAATGATTGGACAGTTGGGTAAAAAGTGACGAGTGCTGCCTTTTCCCCCCAAAGTTGAACATTTTCAACTTCCTGTGACCAGGAGAAATAAATAAATAAATATATATAAATCAGCTCGTCACGCTGCTGGCGTTTTACCATGTTATAAAAACGTGGCGCTCCCTTTGCAATGAATTGAAAAAAGACGCTGGCTTCAAGAAAAAACACATTGGTAGACACAGACCCTTAGAAACATGTACTTCAGTGAGAGTAAATTTAACGGTCACCTCAAAAACATCCAGTATTCATTAGCCTTAAAATGGTCACTTATTATTCATGTCAATAATCAATAAATGTATTGTAACAAAGTGAACATCAGCAACAAAAAAGTTCTCAATCAACAGAAATATTGCACAAAATACAGTACATGCAACATAAGGTGGTTTAGCAACATGCTAATGTGTGCAGATTACAGTGGTGAGTACCTGAGGTCCAGACAGCAGAGTGGCGACTAGGCCCATCCCCATGCTCAGCGTCTGGCTCTCTAACGGGTTCCCAAGAACTGGACCAGTGGCCTCATCGAGACCAACACAGGCCCTCTGAAGGACAGACACCATGAAGTCCACCACCTGCAGAACAGAGTCATGGACACCGATTATTCGGAGAGACATTCACGGGCTAAAATATGTTAAATTTAAAAAGGCTGTAGAAGAACTACGATGAATGAAATAGTACTACAAACAAGCCACTTTTCAAATCTTTCCAGAAATTCACAGAAAACATTTAGTCCTTATAAAAACATCTAAAAAGGTAAGACATCCAAAAATAAGACATTATTCAGTGAAGTGAGCCACTTTATCAGTGACGTTTCTTTATCTGTAAGGGAATGTTTGTTTTCCCTACAATAGCAGCCAGCCAGCCTACTTTCTCTCTACAGCTTAACCCCCCTCTCTCATCAGTCCTAAAAGAAGTTAAGCAAATAGCTATTTTTGTGTGGCAGCATGACTCAACGTGGCCTGCTTCCATTACAAGATCTCCCTCAGGAACACAGACTTTGATAATATGCTGGAGAAGGAGATATTAAATCTCAGGAGGACGAGCTAACGCCTCTGCTTACACCTTCACTTCAGAGAAGTCACAGTTCCTCTAAGAGCAGTTTCAACATAAAAGTGCAACAGACTGCAGTTTACCCTGCAACATCTGTCTCATTACATTTATCCTTAAATAAAACAACCACACAAGATGGATTTAGGACACAGCCGCTGTGGGTGTGTATCTCTCCACTCACCTGTGTGGTTTTTCTCAGCAGCACAGTGTGCTGCAGAGACTCAACCATCACAGCCAACACCTGAAGCAAAGTAAGTCTCTGGCCTCGCCTCGCAGCTCGCACCAGCAGCTGTTGCTCCACCTCCAGGAGCGTCATGGCTGACACGTCCAACTCCTGTTCGTCCTCCTTCTCTTCATCTTCTGCAGCTGCCCAGCTGGTCAGCTCCTGCAGGAGATCAAAAGTAATGATGGAACATCGACTGAGGTTACGTCTCCCCTCGGTGGAAAGAACAGTGTACAATAGCATACAATCTACACATACTACGACCTCAGAGTTGATCATACGTCTCAGATGCGTGTCCTCCTTACCTGCAGCAGGTCCAGGAAGAAGTCTCCAGGCAGGGTCACAGTCTTTCAGTTCAGCCAGCAGCTGCATCAGACACTCCAGCCTCCACTGCTCCCCTGACAGCTTCTCATACAGAGCATCATCCTCATCACTGGTGGACAAGAACAGAAAAGTGAGGGAAGAGAATTTGAAATGAAGAGAGGCAAGCTTTACTAACAGTCGTCATCTCTGGAAATAAGGAAAGGAGATGGAACAATATAGCAAAGAGTGGCTCTTTTGCTGATTGGCCCAAGACACCTCAAAGGAAATGTCCTATTCTGCGTTACGCACGTTTTTTTTTTTTGTGAGCATCCTTTCTTAACACCACAATATACAGTAGATCATTTTTTCCCAGAAGGATCACTAATATGAGTCATGTCAGTCACCTGCTGCTCTCTCTGGGGTAGAGTCTGGCTCCTCCATCACTGCCCGGGGTGAAGTGGAGGTCTGCTGCCACCTTGTGTCCCTGCAGGCCCGACAGCTGCCTCAGTGCTGACAGGGCTGCACACGTCTCAGTGTGGCTCAGGTACCACAGCAAAATCTCCTGAGAGGGGGCGCTGTGGAGCACAGTTTTTACTGTCCTTTAGATCTGATGAGCTATGATTCATTGATTCATGTATACTTCACATTCCTGCTGCCTATCTTAAAAAAGCATTTCCTGCCAGCCAGCTTTTTTGTTTCACTTTTTAGTACGGTAGAGGCTTGCTCAGTATAGGTAATCAATTTTCTTATTTAAATAACTATTTCATCTATCTCCTCATAGCAAGAAGGGTTCGAACCCTGGTCGTCCCCCCTGTGCGCAGGATAAGCGGTTGATGATGGATGGTGTTAACAGCTCTCATCTATTGTCACTCGTATATCTCTTACTTTACTGATGCTAGTATGTTGTATGTCAAATGTAAGTCGCTTTGGATAAAAGTGTCTACCAAATGAGTAAATGTAAACATTCTGTTAGTCCATCTCTCAATACCTTAACTTCCCTGTCTGCGGCACTCAGTCCCAAGCCCACTTGTTCCTCCGAATGACATTAATCTTATTTTAAAAAAAGGCTCAGTAGTTTTCTTAGCCTTCATTTTTCAGAACAACAACAGACTGATGGGATTTAGTCCTTCTAAATCCCCAGTTCTGTGTTTCTGACCATTTTGAGCCTCTAATGGAACCTATAACTGTTGATAATCTGATTTATTCCTTCTTTAAATCAGCACAACAGTTTTTGAGCTGTGCTGTCATTGGAACACAGGGCTGATAATGAGCCTCAGTAGATATTCCATTACATATCAGCTGTTGTTTAATTGATGTTATTTTAATGAACAAAAAATTTGAGAAGAAGAAGAAGAAATTTCCAAAACTTTTGACCAGTAGTGTGTGTTCCCAGCCAAGTGCAGAGAAAACATTACCGTAGGTGGGAGACGTTCTGTTTGGTGAAACAGAAGAGTGTGAAGATAACAGGAAGAACTTGTTGTAGAGCGCTGAGTAGAGAAGCTGACGGACTGTTTCCAACCACCCAGATCTGACAGCAACAAGAGACACAAGAGCAAAGACAATGACACCAGAAAGACGTGTGAGAGGCAGGATAAAGATTAGAGACGGAAAGAAAAAGCAGTGTTAGCAGAGAACACCAATCAAACCTAATGTCCACTACATCAACCATCATTACAACCATTTATTCAGAAGCTATAATTAAATCTTATTTCCTCTCTTTTAACAGAATCATACCATACCACTATGATCAACTTACTGTATTTGTAAAGAATTCTGAGAACATCATTTAGCTCCAGTTTTATTATTTGTTCAATGACCCTAGATCAGATTCTTTATATTTTAGCAATTATCACTAAATGTCACAATACAAATCATTTCTCTGGATTATAATCATGATCATTGTGGATACATTCTTTTTATATGTTCTCATCGACTACACAAAGTAATGTGTAGGCCTTATCAAGCAGCATGAGCTACGATCATTACTATGAACGTGAGGTGCATTATTGTAGTGTTTAGTGGATGCCCCCTTTGGGTGTCCTGACCTTGTACACGTCCTCTATACAACGTGTCAGCTCCCATTCCTCCACAGGTGCTTGGCAATGACCCTCGTCTGGAAAACACACATATGCACCAGTGTTCAGTCCTGCTGGTATCTGGCTTATCATCCATCTGCCGTTTTGTGACAAGGTGATTAGAGCTAGCAGGACAAACAGGACCACAACTGCTGTCTGTTTGGATAGAAAATTCATAGGAACACAACCTGCACGTCTGGAACAGGTATACATGTATGTGCAACATTGCTCTCTGGAACCAAAGATAACTCATTTCAGTTTTTACTAATACTAACTCTGCTTTACATTTACAAATGTACTTTGTTACTGACTGGAAGCAGTGATGCAGCGGTGGAGAGGTGCAAGCAGAGGAGTGAGCAGGTACTGCTGGGCAAAGCTGGGCTTCTCCTGTACCACAGAGAGCACCGCCCTGGTGGCCACACGCTGAAACTGTTGGGCTGTCAGCTTGTCTTTAAAGTGCAGGAGGTCGAGGATCTAGACAACAATAACAAACACACTTCAAATAATCAAATTATTTCGCAGTCCAACACGGTATGTGTAAAGGATAATTCTAGTTCATTATCTCCCATTTTACTGACTGAGCCCACTGTAAAGTTTTGACTTTCATCTTTTCAGCAGTATTCACCATTTTACGATATGAGTTACAACACAGCAAAAGGCATTTGCAGCAATCGGCTAGGCTAAAAAAAAACAGGCTTACATAGTGTGTAGCAGCCCAGAACATGGCCGATGTCATGGCTCATAACTGACATTCATAGAAATGTTTGGTCTCATCTTGAACGGGAGCATCTGCAGATGAATTCCATACATGATTTGTTTTGATCCATTAAAGTCAGACAGGATACGAGATGAGTAAGTCCCTGTGTTTTGTCATCTTCACCTCCAAAGCTAATTTCTTAAACTCCATGTAAACAAGAAAAGTGTTCTTCAAAATTTGGGTGAGGATAAAACTGAGTGATTCATTGAATTTTATTTTCAATTATGGCTTTTGGCTTCCAACAATTTTGAAAACAAGATAAAATGATTAACGTGCCGCATTCTGTTTTGCAATGATGCTCTCATTTTGTCTTGTGTTATAAATCCAGCGCGCCCATTTCCCTTACAGCAGCGCTGGATTTAGGAAACTTGATATCACCAGCTAAATTCCTCCTGGAGAGGGCAGATGTTTTAGTCATGAATACGGTTTCTAATCTGCTTTTTACATGTATGAAACATGTGAAAAGTGGCAAAAGAGCAGCTGGGTCAAAGAAAAAGTCATTGCACGAAGATTCCACATCCTCAAATTCACAATAAATTCCTTAATTTTCAATAATATTTGTAAAATTTGGACACATTTGCGCTGTGAGGAAAAGTGTGTGTGTGTGTGTGTGTGTGTGTGTGTGTGTGTGTGTGCGCGCGTTGAGCTGACCTGTGGACAGAGTTGTCTGTAGTAGCTGTCTGCTGAGGCAGACTGTTGAGGGCAGGTCACCAGGATCATGGCCACACAGTCACATTTCCTCCAGTCTGACTCGCCCCCTACAGGACAGAAACAGCGTCTTAGTTAGGCTTGGATTCATCAAATAGAAGTTCCATCCTATAAAAAGTCTCGAAAGGTGAAATAAAGGATATTAAAGCAAATTATATAATAGAGGTCAATATAACACGCTCACCTGTTCCTCCCCCCCAGGACGGCTCTGACTACAGCCTGGACACCACTGGGCTGCACCAGGCGCTCAGACAGCAGCTCACCGCACAGACGCCTCAGCCAGGCCGGAGCTGGTGCCAGGGCTGCCCTGCTGCCGGACCCAGACTGGAAGTATGGACAGCACATGTAAAACATTGTTTTTATCTCAGGAGTTAGTGGAGAACAAAACAGAACAAACATTAGAGTGAATATTAGACAACATACGTTAGATGGTCAGAAATTCCTCTAGCCCCAAGTGGCTACACACATTTACATTTTAGAGCATGGAGAGGCGACGTTAATGAGAGCGAGATGGAAAAATAAAACCCGATCTTGTAGTCGGTATTTAGATGAGTTTAGGTTAAAATGAAGTTTGTATCCAGAAATGATCATTTTATTTTACGCTGTATTAACAGTCCTCAACAATAAAGGTGCTGCTCAGGCACCTTCGAGACCTGCCTCCCCTGGAGTTACATATCCATTCTTGAATGTATTCCCTTGTTTACCATGTGACCATGGATAATGTGGTCTCTGTATTAAGAATGTAACAATGATTCATTAAGTGTGTTTGGTCAAATTAATTGTTATTTAGCCTTCTGCTCACCTGTTAGCAGTGTCAGTGTGATAAAATCTTTTTGCGGACTATTAGATGCTGGAATCACAGTCGATTGACCACAGAGATGTGGAAGTATGGGACTATTGCACATAAATATAATTAAACAAATCCATAAGGAGACACCATGATTCCCTCTGCTTAAAAAAAAAAAAAATAATAGAAAATGGCTGTCACTGTGATTGCACCCTGTATGATTTATGTGACAAATAAATTTAACTTGAACTTAATCATTTCAAATATAAATAATATTTATCAAAGAAAAAAAACACTCCTTATTCCATCTGTCCCCGCTATCATCCCCCGCCTATCATTCACATGCACACCTGTTTGGGTCCGCCTTGGAGGATCAGCAGCTCCTTGATAACGATTGGCTGGTAGACTTTTCCTAAAAGGCTTTTAAGGGACTCCTTGCAACTTTGACATTCCTCAGCACTGAGCTCCTGCATCTAAAAAGTTAGCAAGAAGAAAAAATAAATAAAATATGCCTTTTATTTCTCTTATTTAACATGCATGCAAGAGTCCTGGCTTTAATAGCAGTTACTAAGTACAACTCTACCCAGAGCATTATCACAGAACGGCGGAGGCTCAGTCTAGAAATGTGATCATCACCGTGAAATGACTAATGTCACTTTAATTTGGAAATCCACCAATTTACACATCAAAGTCTGTCTGCAGGTGTTAGGGGAGTACTACTGCATATGTCCATTGTGAGTCCAACAATGTTATAGGTGTGCAATGCTAAATCAGAGGAGTACTCTTAACTTTCTTTTTCTAAAAAGGGGAATAACAAATCCATGTCCAGATGTGTTACCTTCACCTCCTGTGTGCCGTTTCTCTCTGCTGGCTGGTAACCAAGCTGGCACAGTGCTGCCATCACATCCCCCAGATGCCGCGTGAACACCAAAGTGGCAAGAGATGACAGCTCCGTCAACTGCAATAGGACTTTTGTGGTGATGAAAAGGCGGCGGCGCACTGCTGGCACAGTCCCGCTGCACACTAGTTTTTGCACCGTGGCTCCAAAAGCTGACCTGTGACCGAGTGGCACACCTACTCCAGGGGCCAAGTAGGGGCAGAGCCCCAGAGAAACCACAAACTGAAGAACAGCTCCAAGCGACTTCTGCTGGGTGACACTGAGGACATCAGGTGGTAAAGGGGGGGCCATCTCAGGGGTGCATTGTTTAGCTGCAGAGGGAGTGGGAGTCTCCTTGAAAAGTTCGAGTTCAACACAGAGGTGTCGCGCTAGGGTGAGGAGCAGTAGGAGGCACTCCTGGACAAAGCCCCATGTGGCGTCGTCTGTATCACTAGTGAACCAGTCTGCCTCCGCCTTCGCCTCCTCCCTCAGCCTCCTCACCTCCTCAAAGCTGCTCTCACTTTGAAGCTGCTCCAAGAGAAGGGCTCTGTTGGCTCGCAGCACTGCCATGAGAGCCTCTTGGTGTGAGGACTGAGCATCACGCGCAGGCGCTTCTATAGACAACAACAACACACAGAAAAAAGCATTGTGGGGGATTGCGTACAGAGATACAGAGTCAGGGATACCAGTAGCAGTTGAAAAACATAAAGCAGGTCAGCTCATGGCTGTGAGTCACGCACATCCCTCAGTTGCTACCAGTCATTAGTATTGTACTGTATGTGCTGGAACTCCAAAACATGTAGGGACACACTTTTATTACTTTTAATTTTGTTACCATGTAGATATTTTTTGTGGTTCTGATACAGATTAATCTTGGTCTCATCTGTCCACAACACCTTTTATCTCCCCAGAATTCTGCAGGCTCTTTTAAACTTGCTTTTTAGCAAACGGTAACGTGGCCGACCTGTTTTGGACCTTTAATTGATGCACAGAAATTTACTTTCAGGAAATGAAGTGTCTGACACTTAAAATCTCATGTGGGCTGCCCTGCTTGCTTTGTGCCCCTCTTATGTTTTCCACACTGAAAGTAGCAGCCCTACCTGGTTAGGTTTGATCTCCTGGTTTAGGCTATGATGTCTCGATGTCATTGACCGTTGACCTTTCATCTATAAATGCTTTACCATTGTGAGTTTGACTTCTGAACTTTATAAAACAAAATCCCCGGGGGTTGAGGAGCGATGAGCCCGACCCCTGCAGTGGGTAACGGTAATGTCACAGAAAGCCTAACTTTACTCATAAAAAAAGGCACTTTACTGATCCCGAATCTCACTAGAGACTCAATTTAAAAGCTGGCAGCCCTGCGACTCAGAGCACAGGTCTTATTTATCTCAGACTGTTGCCTTCAATCCTCGGTCTGTCAAACTATCCACTTACCGCAAAGAGGTTTGGTGAGAATGTTGAGCGCTGAGAGGAAAGCGGAAGTCATCTCGCCATCAACACACAGCTGACTTTCCACTCATGTACAAGAACGAACAGTTTAGACAGTTAGTTGTTTTTAAACACAGCCCGTCCACAGATGATGTACTGCACTACTGAAAACATCTTAAAATGGCGCTGAAATTATACGTCACCACGCATCGTCCTGCTTGGGATCATGGGATTGGCTGGCGTTACATTCATAGTGCTGGCGGAAATGTCGGAATTTATTACAAAGCAGTTATTTAGATTTACGTTAGAATAAACCATCTTCCACAGTCTAACAGAGAACAGAAACTATGAAAGCGCGTGTCCGCCAGGAAAAAGAACTGATGGAAGGGATAAAAATAGAAAAAGGCTACTCTTGCTCGGTCAAAATTATGAGATTTCAAATTTAACATATCTCATTATTTTGACATTGTAAAAGAAACTTTGGACTTATTATCTAATCGTTTTCACTTACTATCTTGAGCTAGTAAGTTGTATTTTTTTGCTTCCACAGATTGTATGGATACAGAAATCAACACATTTCACGAATAACTGTTTTTCAGAATCAGCTTTATTGGCTAAGTAGCCTATGTGTTTGAGTTTTAAGTTGCCTCGGTGTCTTCTTACACACAGAGCAATTTACAGGAAGATGGAAATAGACATTCATCTGAAATCAAGGACAACACAGATAGGTACAAGTAAACACAGAACTTTTATGTACATACAACATGTACTGTTATGACATAAACTAGGCCCTTAAAAGTATGTTTTAAACTGCAGAACAGTAACTGTGCTACAGTAGCCAGGTCTGGCACAGCTCCATCAAACACAACACAACACACACTCCTTTGTTTGACTCCAGTCCTTTTCTTCTCTCATCTGATTCAGATGATATTGTTGAAGAACCAACACACAGCACCCACTCATCATTTTCATTATAATCCTGAATGTGAGAGTGCTTTAATGTGGTTGTGTGAATTGTAAGTTTGGTTTTTAACATGCTCTGTACATGCAACAATCAGCCAAAACATTATGACCACTGAAAGATGAAGTGAATAACACTGATTATCTTGTTACCATGGCACCTGTCCGTGGGTGGGATATATAAGGCAACAAGTGAACATTTTGTCCTCAAAGTTGATGTGTTAGAAGCAGGAAAAATGGGCAAGCATAAGGACTTGAGCAACTTTGAAGATGCCAAATTGTTATGGCAGGACAACCGGCTCAGAGCATTTCTGAAACTGCAGCTGTTGTGGGGCGTTCATGGTCTGTAGTAATATGGAATATGTATGTAAAAGTATTGAATGGAATTCATCATAGACGAAGTTGAGATAAATATGTTTACTGTATTGTGGACTGTTGTTGTGCCTGAACAATAATATTCAGGGTCATTAGAATATTCATCTTGCCATGCATGTGTACATACAACTGTTTTGCTGTGAAAACATTTCAAAAAATCTAAACTATAACATGTGAGCGTGTGAGTGACTGACATTGATAGCTATGATTTTGAAATGAATATGGGCTCACCTTTGGATGTTTGGATCTAACTGTTTGATCACCACATGCCTTCTTGGATGTCCCTTTGGGAGACAAAATGTGAAAAAGTGCCATTTCAGTGATCCAGTGCACAAATAGGTGCCCTTCCAGTGGAGAAAAAGCAATACAGTACCATGCCTCTACGGTTGAAAATGCCCCAGTTGTGTTTTTTTCTGCACTCTGGTGCCTCACCGCATAGTACTGTTGTAGTCAAGACCGCCAAAACCAAGACCAAGTCAAGACCAAGACCAGAGTTTATCGAGACCAAGACCAGACCAAGACTTTTAGGGGCTGAGACCAAATCGAGACCAAGACTGAGGAAGAGCGAGACTGAGTCAAGACCAAGACCAGTTCCCCACATTACATGCCACACAATAAAATGTGGAATGAGATCATAGGTAGTTGGGTGGCTGTGGCTCAGGAGTCAGAGCGCGTTGCCTGTTAATTAGAAGGTCGGTGGTTCAATCCCCAGCTCCTCCAGGCTGTGTGTTGAAGTATCCTTAGGCAATATACTGAACCTCGAATTGCCTCTGGTGGCTGTTCTGCCTGTGTGTGAATGTTAATATCTGTTTGAGCACTTAGGCTCAGTGTGTGAATAGTGAAGGTGATGTAGTGTAACACAAATCATTTACTTCTTAATTTGATCTGTAAGATCCACATTCCCATTAAAACACCCACATACAAACACTAAGAGCTGAAATCAACATAAGCATCGCAGGGAGGGGTGACAGTCTTTAATGGTAACAACACATTTTTAATTAGGGTTATTGGTTGCATTTCAAGTAATACGTTTTACATCCAATCACAGTTAAGATGTTAACAATTAAATCAGACCATGCAAAAGCAATTTCTTGATATTCCCAGAGTTATGGTCTTGACTGGTCTTGAAATAAAATCCGAGACCAAGACAAGACTGAGTACAAATGCGGTCGAGCCCGCATGGCCCTATTTTGGTGTCGAAATGACTAGCAGGTACAAAATGTTTTGGAATCCAAACCAGCTGCAGTACCTGCAACGGATTCCTGTGGGGCAACTGTGCCCGTCAAAATTATGTCCACAAAATTGCTTCTTTTTGCCTCTGATTCTCACTATGAACTCTTGTGAGAGGCAAGTTGTTTCAGGAAGACCCCAGTGGAAAATGTGAGTTAGAGTTGGAGAGATAAGTTTGTTCACAGTGGAGAGACAGTACACAGAAGAACTGCTAGCAAAACTTTATTTCCGAACGTTAGTCCAACACAACAAGCTCCTTTCTCCAACTCTCTCCTAAGATTTCACCTACCTCAACAACTCACAAAACTCAGTGATTTTTTAAGGGAGTCTGGGTGGAATTTGCCCCCACCTCAAATTACTCGTGCAGGTTTTGCTGCTGAGATCCAATCTTAATGTATGAGGGGTGAAAGTAACAAATAATGATGATAAATGATGAGTTGATAAAAATGCATGTGAATTGAAAAATAAGGGGGTAAAAATGGATGTGAAATGAAAAACAGAGTAATAAATATTCAAGTGATTTGATAAATTTAAAGTCGATTTGATTAAAACAGTAGCGATAGAATCATTTTTAGTTACCAATCATCATTCACAACCCAAAATTGGCATTCATCATTTAAAGAAGGTAGCCTCAAGGGTTGAAGTAACAAAAAGTAAATAATAATATGGAGGTGATGAAAATACATGTGAACTGAAATACAGAGTGGTTAAAATGAAGTTGAATTAAAATATAGAGTAATAAATTGTCAACTGATGTTATAAAATTGATTTACCATTCATCGTTCATAACACCCTACTGTCATTTATTGTTTACTGCATGTAATTTTTGTTACTTCCTGCTGAAACTGAACTGACTGATCGAGTTTTTGGCTCTCAACTTGTCGGCCTCTGAGGATGCTGGAGCAGGAGCCCAGAGGAATATTGCGCCGTGCTCTGCTGTTAATTGTACAACTGAGCCCCCCCTGCCTCTTGTGCAATTTATGGTCTCATGTGAGATGCCGGGGCTCTGGCTCAGAACCAAAAAACTGTGGCAAAGGCAGTAGCTGTTATTCACCAACAGGTAGAAGGAGGAGAGGTGGCTGGCCATGTGAGGAGCAGAGCAACAGGGAAGCCGAGGAACAGAGTTTTCCCAATCAACCTGAAACTTTGGCAGGATCATCTATGGACGTCACTGATCAAAAGTTAGCTTTGCTGAGCTCCTGGGATCTTCTTCCACTAGGGAGCACTGCACTTGCAAAAAGTTTATACCTCGTATTCGCTGCATGGATTCATACAAAATTTGGTTTGTACGATCTAGGGTCACTACTCAGTTCATGCAAAAAATTTGGTACTGATTGCGCAAAGTGGGCGTGGCTTATTACAACAAATGTAAATTTCCAGACATTTCTCATTACAAACTTCAAAATCACCCGTACGTAGTAGAGAGCTGCAACATTTTCTTTTCTGCTCAGTTTTGGATCAAATAACACCAAAACAACACACCCAAAACCAGCAGAATGGTGTGTGATTTCTTTAAGAATTTTCTCACCAACATCTTGACAGTTGTAAGCGTTTTAAGTTTAAACTTTCAAAACTATCCACGTCTGGCACATGTGACGTCACTACCTCAGCTTGTGAGAGGGTATATCAAAACAGCCTCTCACCAGTAGCTCAGTCAGTAAGTCACCTACTCTGGAGCTCTAAAAGTCCAGGGTTCAAATCGCCAGGTGGCCGAGATAGACTTGCTGACTGAGGGTGCTCAGATTATAGTAGTTCTCTATCTTATTTGGATCCCGAGACACTTTAGTCTTATTTTTCTCTGCTTAAAAGTGTGCAGCTTAAACTTTAAATCTTGGAAGCACAAAATGTCGCAGGTGGGTTGAACGTGTCACCCAGTAGTCAGGCACATATAATGACATTTTAAGTTTGTGTTTCCGCAATTATATCAAAGTCCAAATTCTTTCATCACTTTAATCTCTTAAGTCATCTGCATCTGTTCTTCTACTCTGAAAATGTCAAATGTTGCGTTTTTCGCGACTTGCTTGGATCCCAATCATTGCCATTCGCAGATATATTTAAAATTATTAGGCTGTCGTTTCTCTTGATAAAGATGAGTGAAAAGGCTGTATAATAGTTCACATCTGTAGCTCTACTGTGCAAAATGTATGTCTGCTTATTTATTAGCCTAGTACAGGTTGAAACAATTGTTTTAATTTTCAACAACAGACAACAACATTGTTCTGTTTATTTTCAGGTACGAGGTAACTGTGATGTCCATTGCATGGATTACTGTTATTACTGTCTGTGGGTAGGCCTACATGTAGCCTACTCCAGACCTTTCTCAGTCTACAGTATGTTCACACTGTGTGTTTTTTTACTGTCCATTACACATGCAGGTTCAGGTGTTATGTGCACATGTAGAGAGTTCAACTGTGGTTCAAACTCCCCAACAAAAACACACATCCTTGATTTAAAAACGGGGATCTATTATTCATCAAAGCAATAGTCATCATTAATAATTGGAAGCTTGAACCTGTATGAACTGAAGTTACTTAGTATCCAATTATATAAGATGGAACAGCTCCATGCAATAACTGAATAAACAAATATTTTGTCAATACCAGTATGAAATCTATCACTTATGAAAAAGTGTGGAATTTGCGACAGAGCATAATTTTAAACAATGGACATTTTTCTGTCGTCAAACCAGCGGCGTTTCCAGGCTCCTGAAACATTGGGGGCTTAGGCCAGCCCAGAAATATTGTTTTTACCTCAACATTTCAACGCTGCTGAGTCAACACTGAAGTAAAGTCTTTAAATATGATTGTGTCCCTTTTTCACCTCAATGATTAATAAATTAATTTTAATTCAGTTAGAAACCATTGCACTTTAATAGCTCCTGTGTTTCAGCAGGTTTTCTGCTCATGTTCAAAACGTTCTGCACATTCCGAATCTCTTCCACATTTGTGTAAAATCCCCTTTAGACCATTTAAATGTTTTGATCAAAAGTATTGCTAGGGACAATTCATTAGTCACTGACAAGCCCTGAAGCTGTGAGTCTCTCTCTCTCTCTCTCTCTCAATTCAATTTAGCTTTATTGGCATGAATTTAAAATAACAATATTGCCAAAGCTACAAAAAAATTACAAAAGAATAATTCATTTTATACAGTTCATTAATCACTATAAAAATAATAATAATAATAAAATACATATACTACATACAATACTATATAAAATAAAGTAAATAAAACAGTAAAAGTGTGTGTTAAATAAAATAAAAATAAAGTATAAATATTAATAATTAAATTAAAATAAATCAATAAAACACTAAATGTGTGTGTGAGTGAGTGAATAAAAGACAATGAAAACAATAATTTGAAAACTTTTCAGAATTATTATTATATTTATGAGTCTATTCTGAGTTCCCACTGGTTGTCCTCAGTTCGTGGCCTGATTAGACATATTTTGCAGCAATTATTTCACATTTGGGCATTTCTCCCAGTAAATAGGGGAGTTTCAAAGTGTTTTTCTCTTAATGTTTTACATTTAGGGCATGAGGTTAGAAAGCGCAGCTCTGTCTCTACCTGTCTCCTGTCACACTGGGAGCAGAGTCTCTCCTCTTGTGGTAGCCAGCTCTGTCTGTGGCGACCCTTTTCTATGGCCAGGCTGTGTTCACTCAGTCTGTGTGTTGTCAACATTTCTCTCTCTCTCTCTCCTCTCGGGCTCACGTTAAATGCTTGCTGAGTAATGGTGGGGGGGTCACATTACGTGAACTTTGAACAAAATGTAGCAATATTATTGCGAGTGGTCTCCTGCAAGACATGCTGTGCATGAAGATTCTTGCATATTCGTACATAAAATATTTTTGTTGTTGTTGAGCTACATTCGAGGCTACTGTCAAAACATTTGGGCTGGAGCCCCAGAAAAATTACCTGGCGACACCGATACATCAAACTAAATATGTCATCATCATGTCAGCGCCCATTTTTTTGTCCCAGTTCAACCCTGCCTCCAGTCTCAGAGGCTGAGTTTGAGAGCTTCTAGTCCACACAGACTGAATTTTGGGGGCGTAACACACATTCGTGCTGCTGGCTATGGTAAATGAAAAGTTGCTCTCTCTCTGCACACACCCTGTACAATTTTAGCCCAATGTGGACCTGATTTTTGAGTGTCACAACTTATTTTAGATTCAGACCTAATTTCAGCTTTGTTGGGCGTCATTTACCGTGCAGAGACCAGGGGGCAGCGAGGACCAATCGACTGTTTCCGAACAACTGTCGGATGAATTTCTAAGCAGAATGTGCAAGTCTGTCCACGTCTTCCTACTCCATATACCTCAGCTCCTCTTTTCTTTTTTTTTAACAAAGCTTTAGGTGACAAAAAAAACTTACTCAATGGTCAACTGCCCTCTATGCCCTGCTGGTCTTGGTTGTCTTTTCCATTTTATCTTCCGAATCCTTAAGAAGGTCTCCAGCACGCTTGTCCAAGTAAGGAGCAAAACTTTCATGCATAGTATCGCACAATCAGGCAATCTCAGAGTTGGCGTCTGCGACACCATCCAACAAAAGCTGACCAAGCTGAAATTCATTGTGGCAAAATTATTCAGTTTCTGTTGGCATTGGAGGGCAACTTGAGCAAAGGCACTACAATGTTTGCTTTCTGCGGCTCAGGTTGTGGATGGTCCCCGCCGGGGCCATATCCTCTTCCATGTCTGCGACTGCAGCGGCAGTCTCACTTTGTCTGCTGAATTTCTTCTCTGGCTCAAATAAATACATCTGAATTGCAGAGTGAGCAAAAATACTTTAAAATGTATCCTTGTCCAGAATATTTTCTGCAGTCATGGGTTTTGCTGTTGGAAATGTAGCTAGTTTGCATTACAAGCAAAGAGAGCAGCATCTAGAGCACTCCCCCTGGCTACCCAGTGTCACGAGGTCTCAACTATGACTATGCTGGGAGGGTCTGTGTGGTTGTCTGTGTTTTGTTACTTTCTGTTTCTGAGTGAGTGAGGCTGGCTGGTGTGTTTTGGTTTTTCTGTCGCTCGGCCTCTCTCTCTTCCTTGTGGCTACCTGGTCTCTACCTTTGCAGTTTGACAGGAGGCGTGACTGGTGGGGAAGCATGGGGCTGGCTCACTCACCTGTCTGGCAGACTGATTAGCACACCTGATCCATATCATGTCGTTCTGTGCTGCTTCATAAGCCCTGCAGTTCTCCTCAGCCTTTGCTGGATTGTTATGTTGTATAGAGTAGGTCTTTTGCTGGCACCCAGCCTTGTTGCGGCCATTGTTCTCTGTTATGCCTTGTGATTAACTTTGTCTTTGGTTTTCTTAGTCTGGAGAGGACGCCTTCCCTTATGCCCATACCTGCCTGTTTTTTCTGGAGGAGCACACACTGCCTGCCGTCCCTGCCTATCGTCGAGCCTGCCACCAAGCTCAGTCACTCGCTCCCACCTTGTCTTGCCTGCCTCTCAATAAAGTCAGTGAAAAGGCCTCCCGTCTCTATCTGCTTCTGGGTTCTGGTTAAACCATATCTGACACCCAGAGGCAAAAACTAGAAATCGAAGCTGAACTAGTTTGTAGTTGATTGTCACACTGTCATGTCAAGTGATGGTGCTGAATGCAGGAAGAACTACTTGGCAAACTCCATTTTCTAACCCTAACCTGTTCACCCTGAGCCTGTTATTCCAGCCTCCATTGCAAGTCAGCCCGAGGTTTCCAGTTTTCAGCAAGCTTCCCGCCAGACTAATTTTCGGCCTCCTAGCCACCAAGCTTCATCCTGGCCTGCTAGCTGTCTGGCTGTTATGAAGCTAGCTAGCTTCTAGATGGATTTCAAGTCAACTAGCCACCAGCTTGCTCACCCACAGCATGCTAACCACCAGGCTATATCACAGCCTGCTAGCAACCAGATATCCTCCCTGCCTGCTAACTTTCAGTCTGTCTACAGCTTTCTAGCGTACTACGGTACCGTCACGGTTCTGGGGTGGTTGGTTTGTTTCATATTTCCTGTTTTATTTAGAAGTTTGTCTGCCCTTGATGTCATGTTTTGCTTCCCATCTGTTCTCCCCGATTGCCTAATGTGTTTCACCCTGTGCCTTGTTGTCTTCACCCCTGCTATCAGTTGTCGTCTTCCTGTTGTTAGTAGCCAGTTTATTGTTCACTACTGTTTCACCATTGTTCACCTGTGTTTCTTTGGATGTCTCGTTACCAGCATTGCCCTTCGTGTTTCCCAGTGTTTTGTGGATTTATACTCAGTTGCATGGATTATCACCTGTCTGTCTCTGGATTCACCTTGCTTTGTTTATTAGTTTTCTACTTCACCTCGACTCTTTAAGTTTTCACAGTTTTGTTCTAATAAATACCACTAAGTACACCTCCTCTGTGTACGTGTCAGCACGATGGCTGAACAAAACACTTGTATGTGCACAACTTTCCTAACACAGGCAAACATCAAGCAAGTGCAACAACACAAGACATAGCAATATTATTCACTAGCCTAGTTCTGTGTGTCCACAGAAAGAATGGCTGCTCAGCATCTGTCTTGCAGCCTTTTATTTACCAAAGCTTTTGCCAATGTCCGGGAGCCTCTTGCTTGGTCACTCTGTGAATCCTTTTGGGTCTCCTCGCCTCTGCCATTAGCTGACGTTATGTCCCCAAGCAGCCTAGCTAACATTGCTGCTGCCACTGAAACTTGGGTGGCAAGATAGCCAACAACGTTAGACAGCAAAGACACAACATTATGTAACTTTTCTACCATAAAATAACAGCTGGTGGTGAGCGGCTGCGACAGGCTTTGTGAAAGTGACTTTGGAGCAAATAAATGTAAAAACATTTCAAAACAGTAAGTAGGTTTACGGTCAGGTCTGAAAAGTACAAGGTTTTAGTGCTTCAATCGGTCTCTTTTGTAGGATGATAACTACACAGAAGCATCACCAAAAGCAAGTGTCATCCTCTCTGCATGTTAGCTTCACAGCAGCAGTAGTGACAGTACGCTAACCCACAACTAAGCTAATGTTTGTTACAGTACTTGCTGTGTTGTTTTTTGCTCTGTATCTTGGTATTTGTCATGGAATTGGATTTCTCCAGAATCACATACCTCACCCTCACATTTAAATTGAACATACCCCTGTGTGTACTTGAGTGACCTACATTTTATCTGCACTGTAAGTGCGGCTGAAGAGTTAAAAAACTAAAGTGCTGATCTTGACAAGTGGGATTATTAAGTCAGCATATGATGCAGTTTGTTTTTTAGTTGTTTCTATAGTTTGGGCAGCTCATTCACAGATTTAGAAAGCTTAGCACAAGATGAGATTTTTTTCAGTGAACGAAAAATGTAGTATTGACCTGCAAAAGCAAAACGCAGCCATCACTGTCTCTACTTTAGGAAATAGACCTAGCCAAGTGACTTTCAGTAGTGCAATTATATAACTTTCTAAACAGCAAGTATTTTGCTCATGGTTGTGCAAGAATTGAGCAATATAAAATGTTCCATCACCCAGAAGCTCTAAAACCAGCTAGCTCATCCGAGTGTACAATTTGCAGGCTGCTTTGTAAATATGTACCGTGTGAAAACTGCGAGCACATTCTAGCTACAGTCTTATATCAGATGGAGCCTGACAGTGCTCCATCTGAAACGTGACACAGCTTCTCGCCGCTGCTCGCTGCCATAGCCAATCAAAGCTCTTCAGCTATGTCATTCATGTAGACGTTTTACCATCTGGCCAATCAGCGGACAGATGCAGGGATAATAACATCTAAACACAGCGCAGTATCCACGCCCCCTCAGTGTAGGTTTGCGTTTTACAGCTCATGAAGTTTCTTGGGAGTCTCCAAAACTGTGACTGTTTTAGCCTTTAAATCAGTGCATTTTTTGGCTTCATTTCGACCTATCCCTCTGGATTATCCTCTAATGATGGAATAAGAAGTAGTCATGGTGGTGAATTCAGTCCACTGGTTTCGCAAAGGTCTGCGGTTGCACGATAATCCGGCGTTGCAGGAGGCCCTGAATGGAGCTGACACAGTTCGCTGTGTTTATATCCTGGACCCGTGGTTTGCTGGCGCCGCTAACGTGGGAATCAACCGATGGAGGTAGGCAACTTATCTTTATCTGTGACCCGTTTAAGTCCCATTAAACGTCCGTTTAACATAAGTGATTATGTGCGCACTCTTTATGAGGTATGACCTGTATGGTTCATTGCTTTATAAATGTGCAGCGCTTTGACTTTAGGCTTGGGCCTCCTCTCCATGTCGGTTCGCTAACGCTAGCTGAAAATGGAGAGCATGCAACGCCAAGCACCACAGAGAAAACGGACTATTTAATGTTATCCTCGTGTGTCGTCAAAGTTTCCTCATCAAGAAGAAGATCACTTCTTTATCGAACCCGTCGACCTGTCGGCATACGCTGGAACTGCTAAATAACTGTTACAATAAATAAATAACGTTTAATGAATAAACTAACGTTACGTTAATGCGTAAGTTAGAGGAAAAAACACGCAAATCGCTGCTTAATAACGACATTTTATTTAAGAAATTTATTTTTTATTATGAACTCACTGAATGGCGCAGTATGTGGCTTGGACTTAATAAGTCGAGTGTGTTTTGCTCGGGCATAGAATTGTGTAGGGACTGACACGTCCCCAACACCGGCCCTGGCAATGTTGGACCCTGGCAGATTTTAAATTGGCGCCCCCATACGCAAACCTAAAAATTCCACCTCAGTGGTTGGGTTCATCACTCCTCTATCCTCAGGAATTGTTTTAAAAGTTCAGCAGCCAAACTCCCAATTTTAGCATGTATAGATGAACAGCCAAGTCAGTAATCATGGTCAATAAGGAATAAGTGTGATTAGCATACTTGTCAACATCATAGACTAAATTAGGAGACCAAACCTCCATAAACGGTGTGTCAACCCAGAAACTGTTTTCTTGCATTATGTAAAAGCATTGGTTTAGTTTCACTGGTGGAGGGGACTCAAATGAAGAGGAGGGTCTGAGGGTCCTCCCCCAGAAAATTTGAAGAAATGAAGACTTCATTTTTTGCATTCTGGTGAAAATGTCTGCACCAATTTTATGCCTCAATTTATAGTGGAAAAGTTTAAATTTATGTAAAGGAAAGCACAAAATGTAGGCAGCAGGTGACAATTCAAAATATAAAAAAATAATAGAATATAATGCAGTAAGGCTCTTCCTCTTTTGTGTGTTTTGTTCGGGGATGTGTATGTGGCACTTTTTTTTTTTTAACCTCAAATAAGTTAATTTTAATTAAAGTTCTAAATTCCTGGACTTGAATAGCTCCTGTGTTTCAGCAGGTTTTCTGCTCATGTTCAAAACTTTCTGCACATTCAGAATCTCCACGTGTTCTCTGACATCCCAGAAAAAAGTCACAATATTACGAGACTGACGTAATTATTTAATTAGAATTCATCATTTTTTTTAGTCTACCTGCCCTATACTCTGCTGTGCATTCCTTATTGCTCCGCTGGAATTATCCCTTTTAGACCGTTTGGCCGACACAGTGCACAGACTGCATGTTGCATGTGAAACCGAAACCAACAGGAAAACACTCGCCACAAATCCACACACATGTTAACTTCAGCAGCTCCAGTAAAGTGTAGCTCACAGTCCCAAACAGAGCAAGGCTGCGCCTCAGGTTTTAGATGTGTATATTGCAAAACTCTACACGACACGACTCCTCAGAACTGTCAGGACTCACAGCACGAGGTGCACTTAATTACTATCTCGGCGTATGCCGGCGTCGCAGCGGCTGGGCGGAGCTGATTCGTGCTTGTGCCAAATCAAAATCCTTCTGTGCAGAGCTTCCTGATATTTTGCGCCCTTGGCAGCGGCCTATGTTGCCTATGCCACTGGCTGGCCTTGCACATTCCTACCAATATCCAGCGACTACTGAATTGTCTCTAGCAATAATGTTCTATCAAAATAATATATAACCACTGTGAGAATAACTAACTATTTATAAACCAAAAGATGGAATTGTAGTAACCAAAAGATGGAATTGTAGTTTGTCAACTACGACAGATTATTAGGGCATTTGTCATTAAACAAATGATAGTAATCTGAGATTTTGAAGTAAAATCTTGAGTAAAAATAATATTATCAGAAAATGTGTAATATACCAGAAAATAAGGCATTTAAGAGGTTTCTTGGAGTCATATGTGCATGTGTTAGTATTTCCTGCAGTCCCCAGGTATTTAGACTTGTAAAAGGTTTGGACTGCAGTGTGGTCTCAGTGTAGTTCGAGACACTTTGCTCTGTTTTGGACTGTCTCTCTGCTCCAGGTTGCTTCCCACTGAAGGGAATGTAAGCTGCACTTTATCAGAGCTAGTGAAGTTCACATTTGTGTGGATTTGTGGTGGGATTTCTGCCTGATCACAAGTGTTTTCAGTTTGTTTTAGTTTTCCACCTTCAATAAAGAGCGCGCACTTATCCAGTGCACTCCCAAATGGTTCTGTGCCTGTCAGGCAGTCTGAAGGGGATACTATCATCAGTATCTTGTAATATTACAATTTTTTATTATTAATTTATACAGAAAATATCAATGTCAGAGAACACACATTTGTGATTCTGAATGTGCGAAAAGTTTTGAACATGAGCAGAAAACCTGCTGAAACACAGGAGCTATTAAAAGTCCAGGAGTTTCTAACAGAATTACAATGAATTCATTTTACCTGTCAATGAAGTGAAAAGGTGCCACATGCTGATTAGAAGACACAAAAGAGGAGGGAAGACCAATTATATCTATGTCTATATCTATGTTTCAGTATTACTAAATGTTGAATTAAAGAACATTTGTGCTGATTGGTTGATGAAGGTTCTAATGATTAATTGGCTCAATAAATGTAAGCTAACTGGAGGACTCCTTAGGAAGCTGGAAGCTTGTTGACACAGTGACTCTTACCTGGAACCACCACTTGAAGGATTTTCTGACCCGTCTACCAGGGTTGGGATGGTTCATGCCTCAGGGCTGAGCTCATTACCATCATCATTGCTTTATTTCCCTTTAATGTCAACCATATGTTCACTCTTTCATCAACAACTCCTGGTAGAAAACTGAGCTTGGAGGCGCAGTTGTTGCAGCAGCAATTTGTTAATGCAAACGTAACCAACCTCATGCTGCTTCTATACACAGCCAACTAATGTGAGGCAGTTTTAGGGCTGCAAGTAACAACTAGTTTCATAATTGATTCAGCTGTTGATTAGTTTTTTTTTTTTCAATTAATCAATTAACTGTCTGGTCTATAACTTAGACCATAGGTCACTGATAGGCGGACCGTGGTCCAGATCCGGACCCAGCCGCTGTCCTCTCCGGACCGCCACCTACAGCAGATTTATTATTGAAACTTCCTACCTCGTGACGGAGCGTTTCTATTTTAACCCGCGCACACACGAATTGAGGAGACGAAAGGGAAAAGAGATTTCACATGGCTTTTAATCAAGAATGTACAGATTTTTACATGTACGTTCAAAATCAGAATAGGTCATAGAACTCTGATGCTAGCTGGCAGGACAAGCTAGAGCTCACGTTTCTCACTGAACAAGAGAAAGTAGGAGAGGTAGCTCCTACTTTCTCTGTTCATTTGTTATGTGTTTATTATAAAATTGGTTAAGACTGCACTTCATCACTTAAAGCTACACTTTTTATTTCATTTTTTCTAAAAATTAGACACTTAATTTTAGTTTACTTAAATTTATTATTAGAGTAGTTATTATTTATTATCCCACCAGTTTGATGTGAAAACTGACATTTGATTTGACAGTCTGTTGTTGACTAAAAACACATGTTGATACAATTATACGTTATGGTACTGAATGATAACGCATGTTAGTTGTTTTGATGTTCCAGACCTTTGCTTCAGGAAAGTTTCTCTAACTGGACCTCTTTGAATTCTAATTGAATACCCCTGACTTAGAAAATTAAATGTCAAGTCTGAAAATAGTTTTCCAGATTGATTGTTGTGTCCAATTAATAATCCTAAACTCCAAAACAGTCTATATTACAATGATTTAAACAAGAAAAAAACATCAGATGCTCACATTGGAAAAGCTGGAACCAGAAAATGTTTTTTTTTTTTTTTTTTTGAAAGATGACTCACAATTAATTGTCCAAAAGCTTCTGACAAGATTTTAGTAAATGACTTTGTCATTGATGCATAAGAATACAAATCTACAAATGGACAATTAGGTGCAACAGTTTGTCAAACCTCGTAAACTTCACCAACTTTTTATTGTGCTGTTTTTGCAGTTTGGAAAAGCATTCACACAGTGACCACAGCCTCAGATCACAGTTACTGATAGTAGGCTGTGGTGCTGGAGTCAGCATTTTGCCCCATAGAAGCAGAATTCCTGAGTCTGTCAGTTTTAATAAAAAATCACCCGGTGAGTGGGGGTTGTATGAAAAGCACGTTACAGACTGAAATGGTCCCATCTCTGTGCTGAAAAACAATCAATGCCATCACAGCTGCACATCCTGCTGACTTGTAGGTATGTCATATTTCTTACTAATTACATTTCCCTTATGTGTGTCTGTGTGCAGGTTTCTGCTGGAGGCTCTGGAAGACCTGGACAGCAGTCTGAAGAAGCTCAACTCCAGATTGTTTGTAGTCAGAGGGCAGCCTACTGATGTTTTCCCAAGGCTTTTAAAGGTCTGTATTCCTGTCCAACAAAACATACACCATGCAAACATCAACCGTTCACGACCAAAAGAAGTCTCCTCAACCACCGCCAATGTGTAGCACCCACTTAGCGCCACAACACATCAGTTTAAGGCAGAGCGGGAAACATTAAGCCAATTACCACAGGGGATGATTAGAACTCCATACTCTTTGTGACAAGTGCCATGGAATTTTTAATGACCACAATGAGTCAGGACCTCATTTTAATGTCTCATCCGAAAGACGGTAGCTCGTACAGCACAGTGTCTCCATCATTGAGGTCTTATTATTTAGGACCAGAGGGAAAACTGCCCCCTACTGGCCCTCCAACACCTCTTCCAGCAGCAACTTAGTTTTCCCAGGAGGTCTCCCATCCAGGTGCTGGCCAAGCACAAACCTGCTTAGCTTCAGTCAGTAGCATGGTTTACATTGGTATGGCTGCTGGTGTACTAATATACCAATTACATGCTTTAATGTTCAAACAACACATTAATTTCCCATCCTGTGTCACCTGGTTGTGATAACTGAACTTGAAATGTGATTGTACAGTCACAGTCCGACCCATTATTAATTATTTTGGTGATTTGCAGTGGAAAATGTGGCTTTGTTCAAACTGAGTGTAAATTGAGACGTCTGTTTTACATAAAAAATCTTGCTCATTTGGCATTTAATGAAATACTGTCAAAACACAATAAGACTAAGCAGCTAATTATCAAAGACTCACTTTTAAACTATGTTTAGTCCATTTTTAAAGTCGTTTCAGCTGCACCACAATCATCCTCACTCAAACATTCACATCATCTCCAACGTGATAACTATGATCTAATTACAACGAATGAATGTTCAGATTTATTAGATTCAAACAGTGATACTGCACTAATGTAGCACATGGTAAATGTTTCAGTGCAACCGGTGACAACCTGACAGCTGCCTTGATATCCACAGTCGCAGTGTTCTAAAGAAGGACGGTGTAGCCTATGCATTTTATTCTGTGCCGAGGATAAATCCAAGATGGCGATTGCAGTCCTTACATTGATGACAGATGGATCATAAGCGTTTAAGATCATGTTTGGTTAACAAACTAATATCTAACCAGCGAGTAGGTTTTCTAGTTTAAGATAACCCTCTAACTGGAATGGAAAATCCAGAGTCTCATTTCAGACTGAACAGGCTCATCAGGAAAAGTGTGGAAAGTGTTATGCGAAACATCACCTAATAAAATTACTCAAGTAATCAAAGCAATAGTGTAGAGATTACTGAAGTTATCCTGACGACACATTAGTCACGTCAGACCAGTGACCATGGTGAAGCAGGAACTTGTGTGATATTGACTTAAAGTTTGTGCTTGTCAGACAATAATATACTATCCATTGAAATGTTTGCCAAAGCTGAAGATTATCTGTTTGATACCTCGAAATACTGTAGAGAATATTGTATAACTTGACTTGTGATCTGTCAACACCATAATAAAGTCTGAACACCAATCATACAAGTCAAATGAGGGATTAGAAGACCTATTGCACGCAATGTTCCGTAATTTATGTCATTCCCATTCAGGCTACAACATCATACAGTGGCAAGAAAAAGTATGTCAACCTTTTTGGAATTTTATGGTTTTCTGCTTAAATTTGTCATAAAATGTGATCTGATCTTCATCTAAGTCAAGGGTATTGACCGATATAATGTGTCTAAAATAAAGTAAATTCTGATCCCTTATGTCTTTATTGAACACACTCATTCAACAACAACTGGTTGGATTTTGTTTTTCTTAAGCCGGACTTGCTCCGGTGTTTTGGGTCGTTGTCCTGTTGCATCACCCAACTTCCACACAGTTTCAGCTGACGTACAGACATTCTCACATTATCCTGATGAATTGTCTGATATACTTGGGAATTCATCTTCCCCTTAATGATTGCAAGCTGGCCAGGCCCTGATGCAGCAAAGCTGGCCCGATTTTATGATGTCTCCTCCACCATACTTTACGGTTGGGATGATGTTTTCATGATGAAATGCCCAGCCCCTTCTACGCCAGATGTAGTGCTGTGTGGTTTGTCCAAGTAGTTCAATGTTAGTTTCATCAGTCCACAAAACATTTTGCCAGTACTGCTGTGGAGCACCAATGTTCTCTTTTGCAAACGTCAGGCGTGCAGCAGTGTTCTTTTTAGTAAGCAGTGGCTTCCTTCGTGGTGTCCTGTTGTAGATACTCTGCTTGTTCAATGTTTTACGACATGTAGACACATGACATTTATTCATTTAGCTGACGCTTCTATCCAAAAAAATGGATAAAAAAAGGATTTGGGTTGGGTTGTTTCTTTACCTCATTAATGAGTCTTTGTTGTGCTCTTGGTGTCATTTTGACTGGGCGCCCACTGCTTGGTAGAGTAGTAATAGTCCCAAAGTGTCTCCAGATGTAAAATGTTTGCCTAACTGTAGACTGGTGTGTTTCTAAAGTCTTTGAAATGACTTTGTAACCTCTGCCAGCTTTATGTAAACCAACAATTCTTGATCGTAGATCCTCTGAAAGCTCTTTTTGGCGAGGCATGGCTCACATAAGCGTGTACTTCTTGTGCAGAGCAAACTCCAAAAGTTTGAGGGGTTTTTATCAGTCAAAGTAGATTGTAGTCCACACCTCCAAACTCATTTTCTTAACGAGACTCCAGGTGTGCTGAAACCTAACTCCAATTAGCTTTTTTTCATTAACTCAAGGGTTCACAAACTTTTTCCACAAGCACTATGAGGTTTGGTTGCTCTCAATAAAGACATGAGGGATCAGAATTTACTTTATTATTTTAGACACATTATATTTGTCAGTACCCTTGACTTAGATGAAGATCAGATCACATTTTATGACAAATATATGCAGGAAAAAAAACATGATATTCCAAAAGGTTCACATACTTTTTCTTGCCACTGTACGTTCATACTTTGACTGGTATGACAGTGATCCAGGTATTAAATGCCATTCTCTGTGACATTAAAAAGCTTTAAAACATAACATGGTTGACTCTGCAGAAACCATGACCAAATATGGTAAATGTACCAAAGTTTGGAGTAGAACAGACAGGTTTAGAAAACCTGCAATAAAGAAAAAGTATTTTATTTTTTGCCTTACGGGGACAGCAGAAGCAAACTGCGAGCACAACATTGACATATCACCTTTTAAGTTCATCCAATAATTCAATAATTATACATCCAATAATTACAAAGGAACATTATCATTCATCTGGAGTCAACTGCTGGTCATGTATAGTGAGTTTGTAGAGCTATTGCACCTGTAGCCTTACCAGCAGTAATGTTTTCAGGATGTATTAAACCCACCCTGATGTGGTGCTGTTTGGAGGAGTGACAATCACTGAAACTGAGTTGGTGCCAAGAAACATGATTATTGTGTTGTGTGACTAAGCACACACTTACTTCAGTTATTTCAGTGACTTGAATGTCAATGCAATACAGTATAATTTACATAGTGTGCATGTTCACACTGCACTAAACCATGTTAGAGCAGCTGCAGACGGTGTTAACATTTATGAGGAGATTCACTGTGGGGTTCCAGGCAAGGAGGACCAATTGACCATCTCTATACAATAGCAATTACATAAAACACTGCTGGTTTTCCATTATATGCAATGGAAACCCAATAGTCTGCAGTTTTTCATTCCAACCTAACACTGTAGCTTTGTCATTAACACATCCTACTGGTCAGATAAATGAGCTACTATAGAGTTTGAATGGGATGAAAATATAAATCACAAGACTTCTTACAAGAAATTGGACCTTCCTGCTCCACTACTTGATCTTATGTTTGTACTAGTGTCCATATATTCGTACTAAATCTGTGGCCTTTTTAAACTTAATAAATTAGAACTGATAATAATGAGGATAATGGCTCTCCTTCCAGCCTTCACTTCCAGCCCTTAGAAGACTAGTTACCTGCAAATAACACTTTTTGTTTATAGACATGTGACAGAAATGTATCACCCCACCAATTTTTCACATGAACAAACTCTGGTGCATAATCCCGTTTGGTTTGTTGGGGCTGGTGTGAAAGCTGTCAGTCCTACTCTGATGTACAATCCACCAACCCAAACAACCAAGACAGCTTGAAAAGGAGGGTCTCTGTCTACTTCCAAGTGGAATGTTGGGAATTTATTGTGGTTTGAAAGCAGAGCATTCAAAAGCTAAACTACTGTATAGTTGCTGACTAATCAATAAGTTGCAAGATTGAAAAATTAAAAAAGATATCCATATCATATTCAATATGTGCAGAGGCTAATGTGCAATATTATAGCTTGACATGTTTACTCCTCTTGGGTTGTTCAAATTAGCGTCGGACCAGAACTAAAAGTTAAAGTTGTGTTAAAATATCTTTTTATTTAGCTTTGTCTGGACCAAATGAACTGAACTACGGGTGAGAAAGAACTTTCTGTCCAAACTGTCCACAATTAGTCTTCAAACTGTAGCTTGTAGCATGTATTTTACATTTAACTGTGACCTGGTTTGTTGCATTGTATAAAGGTGCACCTTGAGCTGGATTACAGAAAGCACAAGCTGAGACCAATGTTGAATCCAAACACTTCAATGGTTTCATGACCAGTGTTGTTTGGTTTTTTACATAGTTATCCTCAGCCCTGCTACACAGCCTGCTATTGTCTTGCTGTCTTTCTAACAAATTCTTTCTTTCTTTCTTTCTTTCTGTGCCTCGCTGCAGGAGTGGGAAGTGACTCGGTTGACATTTGAATATGACCCAGAGCCTTATGGGAAGGAGAGAGATGGGGCCATCATCAAAATGGCCCAAGAGTTTGGAGTGGAGACCATTGTCAGAAACTCACACACCCTCTACAACCTGGATAGGTTCGTAACACCCACACACACACTCATATTGTGCTCACTTTGGGTTGGTAAACACTGACATCAGCGATTCGTGTTTTATTCCTGAAATCTAGTATGGTGCAAAACACCATTGTAAGGCATGTTATGACAGTTCATTATATGAGATAAAGTAGAATTCAAATTGTTGCACTGCTGCACATGTATGAACCAAAATAGCAGGTATGCTTGGGAACACCCACCCAGCAAAGACGCTGATGTTATCGTCAGAAATGGCTTTATCCCTGCAGATGCCGCTCTAGTTCAGCTCTTACCTGGAAAGTCGACTGAGTCTGGCTGCATCGCGTTACTGCGGGCCCCGGGGTCGACTGGAAGTGTCTCTGACCAGTTTCAGGAGCGGAGCACGGCTCTCTGTGACTTGGTGTTCTGTCGTCTGCTATGCTGATCCCTGAGTAATTTTGCCTACCAGATTTTTCTGACATTTTAGATTTTGTTGATTTGGTAATTGTGCTTTTATGATTAAGTAGGCTATGTTGTTAAATGTTTTCTTTTTTGTCTGTTTTAACTGTGTTTATGGTTGATTTACGATTGGGAGTCTGCACAGGGTGTTTTATTTTGAAAGTTGACCGAGTCTCTATGCCGTTCTGTGTCTGACTTCCTGTCTGGTTTGAGGTGAACTGCGCAGCTTGACGCCGGTTCTGTCAAAAATAGACTCGCTGTGTCTCGGAGTGAAGAGCTGCATCAGGGACGCGCTGTGGACTCATTGACTAGCATGGCCGCATGTTATTCCAAAGGCTAAGCTACATTCCCAAAAGCTGCATGTTAAATTTGTAGATAGACCTGTAGCAATACATCTACATGGCAAGTGAAACATCAGCATTAATAAATAAAAAGAAGTAGGGGTATGACGAGACACTTAGCTCACAAGACTGAGGTCCTGAGATCGAGATGAGATTGTAACATTATTTTAAGATCTTAAAAGCCGAATTATGAAAATTATTAAACGCTTAATTTCCTGCATTCAGGTAAATCTTTCCGCATCAATTTATGGTGTGACACACTGGCTAAAATTCCAGTATTCATACTCCTCAAACATCGGCTCCTAGGGGCCTTAATGATGAATTACTTGTTGGCATTTTCCTGTGATCCCTGAATATGTTCTGTTGGCTAAATTCTCTGTAGATGTGATTGTGTCCATTTACTTGCAGAGCTCAGTCAGGCTCCTGCAGATGTGGCTGAAATGCTTCACCGTTACTCATCAGGTCGCTCTCTTATGTCAAATAAGCTATATTTGTCTGTCTCACGCAGACGGCTGAACACCTGTGGTGCTTTTGAGGCAGTAGCACCTAAATTGTGTCTTGCCTGTACACTGAGAGTATCCAGACCTGCAGGTGTTACATATGTAATACCTGCACTTCAATTCACTGCATTACATAACAAATTGAAATATTACGTCTGTGTGTGTGTTAAGAATACTCTGAGCGGATTAGACAGGACGGAGCTTAGCGTTGTGCGTGTGCTCAGATGCCCAGAGGGTTTATATTGGTAGTTGTGGACTTGTGCCCAGCTTACCCTGCTCATCAAAGTAGTCGCAGTGAATCGACCAATAGGAAGCTATCCCTGCTGCAACTCCACCAGGGATCCAGAAGGGCCTTACAGATATAGTGGAGTTGTATAAGGTAGAAGCTATAAATACAGAGCTCTGCTGTCAGATGCACTGGCAAAACAACCTGGAGGTTGAAATAAAAAAGAGGCTCAGTTTCCTAGTTACTTGTGAAGGTATAGTTCAGTGATGATAGGAAACAATTTTTGATGAAACTATCACTCTTGGATGCATTTCAGAAGTTCAAACAGTAGAGTACTGCCGAAGCCATGTCAAGCTGCACAGAGCAGATCGAACGAGGCACGAAGTCAGACACAGAATGGCATAGAGATTCTTGTCAATTTTCAAAATAAAACATCCTGTGGAGACTCCTGTATATCAACAATAAACACTATTAAAATGGACAAAAACAGAAACCATTTGACTATGTAGCCCACTTAACCATAATAGAAGCACAAAAATCAACAAGATCTGAGCAAGTCAGCAAAATTGGGCAGACAAAATACTCTGTCCTGTGAATTCCTTGCACAGAAACCAGAAACCACTGCAACTAAACCTAAGCACACAGTTACCACAAATCAGGTGACGGTCGTTCGGTCCCCACAGGGGTCGGTCGGTCGGTCGGTCGGTCCCCACAGGTGACGGTCGGACGGTCCCCACAGGGGTCGGTCGGTCGGTCGGTCGGTCCCCACAGGGGTCGGTCGGTCGGTCGGTTGGTCGGTCGGTCGGTCCGTCCCCACAGGTGTCGGTCGGTTGGTCGGTCGGTCCGTCCCCACAGGTGTCGGTCGGTCGGTCGGTCGGTCCCCACAGGTGTCGGTCGGCCGGTCCCCACAGGTGTCGGCCTGTCCCCACAGGTGTCGGCCTGTCCGTCCCCACAGGTGTCGGCCGGTCGGTCCCCACAGGTGTCGGCCGGCCGGTCGGTCGGTCGGTCCCCACAGGTGTCAGTCTTGGGGGGAAAATGGAGAAAAGATTTTGGCAAGAATTCCTAGAAATGACACTGTTATTGGTATTCTGGCCACCCTCGGACGACATGATGAACCTTTTTTCATTTCGGATACTCTCCAGTGCAACACTCATGACAAAATGTCAACATTTTACATAAGATAAATAATTGTTATGTTACATAAATTCTGCTGTATATTGCTATACTTTTCTATCTTCTGTATTGGTCACAGGATAATAGAGATGAACAACAACAGTCCTCCTCTGACCTTTAAGCGGTTTCAGACCATTGTGAGCAGACTGGAGTTGCCTAGGAGACCACTGCCTCCCATCACCAAGCAGCAGATGGACAATTGTCACACTAAAATAGCTGACAACCATGACCAACTATACAGTATCCCTTCACTGGAAGAACTAGGTATACATGATTGTTTTTCATTAATTTTTTTAGAATTGAATATGAGGGCTGTAGGACTCCTTACTCTTTACATTTAGCTGTTCTCTGGCTATACTGAGGGACAGCTAGGATCTAGGAGAGAGGACGTGGTTGGATTTATTCATTACTGTTGGGTTTGATTTGATAAATAATTCCACACTGCTGGATGCAACTGAACACTAGCACGCTGTGTTCGTATCCTACCAGAGCAACTGGAGTTGCAGTTTAGTCCAAATATGTGTCCTTGTCTCCTGTGTGGCAATTGCATCAAGCTAGATTCCATTCAGAAGTTTAGTAAATAAAATACCATAAATTGTAATAAACTCCTCAGGTCCGTAGACATACAGTAAATAATAGTCACATTAAAATTATTAAATGGGGATTAGCATATAGAGAACAGTTAGCACTTGGGCAAAGTGTGGTTCATCAGATAATGGCTGCTTTATATTTGACCTTGTCTCCATGTGAATATGTGTCCAGGGTTCAGGACAGAGGGTTTACCTCCAGCTGTGTGGCGAGGAGGAGAGTCAGAGGCCTCAGACAGACTCAACAAACATCTGGACAAAAAGGTAAACCAGAAGCTGACATTAAAGGTCTTTAATGTCAAACATTGGTGCAGGAAGTGTTGAGTTTCAATGATGGGAGCTTAACTACAATCTAAAAAGCGTCAGAGTAGAGAAACTATGAGTGAATGAGTCAAGACTTTGACTTGATCGTGTTGTTGTTGTTGAAAAGGTACACCAAAGTGAATTAATCAAGGCAACATAATTGCGTTAACTTCATCAACAAATGAAAACAGGAGCACGAAACAGGAAGGCTTCTTACTAAAATATATTAATTGTAGGTAGAGGAGTAAAGGTCCTGGCCACTATCTGAGAATTTAAAGTAGTTTAATATGATTAATATCTATGTTTAGGGACTAATGTTATTTAATCCACAGCATTATACATCATAACAATATAATTGAAAAAGATGTGTTTTTACATGTCGATATCTCGGGTGATGACTTGAATGCCCTCACTGTGTTTGTCCGTACAGGTGTGGGTAGCCAACTTTGAGCATCCTCGAGTAAACAGGTGTTCTCTGTATGCCAGTCCTACTGGCCTCAGCCCCTACCTGCGCTTCGGCTGTCTGTCCTGTAGGGTTCTGTACTACAACCTCAGAGAGCTCTACATGAAGGTACTGTGGATACTCAGAGAGATATCAGTTCAGGCTACACAAACATACTCCACTCTGTTCCCTCTCAATTATGACAATCCACTGCTCTCTTCTTCTCTCCTCTGTTGTTCGTTCTTTCTTGTGCCTGCCATCAGCTCCGAAAGCGTTGCAGTCCTCCTCTGTCCCTGTTTGGCCAGTTGTTATGGAGGGAGTTCTTCTACACAGCTGCCACCAACAACCCAAACTTTGACCGCATGGAGGGAAACCCCATCTGTGTCCAGGTGGGCCTTTGCACCAATCAGCTCTTGTAGACCATTACAGTAGGTCATAATGTCCTATGGATATGAGGCCAGAAGCTGTTTTATAGGAGGGTGAGACATTTTATGTAAAGGGCAGCTTCTCAAGCACTGTGGTCCAACTGAACTATCCAAATAGTCATGATTATAGTATGTTTTACCACAATACTCATAGATTTGTTCGGCCTGTATTGGATGTGTTGTCAGTAGCCCGGCTGAACTGCATTTCCCCTCGCCGGGGTTTCTGCTAGTCTGCTCCTCTCAGATCACACCTAGTGCTGGTATTTAGAATAATAAGTATAATATAAATAAAGAAATAATAAGTAGTTCATAGAGCACAGCCTTGTGGGGAGGGGCTCATAAATACCATCGTTTATCAGAATCAGATCAGATGCAAAGTTAATTAAATTATGATTGATTTCCTCTCTGATCCTCTCTCCCTTCCCCCACAGCTGTCCCTCAGACTCAAGCTTCCAGCTTCACCACAGCTAAACTTGTAAAATCTTATTCCTCCCCTCTTTCCTTTTCTGACCATGAGCTCATGTGGATATCCAGATTTAATGAAGCTGTTTATTCACAGATGATAAATAATCTGAAATAGAACCAGTGTTGTGTACTAACCAGCTATAGCACTATAAACATGTACATAACAGAAGAGTATGTACTATAGTTAATATTTCTCTCGTGTGTCATACATCTCCAGATCCCATGGGACCAGAACCCAGAGGCACTGGCTAAGTGGGCTGAGGGTCGGACTGGTTTTCCCTGGATTGACGCTATCATGACCCAGCTGAGACAGGAGGGCTGGATCCACCACCTGGCCCGACATGCCGTGGCCTGTTTCCTCACCAGGGGAGACCTGTGGATCAGCTGGGAGAGCGGCATGAAGGTAGGACAGAACCGTCTTTAATTTAGTCTTTTCAAACACAAACTGTGAGGCGGAGAACACATGAACCGCGTTTGCTTTTACACCGTCTA
Source organism: Micropterus salmoides (assembly GCF_014851395.1). NCBI lineage: Eukaryota > Metazoa > Chordata > Actinopteri > Centrarchiformes > Centrarchidae > Micropterus > Micropterus salmoides. The sequence goes on from NW_024044570.1 coordinate 35,675,371, forward strand.
CTTTGGCAGCATCAATGGCTGTTTGTGTCAAGTTCACTGTAGTATGAATTGATAAATGGGTATACATCAGCCCTATTCAATTGGCGACTCGCAGGCCACATCTGGCCCAGAAGCAACCTCCGTGTGTCCCATCATACATAATCTGATATATGACAACAAAAGTAAACTCCATACGCAGTGTATGGAAGTAGCTAACGAGAGCGCTATTTCATTTCCTTCTCATCTCTGCTGAGAGTTTCACATGCACTGTACCGATCACCGCCAAGCCAGGACTCAGCAAGCAGCCTGTCCCCCTCTGTGTTGCTGCAGAGCGCCTCCACGAGCGCACAGAGTCAGCCAGCAGATCAGTGACTATGCTCATTAGTGGACGAGAAAGTACGTGGTGCAATAAAATCTTTGGGAGTAAAAAGCCAATCAACACAAAACAAGCTAAAGTGCAAGATGTCTGTCTTTAGTAACTGTTCAGCTTAGTTTGCTGCGTACATTAAAATTTATCATACAGGTGAAACTCAAAAAATTATCATATCGTGCAAAAGTTCATTTATTTCAGTAATTCAACTTAAAAAGGTGAAACTAATATATTATATAGACTCATTACATGCAACGTGAGATATTTCAAGCCTTTATTTGATATAATTTTGATGATTATTGCGTACAGCTTATGAAAACCCCAAAATCAAAAAATTAGAATATTGTGAAAAGGTTCAGTATTGTAGGCTCAAAGTGTCACACTCTAATCAGCTAATTAATCCAGAACACCTGCAAAGGGTTCCTGAGCCTTTAATTGGTCTCTCAGTCTGGTTCAGTGGAATTCACAATCATGGGGAAGACTGCTGACCTGACAAACCATCATTGACAGCCTCCACAAGGAGGGAAAGCCTCAAAAGGTAATTGCAAAAGAAGTTGGATGTTCCCAAAGTGCTGTATCAAGGCACATTAATAGAAAGTTAAGTGGAAGAGAAAAGTGTGGAAGAGAAAGGTGCACAAGCAGCAGGGATGACCGTAGCCTGGAGAGGATGGTCAGGAAAAGGCCGTTCAAATGTGTGGATGTCTGCATCAAGAGCCAGCACACACAGACGGGTCCTGGACACGGGCTTCAAATCAAGCCGCTCCTGAACAACAAAACGTCTGAAGAAAAAAAGAACTGGTCTGTTTCTCAGTGGTCCAAAGTCCTCTTTTCTGATGAGAGCAAATTTTGCATCTCATTTGGAAACCAAGGTCCCAGAGTCTGGAGGAAGAACGGAGAGGCTCACAATCCAAGATGCTTGAAGTCCAGTGTGAAGTTTCCACAGTCTGTGTTGGTTTGGGGGCCATGTCATCATCTGCTGCTGTTGGTCCACTGTGCTTTATTAAGTCCAGAGTCAGCGCAGCCGTCTACCAGGACATTTTAGAGCACTTTATGCTTCAGCAGACGAGCTTTATGGAGATGCTGACTTCATTTTCCAGCAGGACTTGGCACCTGCCCGCACTGCCAAAAGTACCAAAACCTGGTTCAGTGACCATGGGATTACTGTGCTTGGCCTGACCTGAAGCCCACAGAGAATCTATGGGGCATCGCCAAGAGAAAGATGAAAGACATGAGACCGAACACTGCAGAAGAGCTGAAGGCCGCTATCGAAGCATCGTGGTCTTCCATAACACCTCAGCAGTGCCGCAGGCTGATAGCATCCATGCCACGCCGCATTGAGGCAGTAATTCATGCAAAAGGGCCCAAACCAAGTACTGAGTACATATGCATGATTATACTTTTCAGAGGGCGGACATTTCTTTATTTAAAATCCTTTTTTTTATTGATTTCATGTAATATTCTAATTTTCTGAGATTTAGAATTTGGGGTTTTCCTAAGCTGTACGCAATAATCATCAAAATGATATCAAATAAAGGCTTGAAATATCTCACTTTGCATGTAATGAGTCTATATAATATATTAGTTAAGTTAAGTTGAATTACTGAAATAAAAATAAACCTTTGCACGATATGCTAATTTTTCAAGTTTCACCTGTATATAAACTTTGCTGCTGGCTGAGACAAACCAGCCCCTCTCTACTAGCAGCAGCAGAGGGAGGAGGAGGAAGGACCGATAAGGACTGAGTTTATCAGTATTTCTAAACTTCACTCAGTATTATAATGTGAGGAATATGATTTATTTGACTGACTTTTTAGATTTGCTTCCAGTGAGATATTAGTGACTGTTATTATTAATAAACATTTAGTTATAATAAAAAAATCCATTCTAATCCTATTTTGAATGTTTTCTTTTTTTAAATCTTTAAAAGGCAATTACTTAGTAATGAAAAACTATCAATAAGAATGTATCAAAATCCTAATGATACCTATCCCAACTCGTGAGAAAGTGTCCGGCCCATCTCCACCTCCTGCTTTCAAAATCTGGCCCAATTGAATTTGTGATAGAATAGTCCTGGTGTACATCATGAAGCATTCTGTGTCTGTGTGTTCCTGCAGGTGTTTGAGGAGCTGCTGCTGGATGCAGACTGGAGTGTAAATGCTGGCAGCTGGATGTGGCTGTCCTGCAGTGCCTTCTTCCAGCAGTTCTTCCACTGCTACTGTCCTGTCGGCTTTGGAAGGAGAACTGACCCATCAGGAGACTACATCAGGTAGACTTTATTGTGGCACTTGCACAGTATCTCTTACCATACCACATCCTTTTCCATATTAAATCTCTGCTAACTTAGGGATCTTTCCTCCATGTGAGCTTTAATATGACTTTTCTTCAGGCATTACATCCCCATCTTGAAAGACTACCCGAATCGGTACATCTATGAGCCGTGGAATGCCCCGGAGTCGGTCCAGAAGGCAGCCAACTGTGTGGTGGGAGTGGATTACCCCAAACCAATGATTAATCATGCAGAGGGCAGCAGGCTCAACATAGAGAGAATGAAACAAGTTTACCAGCAACTCTCCCATTACAGAGGACTCAGTAAGTGAACTAACAAGACTACACACACACACACAGAATGGAGTATAAGGTTTAGGAGATCAGACCGTCTGGAAGGTGTTGGCCATATACAGTTTTGTTAGTCATCAGAGGCACGTCTGTCTGACATGAATAGGGAGCCAATGAAGGCAAGACAAAATCGTGCGCGATACGATCAAATGTTCTAGTTTTAGTTAAAAACTCCATTTGAAGCCTTTTAGTAATAGCACGCAGCAGGACCTGAAAGCCTCCACTCGAGGTAAAGTTAGTACACGGAAACCTCCATGAAAGTGAAAAGAGGTGTGATGCAGAATCTGGACACAGTAGTTACTTACAGCTGTCTGCTGTGCTGCACTGCAAATCCTTCCTTAAACCATGTCATCGCCTGAAACGGTCATCATAACCACAGGTTAATGACCACGGCTGTGTCGACATTTAAAATGAGTGAACACAGTAAAGTTGTCTTTACTTAACATCATAATTAATATTTCAGTGGCCTGTGGCATTGAGTCAGCCCTGTTCTAATAGATCGTTGACTAAATATGGACAACCCTGTGTGATTATGACTGCTTAAACAGCTCCTGTATGATGTCAGCTCCTTAACATGCACACCTCACATACAAAGCTCACATGTAAAAGTTAAATACTAACTTAAGAAAATAATGATATTGCACAACAGGAGCCACATATCCAATGTTTCTCTCCTCCTGTACCAGTCTTGCAGATATTTTCTTTACTTCGTGCATTTGGAGCCAGACTGTAATTCAAAGATCCATCTGCTTGCCTTTCTCACTCTTTTACACTTTCAACAAAATCATGAAGAGATACAATTGCTGTAAAAGGAATTATGAAATGTTGAATTAAAATTGAACATTTTGTTTACAGATTCCTTCGTTGGAGTGGAAGTAAATTTAGCACTTTTATATAGATACACCTTACGGTAGGGAGGAGGATTACATCACTGTGTATGTATGTGTGTGTGTGTGTGTGTGTCAGGTCTACTAGCATCAGTACCAACCATCCAAGAGGAGGCAGAGCCACCAATGACGGATGAGTCGCAGACCAGCAGTGGCCCTGGTAGGAGGAAACACAGAAGCAAGAATCTTATTTTCCCATCAAGGATCTACAAAATATTAGCATAATTATTACTTAGTACACGTGTCACAGTCAAACTGTTCACAATATCTGCTCATTATTTATTTTCTTGTGTTTTCCTAGACTCTCCTCCCAGAGGTCCTGCTGACAGTGAAGCAGCTGGCTGCTCTACAGCGCCTGATTCGTCCACAGTCTGTGCATCCTCCACCTATGCCCCATATCCCGAGCCGGAGGACGCAGTGAACATTCACCCTTCCCAGACACCCTGCCCCTCATCAAGCTCACGCACACAGCCCTCTGCAGCCATAACATCTACTGCCAGCAATCCTCTGTCCACACCTATCAACTCCTCACCAGCCCACTGCCCACTATCGGTGTCCCCTGCAGCCTCATGTTCCACCTTGTCCTCGTCCCTCAGTCCCGCAACAACCGCAACTCTCTCCTCTCTGGGGCACAGGAGGAAGGGCCTTGCCTGCAAGGTCCGGCGCAGCCAGAGGCAGCGAGGGCGACTGATCTGCACTCCAGCAGCCAGGGAGGGAGAGAGGAGATCAGAGGAGGAGGAGGAGAGGGAGGAAGCAGAAGGGGAGGAGAGGATGGAGGAGGACGTTGAGCAGGATGAGGAGAGAATGGAGGAGGCGACTTCTGGAGAGACTGCAGGACATCAGCAGTAATACCAGGTACAATACACATGTTGGGGTTTTCAACATATGGTCAGGTTTGGTTATTAGCTGAATATCAAAGATATTCTAGAAATATTAATTAAACTATTAATATTCAAAATTATTAATTACAATTAATTAATATGGGGCACCACCCTGGAATCAGGGACCAATAACCAAATATGATCAGTCTAAAAGAGGGTTTGTCCACCTACTGATGGCAAACAGAAGAGTGAATCTGCACATTGGCCGTGGTAACCAACTCTAACTACAAGATTATACACAAATAATCACAGGCAACAACTTCTTAAAATTATAACAGCATTTATTCAACTGCGCTGGCTGCGTTACCGGGGTGACCTGCAAGATTACAAGATTATGTGTGTGCAGTATCATGGAAGTATCATGGTGTTTTCTTCTCTGGCTTTTCTTTCAGGTGGAGTTCAAAAGAACAATGTTTAAACGTCCTTCCTGGAGAAGTGGACTGATAAGGAATACAAGGAACAGGGTTCTGGATATGTGGACAACATAAATGTACATTAGCATGCATACAACTGGAGGTAGAGCGGGTCATCAGCTGATCCCCAGCTCCTTCTGTCACCATGTCGAAGTGTCTTTGGGCAAGACGCGAAACCCTAAACTGCTCGTGATGCTCATGCCAGCATCTTGCATGATGGCTCACGCTCATCGGCGTGTGAGTGTGTGATTGGGTGAATGTATAGCGCTTTGGTTAATAGCGCTATATAAATGCTGCCATTTACAAAAGTGGAGGCAGTAAAAAAGCATTTTACTCAAATTTATCCCAGTCCTGGAAAAAATGTAAATATTGTCTGGACAATCATTTAAATAAGAGTAGCACATTTTAGAACAGAAGCAGTCCAGAAATACTGTAAATGATTAAACAGATATTTTTATTTGAGGAAATGAAGGAGGTCATAATCCTAAAAGTAATAATTAATGAGTAATCTTCTCTTGTACAGTTCCTTCTCTGAGACATACACACACAGTTAGTAAGAAGCAACATTATGTACCGCCACTCTTACGCAATACAACATAGTCTGGCCATTAGCAATAGCACCTCTGTACTTGTACTGTCCTCTTGCTTCTACAAATGTCCTCTCCTTAGAAACCAGGTTGGGCAGGAGCCTGAATGTTGCCTGCCAAAACACACTGTCCTATATCTGCACTAGACTCTCTGTAACTGAACTGAAAATAATTTGATAAAGCAGTGTATTCTGACTTTTTGCTGTAAACATCTTGCAAAATTGTGGTTTATGAGATTTAACAAGTTATGGTTGAGTCCCAGAATGATGGTCTACATGATTCTGGGTCCTGTTCAGGCCAAAAACTTACTGTTCAGCTCCAGACAGATGTACTAGCCTTTATGTTGTAGCTCCATTCTGTGTACAGTTGTGAACATTTTGGGCCTGTTTTTAGGAGGCAGTCGTTTATATTCAGATGGGAAAACAGTGATGGAGAACGCTCTTGTTGATGTCTGATTTAGGGGTCAAAAAAGAAGACACTTCTGACCCTGGGGAAATAGATGGATGGGTCGAAATTTCCTCAAAGAGGGATCATAGTTTGTTATAAGACAAACCTCTCAGCCCGTGCAGGTGTCATATTATTGGTGTTAAAAACTAGCGGGAACTGTGAAGTTTGAATCCTAGAAGGTAAAAGAGCAAATCAGCCAGTAGAACCCCGACTTCAGCCCATCAGGGCTAAACTGGTCACAGGTCAGAAAAGCTCACAGCTCCCACTTAGCCTCAACACAAGCCCTAATCAGATACTTGGGTTTTGCTGTACATTCCAGCTAACAACAGGATGATGCTCTGTGGTGCGAGAGGACAGTCTGTGGGCTACATGGATATTTATTTGTTTTGTATTGTACAAAAAGAGTTTATTTTCATTAAAATTGCTGAAGGCATTGTGATTGAAATGGGAGTTTAAGGTGTACTTTCTACATGCGTTTAGCAGTTCTGTGTAATAAACACTACAAAACATGTTTGGGTAATTCACATAAATAAAACATAGCTGCACATTACATAATCGCATCAAAGATGATGAAGTTGCACATAGTTACCATGGCACAATACTACTAACATGAAACATTGCAATGCCAAAATAGTCATCGATAATTGATTTAAGACATGTTAATGAATGAAAATACTCACGTTTTCCATAAAATAACAGCAGATTCAATCATAGCAACACACAAAAACAACAGCACCACCTGCTGGCAAGAATTAATCTCTGCCAGTTCATATCTTGAACATATTTGTATTGCCTTTTTATTTTCTCAAATAAATAAAGGGCCTTCATGTTGCCTATGCCATTCCATTTTCAAATACCAAAAGACTCCTCTATGATGGACGGGGAGAAGAGCCATTTTGCCATCCATAGTTGTTCCTAAATAGATCACATTTTAAGAGCCTGTGAGATTGGCTGAGGACAAACGCAGACACACTTTGCTGTGGTCCTCCATTCATACCATCCTATCCACTTGCAGCAGTTCTCAGAGGACACTCATGAGAATGATCATTGCTGAAGACTCCGGCTCGCAGGTCTCTCTGTGTGACCTTGAGCACCCCACAAAAGCCCACTGCTGATGGAGGCCTACAATGTCAAGATTTCAGCCTCTGTCACAAAAACTCCTGGACCATTTGTTTTCACCGGGAACACGAGTCTTCTGATCAAAGTTTGACACACAAGAAGTCAAACTTTGATTAGAAGGCGATTCTGTCTCGTCCCCTCAGGAAACCAGTCACTGATCTAAAACTCGCATCAGAAAGATTACCAACAACAGGAAGCAAAAGAAAGAGTATGCTTAGGACAAGAAGAGACCTTGTTCTCACAGCCTCTTGTTCCTCCATCCAGCTGACATTCATTTCTTAAGTCTCTTTTCAGAATCAAAAGGAGCTTTATTTCCAAGTAGTGTTTTACATATACAAGGAATTTGCTGTGGTGATAAGGTGCTACATGCAGACATACATACAGTCGACTAAATAAATGTAGAAATATATAAATATGGAATAGAAGAACAACGTTGCAGATATATACATGAGCGTTATTCTGGGTCTGTGCCGTGCAGAAGTAACGCAACAGAAGAGAATATTGTGTACATATAAATATATAAACTGACAACATAAAAATATACAACAACAAAGATGTGCGACATGCCAGGTCACGAGATGAAACAGTATTTACATGTGCAGAGACATTTGTATCATTTGCAAGGGGGGAGTGTCAGTAGGGGACCTGGGCCTTGTTAATGAGGCTAGTTGCAGAAGGAAGAAACTGTTTTTGTGGCAAGAGGTTTTGGTCCTGATGGACCGCAGCCTCCTGCCAGAGAGGAGAGTCTGAAACAGTTTGTGTCTGGGTTGGGAGGAGTCAGCTGCAATCTGTCCTGCTCGCCTCAGAGTCGTCGAAGTGTACAGGTCCAGAAGAGAAGGAAGATTGCAGCCAATCACCTTCTCTGTAGAGCGAATGATACGCTGCAGCCTGCCCTTGTCCCTGGCAGTGGCAGCAGCGTACCAGATGGTGATGGAGGAGGTGAGGATGGACTCGATGGCGGTGTAGAAGTGCACCATCATTGTCTTTGGCAGGCTGAACTTCAGCTGCCACAGGAAGTAAATCCTCTGCCGGGCCTTCATGGTGAGGGAGGTGATGTTCAGCTCCCACTTGAGGCCCTGGGAGATGATGGTGCCCAGGAAACGGAAGGAGTCCACAGTGGTGACGGGGGAGTCACTCAGGATGATGGGGGAGGGTGGGGCTGTGCTCTTTCTGAAGTCCACGACCATCTCCACTGTCTTCAGAGCGTTGAGCTCCAGACTGTTCTGGCTGCACCAGGTCACCAGATGGTCGATCTCCCACCTGTAGGCGGACTCATCCCCACCTGATATGAGCCCAATGAGGGTGGTGTCATCCGCAAACTTCAGGAGCTTGACAGACTGGTGACTGGAGGTGCAGCTGTTGGTGTACAGGGAGAAGAGAAGGGGGGAAAGAACGCATCCTTGAGGGGAACCGGACCTGATGGTCCTGGAGTCAGAGACATGTTTTCCCAGCTTCACCTGCTGCTTCCGGTCCGTCAGGAAGTCTGTGATCCACCTGCAGGTGGAGTCAGGCACGTTCAGCTGAGAGAGCTTGTCCTGCAGCAGGGCCGGGATGATGGTGTTAAAAGCAGAGATGAAATCCACAAACAGGATCCTGGCGTAGGTTCCTGGGGAGTCCAGGTGCTGGAGGATGTAGTGAAGGGCCATGTTTACTGCATCATCTATAGACCTGTTGGCTCTGTAGGCGAACTGCAGGGGGTCCAGGAGTGGGTCTGTAATGGATTTTAGGTGGGACAACACAAGGCGTTTAAAGGACTTTCAGGTCAGGGCGACGGGTCTGTAGTGGTTTAGTCCTGTGGTCCTTGGTTTCTTGGGACAGGGATGACAGTGGAGGTTTTGAAGCAGGCTGGCAGTGAGGTGTAAAAAATGTCTGTGAACACTGTTAGGAAAGTAGACAAGCTTACATTTTCTGCTACTGTCTGTGCAGTGTTTTTCAATTTGACTCATGCATTAGATTTAACACCATATAACTGTGAATGATGACTTTATATATTTTGATGTGTAGAGACTCCTAGAGATGTCCCTTTTTTGTTGCATTTGAAACTGGTCATTTTGTTCTTAAAAATGTCATTTGTTTGCTATTTTACTTTCTTGGAAAAGACCGATAAAAAGACATTGATAGGGGCAGCTGTGCTCTGCCTGTCAGCATGATATGTTGATTGGTTGAAGTATGTACAAAAAGAAAAAAATGTGTTCACCAAAATGGTGGGAAAATGGTATAGGTGCAAATGAAGGTGGCCTATACACTATAGCACTTTTTAACAGAGAGTTATGAAAAGCACAGAAAGTTGTGAACATTTGTGATACATCGGGGGAAATAAGGTAACCCCAGGAGGAAACCAGGAGAGGGCAACGAAAAACGCGGAGGAGGACTGGCAAGTATGCTGCGGACTCACCTTATAACCCAGGGCTGGACTGGGACAAAAAAATCAGCCCTGGCATTTTTGGCCCAGGCGGCCCACCAAAATCGGTTGGTCACCCCTCACCAATACACCATCCTTCCATTTAAGGGCTCAGATTAAGGGTGTGACGAAACACTTGAGATGTAACATTACACAAGATTGGTGCCATGACAACAAGACAAGAATATATTTTAATAGGCCTGCTATTTAGAAGGAAAATAATTTTTGATGAAATAGTTGATAGGGGGGGGGGGGGTCTGGGTGTCCTCCCCCAGAAGATTTTGAGCATTAAACACTTAATTTCCTGCATTCTGGGGAAATTTTCTGAAGAAGAACAAAATTCAGGTGGCAGGTGAAAAATATAATACAATATAATGCAATAATGGGTAGCTTACTATTGCTTTTTTTGGTCAATGCAGAGGTTTCTTCTACATTTACATTACATTGTAGGCTCATTGTGCAAATAAACCTTTCTCATAGCATTTTTATTTGTTAATTAACATTTCTTGGAGCAAGCTATTTTTAAGAATGGTTTTAATAAATGCTTTCAAAAAGTGGTTGCTACATGTCCCCAATGTCAGTGACCCTCCCTTCATGTGTAATGCATGAAACAGAGAGCTGAGGGGGTGGGGGCTGGTAAGAGATGTGATTGGGCCGGCCCAGTGTGGGCCCAATGGGCCCGCTTTATGGGCCGATCATTGGCCCATGTTTTTAAAACAGTTATATAAATAAATAACTAAAAGGTGTTTGCGATTCTGAAATTATTTCAGAAAAAGCTTGGCTTCAAGTCCAAATTCTTTCATCACTTTAATCTCTTAAGTCATCTGCATCTGGTCTTCTCCTCTGAAAATGTCAAATGTCGCTTTTTTCATGACATGCTTGGATCCTGATCATTGCTGCTTGCAGCTATATTCTTTTTTATTCCCACACATGCTGCTGGGAGTCAGTCAGCGTCTCTCCCTCTCCTCACCCACTGTGCGCGTACAGGCAGGAGTTGGCAACTTGGCAACAATACAGAAGGAGAACAGCAAGGTAGACAACACAAGAGGAGAACCAGGTAGGGTGGTAGAGAACATCGTCATAGTTGCTGCTACTTTGTAGTTTGTACACCCACCATTAATGTACCGATTAATTAACGACCAACTCCATCCACGAGCTGGGAGATGTTTATTTTGTATGATGGTATTTCAAAAACCATGTCTGCTGACTAACCAGGCTGAGCCCTTTGGCAGGTTCACCACTGTCAGTATCCCTTCCAAAGTCATCTCGGTCCTGCTGTTGCTTGTCCCTTTTCTCTTGGAACTCAAGTCGAAACTGCTGTTGCATACTTTACTACCACCTGTTTCGCCATCATCTGCAACTTCATTAAAATACCCCCAAAATACATTTAGTTCTGCTGCAGATTTCAGAACATGACTGGTGTTTAAGGGAGCGAGGGGCACAGTTTGTCACAAGTGATGTCACTGCATTATTCTGTACAGTTTTACAATATAGGCTATATTTATCAGTAGCCGAGAATGGTGCGAGATTAGATTTGCTGTCATTTAGGATCACGTATTGACCTTGAGTGTGAGTGCAGGTACCGGCAGATGCAGATTATCAAAATGGCAGGTGGACAAAACCACTTAGATTGGACCACAGCGATATGACATAATAAATATTTACATAATGCCAACACTGTCAGAAAGGGCCGAGTGCAGCAGCAGAGGAACAGAGGTGTGGGCCCAAGTTGCAGACACCGACGAGGAGGTTGCAGTTCAAATAAAGATTTATTTAGTCCAAATAAAACAGGCTTACTACTTCTCTCAAGGCAAGAGTCCAAACAAAAGGGTAATTCCAACAAGGTTAGTACAAGATCCAGACACAAGTTAAATCCTACAAAAGGCAAGGTAATCCAAAAATCCAAGGAAACAGAGTACACAGCAGAACACTCCATATATGACAATGACACCACGAGGACTAAACAGAACTGAGGGCAATATATACACACAGGCAGACAGGGCATTTAACACAGGTGAGACACATAAGCAATCAAGCAGACAGGAAACAAAGCTAGACAAAAAAAAACACATGAAACTGATCACTACAAAATAAAACAGGAAGTAAAGCTAGCGATAATACACAAGGACCTGTGAAACCAAATGCAACAGAGAACAAGGAGGCAATGATCAACTAACCAAACCTAAACAAAAAAACAGAGGCAAAGAGTAAAAACAGGAATGGACATTATCAAAATAACAGAAAAATACCACACAAAAACCCAAGAGCATGACAAACATTAAAAAATAGAACATAGAAAATGTAATATTTACATAATAACATAGCATATGTAACACTCAGCACTGTTTATGCTTCTCCTCCCCCCTCATCCTAATGGTTTGCTGCTGGAGCTCCTAAGCAGCTGCTTGGGCCTGCCCATAGGCTGTGTATAAAAAGGGCCTTCCCCAATCTTTTGCATCTGCCTCCTGCTGAAGAGACAACCAGGAAGAGGCGATTACTGCCACTGTTTGAATTACTGTAATAACAGGAAACAAAGCTAGAAACGGACACCAGACAAAAATGTTAACAAAATAAAACAGGAAACAGGCAGACTACAACCAAACCGTGACACCATCCTATCTTTTTTTCTCCCAGTCTCCTTTCTGGTCTCTTTCTGTCTCCTTTTCTCTCTTTTCTCTGGATCCCCTTTGTCTCTCTTTTCAACCAGGAACAAGATAATAACCTAACATAACATATTATATTGAAGGCTAATATATAACCAGTATTTTTCATCATCAGAGCCTCAACTGGCCTTCAACACACTGACACACACTCTCTCTCACACACACAAAAAAAGCATTTGAATAGCAAAATAAAAAATTTGAATGTGTAGTGTCAAAACTTTCCAGACATCTCATATTTCTACCTCCGATTTGACAATAGCTTATGACTCACATAATCCTATATTGTCATTGGCTAGACAAAGAAGTGGAAAGCTAGCTATGATATGCATTCATATTAGTGCAGTCTCTCATTAAAGTCACTTTCATTGAGTAATTAAACATGTAAATTTTAATGTATACATGTGAAAATTGATGCGTATAGGCTACTCTTAAAAATGTATAAATTGCGTCCACTTATTCTTGGATTGCGATTGTCAAGTGGAAACTCTGCGAATAGTCCGGAAAGTGCAACGACTCGGTTCTGCTATTTGGCTTCAACGCCTATTTAAATACTGACAGGCTTTTGTCACACTTGCTACAGTGCTACAAAAAACCATACCTGTATTTTCATAGCGATAAAAATTACTTGCCCTTTTTGAGGCTGACTGATGTTCTGGATTCTGCCTTAGCACATCAATTAATTTGGGGTGCGGTGCTTCTGAAGGAGAACTGAAAGGAGGAGCGTATTTGTTTGGCTGATAATTCAAATATCAACAATCTTTCCCCAGAATCACTGACCTTCCCTGCCTGTGGGTAACTGTAACATCACCACTTGAATGAAATATCATACTGGATGGTGGAAAAGAAACAGTATTTTAATATGTCCAACCCAAGTTCCTATACCTTTCCCAACTAATACGTTATTCTCCCTATTGGGAGATCAGTTTGCTAATATAAATCACTGGTGGAAAAACTGACTGGTTCTTGGTTGGCTAGCTGGTGGACTAAAACAATGACTAATTGACTTGTTTGTCTGCCAGCTGACTGAATGGCTAAATGACTGTTTTGCTGGGTAATATTTTGACTTGTTTGCTGGCTGGTTGGTTGATTGCCTGAATGACCAAATCATTGACTAAATGGCTCTCTGGGTGAAAGACTTGACTGTTTCATGGGCTGACTGGTTTGCTAAATTGCCGCTAGACTGACCGACTGACTGAATGTAATGATAGCTAATATAATTAGCTACTGTAACTACAGTATCTGACTGACTGGTTCTTGGTTCACTGGATGATCTTTTGCTTGACTAGTTTGTTGGCTGGTTGACTGATGTGGTTTGTTGATTGACTCCATGACTGGCTTTTTTGTTAGCTGCCGGCTGGCTGAATGTTGCTGGATAAATGGCCAAATGACTGGTTTGCTGGCTGGCTTGTTCGCTGGTGGATGAACTAAAAGAGTGATTGACTGACTTAATGTATTGTTTGTTACTTGCTTGATTAGCTGGCTGAATGACTAGTTAGCTGGTGGCTAAATGGTTCAATGACTAGTTTACTGGCTGCCTTGTTGGCTAACTGACTGGTCTGTCGGCGATGGGATTACTGTCACTGTGTAATCCTATATGACTGAGTTACACACACACACACACACAAACACACACACACAGTGTTTATTAGCCACAGAAAGCGCCACAGGCAGATGAGCTGATGATGTCATGCTTTGCTCTGATTGGTTGGTCCTAACTTCCTCCTCCCCCTCTCTCTCCATCTCTGCATCTCTGTCTCTCCGCCCTGCCTTCTTCTCTCTGTCAATCCTCGTTCACCCCATCTCTATTCGAAACCGCCCATCTCTTGCTCTCTCTGTCTTCCTCCTTCCGTCTCTCTACCTCTCCTCTGCGCTCCACTCTGCTCCTGCCAGGCAGATGATGATGGTGGTGATGATGATGATGTGACACTGTGGCCAGCCAATGATCACACAAGGAGAGAGAGGAAGGGGCGTGTCCTGAGGCTGAGCTGGGAGCTGATCGATGCTGAGAAGACTGAGGAGGAAGAAGGGGAAGAGAGGGATGTAGAGGAGGGTGGGGGGGAGCTTGTCCAAGCTAAAGAACGCACACAGTTGGCTAAATAAAGGAGGGGAAGAGGAGGAGGAAGAGGAGGAGGGAGGGAGGAAGCTGTCGCCTGTTGGAGGGAGATCAACCTGTGCTGTCATGGACAAATATCGACCAAAGAGACCAACCACCCTGGCTCTGTTTCCCCAGCTGCCACAAGCCGGCACCCAGGTAGGGAAGCTGGGAGGATCCCCTGTTTTTAAAATGAGCTGGGAAAATTGGTTACAGTGTGTGTGAGTGTGTGTATAATCATGGGTGGATCCTGTGTTTAGAATGAGGCAGCAGTGGCATCAAGATGAATAAATGGTCTACTGTGTGTGTGTGTGTGTGTGTGTGTGTGTGTGTGTGTGTGTATTTCCTGGGAGGATCCTGTCTTCAGGATGAGACAGCATTAGGTAGCTTTGTATCTGTGTTTGTGTATGCTGTGTGTGTGTGTGTGCGTGTGCTGGCGGTGGGTCAGTTCTGAAAATGGTTCAGCTGTAGCTGTAAGTTGTTGTGCTTCAGTAAAGAGGCTCCTGTTTCGTCTACCTACTGTTTGCAGTATTCTTGGAAAATTACCTATATTTTGAATAGCAATAATTAAGCAAATAAGTCAATCTATATCATGTAGCTGTTTTCTTTTGCTCAAGGACACTGACAGAACACTGGCTGTTGTGAGGACTGACCCTGATTGCGCTGTTAAAAACGAGAGCCTCCAAGCTGTTCTGCCTTCTTGTGAAATATATCCATGTATATTTAAAATGGGTCAGCTGTAGCAGCATCTTCTAGTAAGAGAATAGAGGAAGAGGCTAATATAATACCAAGTCAAAAGAGAAATATTTCCATAAAATAAGTCTAGATGATAGTAATGAGTTCTCTCTGCAGGGAGCCAGCAGTAGTAGTATTGTGGTGTATCCCTTTAAAGTAATGGCATCCTGTTTATTGTGTCTGTGCCGATCAGAGCGGAGTCATTTCTCCCTAACCTGGGTTTCCCTTCAGCATCAACATCCGAATGACGTTCCTTACAGTTCCATTGAAATTGATTTCACTGTTGTTATGACTGCTTTTGTCTATTATGGCCCAAATAATAATATAATAGAAATAATACAATAGAAATACAGTGTAGATGGTCAGATGTGGTCAGATATTATTTAACAAACAATTTTATAGGCTCGTGTTGGGGTTCAAATCCAGTATCAAATCGCTTAACAAATCTAGCTATGTTTAGCTTTCAACAGTTGCATTTGTTAATTAGCTACAGTTGATAGAACATGCCATTGATGATGTTTGTCAGTTTCACTAGTGAAAGCAATAGTCGGAGAAAAAAGGTTTGATAAGAGATTCGCTGGATTCACAACCTAGTAAATGCAGAACTATCCAAAACTAACCCTAGAAGGCAAAAATTACCCTTCTCTCTTCCTGTCTTTCCTGTATTTCATCTATCTGTGAGGATGACATTTTTTCAAGATTGTGGCCTAATTCATTTCAAAAACTTGACTTGGATTTGTTCTGGGGATTAACACATGCTTGTCCTGCTGGATTTCAGAAAAGTTAGCACAGCTAACTCAATTCTGTTAGCACTCAGGCGAACATTTAGTTAGCTTGTTTTATTTATTATTGGTAGTTTCAGATTAATTGCAAACGCATGAGTCAGCAGATATGTACTAAAACACCAGCTGGGGCCAATACCTTTTATCAAAGTTCTGACCTCACGTCTGGCCTGCTCCTCTAGCTTGTGACTCCATTGAGGTTTCTTTCATCTGCGTTTCTGAAAAATGTATATGTCTGCATTCTTGCCCTCCCTCTTACAGCATGCACTCTTGAAACCCTTGGTAATTTCAACAAAGTTAAACAACAATTAATTTGTTAGCGTTCAAAAACCTACAGATTCCATTAGGTTCTACCAGCAGAGTGCGTAATATGTCACTGTTACACATGCTCTCTTGCAACATTTTAGCTATATAACATCTGCACCGTTTGGACCTAACCTGATAATTTTACATTTTAATTTTGTTTGAACTAGACACGTAAATAAATGTTCATGTGGAAAAGTATAGGGGCGACCCCGAATAGTCGAAGATTCGATAGGAGGAGCCTGATTCGACTCCTAATCTCACCGTCAAATCTTCACAGAGACATTATGAAACAAGGATCATACCATTTTGGCTATATGGGGGTGCTCAATGTCTGTTTTTACACAGAACTGCTGTTTTTCTCCCAATAAGTTAATATGCAGCATATTGTGACATAAATATCAACATAGAGTGCTGTAAATAAACGTGAGAAAAAAGAAGCTTTTAATAAATCTTTATAAAGTGTGTGAATAAAGTTAAAACTGTAACCCTAACCCTTAAGGTAGGAGGCGTCAGTGCGCATGTGTGGCGTAGCGTGTGTGTGTGTGTGTGTGTGTGTGTGTGTATGGTAGAAGAGGGGGAGAGAGACAGAGCACCAGCAGCACCGGTGACGTGCAGAGTTTTCGATTCATTTATCACCATTGATGAACCACACAATGAGTATTAAATGGTTTTTACAGTACTTGGAATAGACCTGCGAGTAAACTGCGACGTGCATGCAATGCACACAACTCTGCACGAGACCCTCGGCAGCCGAGCAGAGCCGAGATAAAAAGGTCAACAATAAGCCTCAGTTTAGCTGTAAATGTACAGTGTGAGTTACACTGACTAATGAATAGAGATTGCAGCTCTGCAGCTTCCCCCCGACACACACACACACAGATTCAACTATCAGTCGACTATAGGTAATCCTTGACAATTCTGATTCAACTATGTAAATTGTTAGTCAGGGACACCCTTAGAAAAAAGTGAAATGCACAACATACTGTTGAGCATGGTTATATTCCACTGCTGGAATGAAGGCTAATCACCTTTGACACCTAACACATTTGCACACAAACATTCTTGTCAGATACTGGATAAAATGGCCATTGGACAAACTCAACTACTTTTATAGAATCATTCTTTTAAAGAGATGTATAGTATAACGTAACCAGCTAAATCACGGGTACATCAAGTTCCAGGTGTGGAATGCAATTCATTCTCTGTGAAGAGGACATCTTTAGTGGTTTGGCTGCTCCTCACAGGTTAACTGTAATGTGACGTTATCAGTAATGATCTTACTGTAACAGATCATTCCACAGTAAATGATCCACTGTAACCTGACATAGAGTAGGAAGATGATCTGCTGACAGGCAGATATACAGTAGAAAGGTTATTGTGTCATCAGTTCAGTCTCTTCCTTAAGCTGCTTGCTAAGAATGTCTGCTGCCTTTAATGCAGCAGTAAGTAAAGACCTGGTCTCAGGGGATAAAACATGAATGAAAATGAGGAACAAATGAGGAACTAATTGCTAGAAATTACTGCAGAACGAATCAGGAACTTCCCTAATAATACCAAATGGAGGACTATATTGATGACTGACTGGAGAACAGACTGGCCTATAACTAGTAGCCTATGTCCTATAACATAAGGGTGGTGATGGTGCAGTGGATAAGACACATGCCTTTGGTGTGAGAGACCTGGGTTCGAATCCACTGTGAGACACCAATGTGTCCCTGAGCAAGACATGTAACCCATAGCAGAGTGTGACCTCTGACATATACAGTATAGCAATTGTAAGTCACTTTGGATAAAAGAATCAGCTAAATGAATAAATGTAAGTAGTTATGTTACTCATTATGTTATTACATTACTTACTTATTACCCCCCAAAAAACAAAGCAGTCTTGAATATCATATTCATAACAGCAGCAAGGAGTATGGTTTTATGTATAAGAGCAGTATTAAGTATTTTTACAAATCATAAAACTCTCTCCCAACGAGTACATGCATCACTGACAGTCGCCGCCAGAGTTTCTTTCTGTAAGTTTCATGTTGCTGTGCTTCTTTAGCAGATGCTTCAATAAATTAAATGTAGAATTGTTTGCGGTTGAAAGCATTTTGCTGGTCACACAGAGTTTCCAACAAACCACAATGTTCTTCGCATCTTAGACTCTGACCCAATAATGTCAGTAGCAACTTCCAGCTGTGGAAAGAACACCTCTCTCTCTCGTTCTCCATTCTTCCTTTGGCTTTTTGGCTAAAAGCTGACGCCACACATTCATGCAGTCACATCAAGCATGGGGTGCTCAGTAATGCAGCGTTATTTTGTTTAGTAACTGTAATAATATTACTGTCCCTTACACTACTAAATAAATACAAATATAACAGACTATCATGCAGTGCAGCTCTCAGTCATTCTGTGCTGCTTTCAGATCTGTTTCTCCTGTAGATCAACTTTTCTCATGTAATATCATCCCTGCTGAGGCACCATGATTTAGTTTTCCCTCCTCTTTTGTGTCTTTGTTTGGGGAAGTAACCTCTTTAAATGTGCATGTGGCACCTTTTCACCTCAATGATAAATGAATACATTTTAATTCAGTTAGAAACTCCTGGACTTTAATAGCTCCTGTGTTTCAGCAGGTTTTCTGCTCATGTTCACAACTTTCTGCACATTCAGAATCTGCAAAGAAGTTGTAATATTAAGAGAAGAATAATAATAAATAATAATAATAATAAATTTAGGCGTCAAGGGGTTAAGTCTACCTGCCTTATACTCTGCTGTGCATTATGTTATTGCTCCACTGGTAGTAGGGTAGCCACTGGTGTACCAGTGGTGGTATATCATAACTTAAAACCTGTTTTCAGGAAAGTATTAAGATTGATACTAATGGATATTTTAATAAGCAATTGAAATCAGTGTGAACAGATGAACCCACTCTCTCTTTATCACAACTCAACAGACTAGTGGTCATATTGTCGTAGCTATGACAATAATAAACATAGGCCTACAATGACAGTGAGACCACAAAAAAATAGGTTTTTAGAGGAACTTGTGAAATGTGAACTGTATACAAATCAACATGCCCATATCTTATTAACTATAAATAGGCTAAAACAAATGCTTTGATTTGATTCAATTTGAAAGACTTTTTTTTTCCATGAACATCATGAACATCAGTGGACCAGAAGTAGTAGGTCTTGTGTGCCGTAGTGGAGCATGTTAGGCCTGCTTCCTTTTATAAATATTTTCTTGTCAGAAGTACACTACTCGTGCAGCACTGACTAGCTGTTTGTCTTTCAAAAGCTACAGTAAAACTATGAACAGGACTGCTCAAAGTTCAGAGTGATGAAGAGCTCCCTCCTAATGAGCTCCACAGAGCACCTGTTCTTGCTGTCACTTTGTTGGTCATTCTGGAAAATATCCTTTCCACATAACCAGTGGATGCTGCCATGCTTATAATGTGGCTGTTGATGGACAGGATGAGAAATTGCAAATGAACTTAAGTAAAGGGTGGTGTGAACACAGACATCTACAAACATTTAATATATCACCGTTTTTATGATTGGTCAGTAA
Organism: Micropterus salmoides; assembly: GCF_014851395.1. NCBI lineage: Eukaryota > Metazoa > Chordata > Actinopteri > Centrarchiformes > Centrarchidae > Micropterus > Micropterus salmoides. Next base: position 35,695,204 of record NW_024044570.1, read on the forward strand.
ATATATTTATGTATTTATTTTTTCAGTTTTTGTTTAGCCTATTGTTAATTCTATAGTATTGAAGGATGCAGTTCTATAGATTGGTTAAGCTTAGCACATGGTTGCTTATTTTCTTCACATAGGCACTATGTTTTGATAATTAAATGTGTATTAAATAGCCTCACTCTCGTTGTCGTCTGCTTTCGTTTCAGAGGGGACGTGGGGTGTTTCTCGAGCTGCCGCCGTTATTTCAACTCGACTCCTCGACAAGAAACCCACCCTTATCTGACTCTGATTGGCTCTGAACTGGTATTAATCAAACCAACAATAGCAGCGAGTATTACACAATCTGGGTTAGAAAAGGACAAGTATTCACAGAATGCGGGTGGGATGATTTGCAAGGGATGCTGCATTAAAAACAACTCGGAAAAACGAGACAAACCGCATCCCGTATTGATTCAAAATGGGACGCGCTATTCAGTTTTCAAATACGGGACAATTCTGTATTTTAAGGGACGGGTGGCAACCCTAACTGATAGTATCCCCTTCAGACCGTTTGGAAACCAAAACCAACTAACAACACTTGAAATCTCACCACAAATCCACACGCAAACTTCAGCACCTTCGCAAACAGAGCAAGTTTGTGCTTCAGTTTTTCGATGTTGATATTGCAAAACTCGGCCACAACTGTCTTGATTCACAGTGCATGTGTGTTGCATCAGCTAGGTGGAGTTGATGGCTTTGCGAGGCGACGTCATCAGTTATGTTGTGTATATTATTTTTTGTGTGAAATCATTGCGTGAGTCTCATCACTTTTTATTCTCACAAGTTCTTGTGGCATGAGATCTTGTCACACCACTTCTAGGTCATTTGGATAGATCTTCTGGGGACCATCAATGTGTGTACAACATTTCATGAAAATCCATCCAGTATATGTTGAGATAGTTCAGGCATGGCTTAAAAAAGAATGTCCATTTTCTCACAAGTCAAGCTAAACGTAAATCTTTAACATTATGGAAAACAAAGTCTCTTTTTCTCCACTTTTTCTAATCCCTGGAACTTAATAAATCTTTTTCTTCCTTTAAAGAGCTTTCAATCATTATGTGTCATTAGGCACTCTCTCCCTCTTGCCCTGTTTACACCTGCCATTGACTTTCCCACTGATATTCAATTTACTTTCTAGTTCAACAAGACGTGCTCCTAGGTGTTGCTGTCTGGAGCCTGCTCTGCATGTTAGCTTCACAGCAGCAGCTGTAGCGACTGTATGCCAACCCACAGCTTAGGCAACGTTGGTTACATTACTTGGTGTGTCGTTGTTCGCTCTATATCATGGTATTTCTCATTGTGTTGCATTCTCCAGAATCGCTTAATCCACCTTTACGTTGAGCCTTTCTCAACTTTTAGTAGTGTTGCTGGGCACCTTTGGAGTCTCTGTAGCTCAGCAGGTGGTATTGTCATGAATAGCAGCATGTTCATCATTTGAAAGAAACTAATGCACACACTCACACACCACAAACTACAAAGACATCAGTAGCCTTCAAGATACTGAACTTGCCCAAGGCAAATTCCTTGAAGCAAGATATTTGCCACTTCGACACGCAGAGTGGGTCGCCGATCTTGCTGTTAGTGGGCTCTACCTCATGAGCCAAGCGTTTGCCCTGCTCACATAACAAGAGAACTTAACAACTCTGCTGATGTCATGAGAAGTTTGGGAGGAAGACATGTTTTTCTGCACAAGTTTGGAAAGTTTGCGTCAATAGTTTTAACAAGCAAATGAACCAACAGGCCAATATTTTCCTTTTATACTCCCGCAACTGCATTCTTACATTATCACAGCTATTATTGGGTATCAGACAGAAAATTATAGCTGGCCTTGACTAGACTGTTGTTAAGAATAAAACTGGCTCCATTAGATTTTGTCTGCACATTAAAAATCACCACAGACTGTTGTAACGTCAGGCTGTCATCATAGAGATGTGCTTTACACAGAGAGAGATACTCTGATTCTCCCTGGGTGCGTTCAAATCACCTAGTAGTTCCATTCTGAGTGGACTGCACAGGCTATTCTGCCATTTTAAAGATTCAAACTATAGGGAGCAAGACATGCTCAGTTCTGTTCAGAACTGTACAGCTGTTCATCAGTTTGCCAGAGGTAAGCCCTGTATGACATTCACAATTTGATTTACATGAAATTTTTACGCTGTGGTCCACGCTTGATGTACTGAGAGATAACGCATAATTAGCGGGCGTTCTCTAGCGCCACATAGGGGACACAGGAGGTAATGTTTCACTCCTTTATGCAGCATCCCAAGCGTGTAAAAATTCAGAGCTGCGTCGACCTACCACTGGCGACTGAGCCGCGGCACCAATTCATAACAGAGGTCATATATTGCATTCTTCATATAGAGCAAGTTTACACTGTACTTTGTAATATGAACAATTATTATTTTATTATTACTTTGTTGATGCATTCCAACAATTTCTTCTTTTTTAAAGATATTCTTTGGGCATTTTGTGCATTTATTTGAAAGAACAGTGGATAGAATGAGGAAAGAGGGAGAAAGATAAGGAGCCTTTTTCATGGAGTGCGCACTCTACCAGCTGAGCTAAACGCGCCCCACATCCACACAATTTCTGAAGTGGGCAACTAAAAACATAAAATACATTTAAAAAATTTTTTTAAATGTTCATTAAATGTGCCAGTTTAGTATTTTTATTTCATTAGTCTGGCTTTAAATCAATTTGGAATATTAGTGTCTGTGAGTGACCTGACTTGAGTTTTTAGATTTGGAATATTGGCATTTGGTTTTTAAATTTCTACATTGAGTATTCTGGAATGATTATATTTCTTTATGTGTGTGTGTGTGTTGGTTTTTTCTCTCACACTGCTGCTCTGTCTCATTTACTATCTCCAGGACTCCATTAACAACAACTCTTTAGGCAAGAAGGACAGCTGGAAGGACTCCCGCTCTTCCTCCCCACACATAACAGGTATGGACAGTAAAATAAGTCTGAAAAAAACAAACTAACATAAAATAGAAATTAATAAAGAAATAGATAATTAGTTTGAAATAACAAAATGGATACAAATGTCATCTCTGTGCTTCAAAAGACTTCAGCAACAAAGCTGTGTTAAGACACAAGAAAACCCTGACACTCACGTTCATAGAGATGAGTTCCCCCACTTCCACGTATTTCTTGTCAAAAAATGTTTGTTAGTTTTTCTAGCTTAAGTACAGTAGTTGCAGGAGGGGTGCGAGTCCCTGTGCAAACTTTGCATGGGGGGCCCTGATCACTGACATGGATCCACACAAACCACAGTGCAACGCACATAAACACTGTAGTTCGAGTTCATATGTGCAGCACAATTTGAAAGAAATGCATTGGTTTACATGGAGATAACCATTGCAACGAAACAGGTAAACATTTATGGACAGCTATAGGAATATGTGTGTGTGTTTTCTTTACTTGTTAAGTTGCGTCCCAACAGTATTGTTTTCACCTTAAACAGCAAGCACATTCAACCAGCAAAATTATCCATGGCTTTTAAATAATCTTGGAAGATTATGTATTATTTGGCGTGATTTGGCGCCCCTACTGTTTCAGAGTGTACTTCACCGCTGTCATAAACAAAGACAGCTGTACACGTGCATTTGTAATCATTACATTACTTCGTACGATCAAAAGTCGACAACTTTGCTAACACAGCCAAACATCAAGCAAGTGCAACAACACAAGACATAGCAATATTACTGACTAGTCCAACAAAAAGAAGGCCAGCTCAGCATCTGTCTCACAGCCTTTTATTTAACAAAGCTCTTGGCAACATCATCAGCCTCTTGCTTGGTCACTCTCTCTTTATCTCTTCTTAGCTTCCTCTGCCAACGTCCTCTTCGTGCTCTTTACCTCTGCCATTAGCTAAAGTTATGTCCGTAGAGCTCGCTGAGCCCGGTTATTTTGCCCGTCCGACTCCAGCATGACACCACTCTCGACCAGCAGTGGCATAATGTTCCTTGAACCTTGGGTGGCATGCTAGCCAACAAAGCTAGACAGCAATTGACGCCGGAGTATTTAAAGTAACGTTACCAGTGTTCGAGTATGTTATCTAGTAAGTTTGCTAACATAATCTCGAGATTTATAGCTAGCTAAACCTCTGTCCGTGAAACATCTGGCTGATTTTGCTCAAGCAAGTGCAACAACGCAAGACACAGCAAGCCAGCAAACAAGTTATTAGTGACTAGTCCAACAGCAAGAAGGCCAGCTCGGCATCTGTCCTGCATCCTTTCAGCTCTATTTAGCTCACGCCAATGAGTAAAACCCAGTCGCATTTACTCTTGTCTGGTTTCTTGCTCAGTCACTCTGTCTTTTTCTCTTCCTCCAACGTCTTCTTTGGTCTCTTAACAGCCTCTGCCATGAAATCCGTACTGGGAATAACGAGCTAGCATCTTCCAAAGAACTTACATTGTACATTTTATACTTTTTGATTGCTGTAGAGTTGCATTGGTGCCGTAAAGCATCATGCAGTTCTCACGCTAGATTTCCTGCACGGATTCCAGTATTACACAGTGCAATAACAGACGCCATTCACCCTATTACAAGACAGTGTATCATCAAAAGGATTTTAAGCTGTTTTTTAAAGATAAAATTACTACATAATGTTACTTTAAAGCTGCAGTTGGAACATACACAACCTTCCACGTCTCTCTCTGCTGCTCAAATCACTCCGCTAAGCCCCTCCCACCAAACCCACCAAGGAGCCAATTGACTCTTTGCCAAGCCACCCCCTGAATACACAGCTGGCCAATAACAGCGCAGTATAGGACTTGCTCCAACTGAGGTCCCACACTTTCATGGATGCGCATTGACTCTAATGCAAAAAGAGTCATTTTCTAGCTTTTCCTGGAGCATCTTGTAATAGTTACAGTCATTACCAGAGAGGTTGAAAGGAAAAGTACGACTTATTCTCCTTCCAAAACCTAAAATAAATCCGGCTGTGGATCGTTCCTAATGTAATGTTAGTTAGCTAACGCTAGCTAGCTTACTACTGAATGTAACGTTATAAAATCCAACTGTTCTGCTTTTTAATGATTGTAATAATGAATAGAGGCCTACCCTGCTTTACAGGAACAGTGTTGATCATTCATATCGTTGTCTTTTGTCTCAATCGTCGTGGCCGTTCCGCGGGGCTTAGCGAACGGTCAATTGCCCTTCAAAACATTAATGATAGCTCTGTTCCAGCAATTACTGCAGTCAAAATGTCTGAGCTGCGTCCAAAAATCCCACCCTATTTTCCATATTGTGCACTATATTTAACCCCTGCCATTTAATTAAGTGTGGAATTTAAGCACTTTACTAGTGCCCTGAAAAAAAGTGTCCATTCATTATATTTGTACAACTTTTTGCAAACAATCCCACAATGCAATGTTTCACATTTTATAGAAAATTGCAGTTGTGTGTGTCTACACCTAATCTAATCTAATGGCGGTTCGTATGTTTTAATGGGTTTTAATTGGGATATTTTTGTCCATATTTGATCTACACAGTGTGTGTTATACCTATTCTGCAACATGGGATCAAAATTTTTAACCTTGAAAAACCTATCTGCCTTTTCATGTGTGTATGATAACAAACAAAAGGAACTTTCAAATAATTGTGTGGTAGGACACTTTCAGAAATGTCCAGTGCATTCAGGCCATTGTAAATGGTTGACCATTACAGGCAAACATAGTTAAATACATGTTTTGGAATTAAAAAGTATAGGAGGCAAATGCGTAACAGTGACAACAACACTCAAGGAAGAATGTTCTTGAAATATTTGAAATGTGTGGATTTTTCCTCTGTTCCTGTAACTCATATCCTGGATCAACTGCTTACTGTAGGCTAATCTGATAATCCCTCTGCATACATCTGGTTGCCTAATACATAGTCTGATACTTTTGTTTGTTTTCGTGTGTGTGTTAAGGGGATCTTACACCACCGGGTGTCAAACCAAAGGCGGAGGACAAGGTCCAACACAGCACGCGCCGCCCCGCCCTAAAATCTCCCAAAACCAATGGAGCCAACAGCAGAGCCAACATTCAGGCTGCTGCCACCACCGCAGACATACGTGCTCGACCGCGGGAAAGGCCGGTGTCCAGGGCCACATACACACAGTCCTCCAGCACACCGAGGAGTCAAAGGAGAGGACGAGTAGCAGGAGGAAGAGGGGTAGGAAGAGGAGTGACAGCAATGAGAGAAAGAAACCTGGGGGACATCAGAGGAAAAGATGGAGTGTCAGCAGGGAAGGAAGATAGAAGAGGAGGAAGACTGTGTGAGGAGTCCAAGGGGAAGGAGAAAGAGAGGAATGGACATCAGAGGCCAAGAGAAGCAAATGGACTGAAAAGCCAGGGGGCTGATGGGAAAGGAAAAGTAGTTGCTAAAGGGGGTAACAGAGGAGGGGGACTGAAGCCAAATAACATACTGTCTGACCAGGAAGTTGTACTGACAGCGATGGTGGTCCCACGCACACCTGTAGCGCCAAGAAACCAGGACAAGACCCAAGATCAAGGTAATGAACCCGTTTTTAGAGCGCAGGGTGGTGGGTATTGGGTGGGTGCCAAAGGGCGGGTAGTCTCTAGCAACAAGGACATTTTCACTGGCTTATACACTTGCACCTTTATTCTGCGTAATAAGAGTGAATCATTTCATTTCAATACAGAACAGGGAAATGGTGCAGTTGTTGAGTAAATTAATTTGATTGAAAGAATTTCTAAAAACCAAAAGCCACAAAAAACCCCTAATATTGATCAATGTAGTCCCAAGGAATTATGCATTTAATTGGAAATACATCTACTCTGTAGATTACACTAGCAATTCAATAGAAGAAACCAACTGAATGCTGCCTTCAATTCCCCTGTTATTATAACCATATTAACTGTACTTTCCAGGAGCCTTCCTCTGAAATTACACTTACAAATGAGTTTGGTTCTAGGAAATTCCAAAGAAACTATGCAACCCGGAAAAATAACTTAAAAAACGTAGTGTATTTAGTACAGTGTCTTATGGTATAAGTCATGTAAGTTTTCCCAAACTGTTTACTAATGAAAGGGTCAGGACAACTGTGGATGACTTGAGGGTCGGGAGATTCATCTGAAAATGTAAAGCTGTGCACGATGAGGGCCACAAGAGGGCCTCTTGGGAATGAGCATTTCTAAAGATTTAACACTATGTACTGATCTGTAATTTCATTTAAAACTGAAAACTGTTTTTCATTTTCATTTTTTGGCACCTTGAGGGCAGAAGATAAAGCTGCCTGCTGCTGGTATCGTGGTTGATGAAAGAGTCAAGTTGCGGGCCAGAAAACTTAGAGTTGTAGGGAACTGCAAAGTTGGTGATAATTCTCTATGGTTTTGCCACTACTAGAAACCCCTTTACACACACAAAGTTATCTGATCCATTGTCCTATGAAGAAAAACATTTATTGGTGCAGATTTATAGTATACAAAAAAGTCTGTACCACTCCAATCTACGATTACTGGCCATTAAGCATGTGTAATGGAACCTGAGCCTTGCTTAAGGGAAAAATATAAACCTGTGTGTAGTAGCTGTGTAGTGCTTTTTTCCTGCTAAATACTACAAATACTACATATATGTAGTATTTGAGGTGTTCACAAATCCATCCAACCACAGTCCATATTTTATTCCCAAACACATTTTTTTCTATTGCTCCTTAAGTCTACCCACTGTCCATATTTTGTGTTCTTAGGCCAAAACCATGACAGGACTCAGGACAACCCCTCTGTCCTCTCTCGGTCCAGCAGTGAGGGGGGGTCAAACAGAATGTCCCTCAGCTCAGACACAGAGGGCCCCCCACCAGGGCCCCTGCATCCTTCTCTATCCCACCGAATTAACCCTGACATCAGTGAAGAAGAGGGGGAGGGAGATCCAACTGCCTGTGTTAACACCCAGAATGGTCCAACCCTCTGCCTTGCAGGTAATGGAAACACAGAGATGGACTGTACCAAATCAGAGGTGGAAGCAGGGGGAAGAAAAGATGACAATAATACTAAGGTGGATGGCACCAACTCTGTCACTGAAGGAAACTGTGTGGCTGCTCATACTCTACCAAAGAGTGAAGGTAAAGCAGGGTTAAATTTTCACACTGCTAAATACACTCTGGTGGTCGATGAACACGCTCAATTGGAGCTGGTCAGCATCAAGGACTGCTTGCATGGTTTCGAGCACAATGATGACAGCGATACAGAGACGGTCTATCAGTCAGCCAATGAGGAGGAAGACCCAGAGTATGAGGAGGAGAGGAAGAGGACAGAGGAAGCAAGGAAGCAAGGTAATGATACATATTCATTTTTAGCATGGCTGAGCACATTTCTGTCACAAATCAGTGAAGTTACATGAGTTGGTACAACAGTGGCTAAAAGTAGATTGCTTTTTTGCTAGTTTGTTGTAGGGCTTATATATGTACAATGCCAGAAATAGGTTGTGGCAATGAGCCGCTTGACCGAAGGTGAAATCAAACCTATGCCATCTGGTTGCATGGTTGCCAGTTTAACCTTCTCTTGTTTTGTGCTCTAAGACAGGAGGAAAGAGGAGGAAAAGATAAGAAAGGAGGAGGAGACGAAGAAGAGGAGGGAAGAGGATGTGAAGAGGAAGAGGGAGGAGGAGGTGAAGAGGAGGAGGGAAGTTGTGGCAAGGATCTCTAAGCAGTCCAAGGTAACGTCAACCACAACTTCAGAGGAAGACGAGTCCAGCCGAGGAAGGGTCGGAGCTTCCAGAAGCAGGAAGTTCCTCAACCTATTTGCCAACAACAGCAGCCATTACAGTGCCACTGGTTTGTATATTCTCCAAATATTTAAATGGTAAATGAACTTGTTCTGGTCTATCAAGCACTTTACAACACATTCACTCATTTACACACATTCATACACAAGGTGTCAACTGCTAAGCGATTTAATTAAAATAAAATAATGATTTGTTTCTAAACATTACTATTTAGGTGATACATGTCTAATTAATGTTCGGGCTCCTATGACATATGTTCATGACATCAGGTTCAAACTGTACAATATCAGCTCTGTCTCTGGTTGGGTCAGGAAAGACAATGGCCATCGGGTGCGACAATCAATTGTTTTATCCCGCGTAGTGTGTCATAGTGGACTCAACCGACGCCGCATCTGGGACGACTCACGACGTCACAACGTCATGAGGAAATGACTGTTAGAATGTTTTTTGCCTTCAACAAAGTGTTCGGTCACGTCCATGACGTTGACCAACAGGAGTGCAACACACCTAGCATGTTGTTCATGCCACTAGGCGGAACTGTGAAACACACCGCCTCAGACACCATTGTTTGTTTACATTTTTGATAAAAATGCTCCGTATCTGTATAGCGCCTTTCTAGTCTTCTCGACCACTCAAAGTGCTTTTACACTACATCCACATTACCTAACATTCACGCATACACAAGCAATGATTGGTTGGGGACCAACGAATGGTCAATCATGTCTCTACGCAAAGTCCACACAAGAACTTATGTCTCTATAAAAAGCAAATCTTACACAATGAGCATCTTAACACATGAAAATATTGTGTAGCCTGAACACAACACTAGTAGAGCTAACCAATTAAAGTTGCTTTTGTCCATCAAATAAGACTGTATGCATCATAGTTCAGTTCTGCAAATTTATATTGTACAGACAGTGAAGACAGAGAGGGAATATGATCTGAGGTTATCAGTATATGCATTAATACCAAAATACCAAAAATGATTTAGTCTTGACAGGACTGAAATACAGTATACATGTTGAAAGTTGGCTATATTCATCACCTCTATATGTGTCTTTGCATACAACCTTTTTATTTTAGTTGGTAATTGAGTATGTTGAGGCTTCAGTTGTCAACTTCGACATGTTCGAGGGCTGAAATGTAAAGAAATGTACCATGCTGTGGGATAAATATACAAAAAAAATTCAAAACTACCTACAAAAAAGACATTGGAAGTAGTGAAATTAGTTACTGAGACCAGATTGTAAAGTGAAAAAAAACTAGACATTAGAGACGATATAGGTCTTCATGGAGCCGGTGATGAGCCACCATCTGGTGTAGCCTGATAATCCGACTGAATTTCTATTTGTCATTTGTTTGTCACTATTTTCCATGAATTCAGCTCACTAGAGATGACATCCCCTGTAGCACAGTGACTAGAGAATAGGCATAGTGTGGATACATCTCTTGCTATTGTCTGTTGTCAGTAATTCGCGTTTGAATGCGGCATAAATCTCTAGAGAGCTGGAATAATCTATCTGTAAGGCAGTAACATGCGACTAACAGCCACTATGAGCCATCATACTGTAGTTTTAAGTAGCTACTGAGAAGATGTCAAGCACATCATGTCATTGCCACAAGCTCCAAAAACTCTCACAAGTCGTTTTTGTAGTTACAATGCTACATCCCTATTTTAATCCTGCCTACAATAATCTGACCAGTGAAATGTTTCTCCAACTGCTGAGAGCAACACCAGGCATTTTTGAATTGAACTAATCTGAGATCAGAGGTCTGGGACTAAGCTACATCTAGTGGCCAATAGTGATACTAATGTGTTCACTTTAAATAATTAGGTGTTGAATTTGCATGATATTATAACATATTTCAAATCATTCTGATGGCATTTATTTTTGTTTGGAGAACATTTAAACAAAACATTGGCATAGTAGGCTATGTGTTTCTTTCAGCCCATTTATTCTCAGGGTCCCCAAGTTAAAGGGGTGGAACTTCAGTAACGGTGTGCATTAATGTCACCCCCAGTATCCTTTTTCATACTAACACCAGGAGTCGGAAAAGTAAAAATGTTCCAAATCTCACACACGGGGGCTCCAACAGATAACTTGTATATGTCCGTCAAAATTGGATCACTTGAGTTTGTGTTTTTTCACTACAGGATGAATAAGAAAGCAAAACCAAACTGTAAGCTGCTGATTGTGTGTATAACATCATTGCTGTTATTATTCAGGTGCTGGGTCATTTGGTGTGTTCTCCTGTGTTTTGGATGGAGTGGAGAGACAGCAGAGCCACAGAGCTGTCTACAGGTTAACACATATGAATATACACAAACTAATTGTGACACATCCAAATAAACATTACACTGAAATCTGTATATTTTTATGCCTGTTTTTAGGTTTGTCCCTCGGCATGCAGATGAACTGAAGCTAGAGACAGATGACCCAGTATTAATGCTGAACCAGTCTGAGGACCTGTGGTGTCAGGGTTACAACATGAGGACTGGAGCTACCGGTATATTCCCTGCCTTCTACGCTGTCAGCGTGGCCAAAGATATTAACCAAGGTACAAGATCTGGACTGTAAAAACACCACCATCATCAACAACATTTGATCATTAAAGATTCTTTGTTCTCCTTTCTTCTCGCAGTCCAGAAAGATGGTTGGATAGAGCAGTTCCTAGTGCGATTCCTGGGTTCAGTTCAGGTCCCCATCCACAAAGGCAACGACGTGCTGTGTGCTGCTATGCAGAAGGTACAGAAACTCAGGCATTGTACAACAGAACCACACAATGAAATCTCATTATCGGTGATATGGTGGCAAGTAAAGACAACAACCAAAGCTAATAGCTGCAAAGTACAACTGCTTTTTAAAAAGAGCCTGTCCTTTTTGTCCAATTTACCTAAGTATAGCATGATCAGATTAGACTTGCTCTTTTGTCTTTACATTATATATATATACAATACAACTTTTATGTTATGGAAGTAAGTAACTAAGCATTGACCTACCAAAAGCACAGGCTACTTTTTCTGATTTATATTTTATTTGTTACATTCATCCCTTTTCTCCTTTCTAAATGAGTAATAACAACAGGGGAAAAGGAGCCAGGGTTTACACCCACTTTCTAGCTCTCTTTTTCATGCTTGTCACAACAATTTCTGTCCCCCTTTAACTTGGGGACCCTGAGAATAAATGGGCTGAAAGAAACACATAGCCTATGCCAATGTTTTTGTCTAAATTTTCTCCAAACAAAATTAAATGCCATCAGAATGATTTGTAATATGTTATAATCTCATACAAATCCAACACATGATTACTTTAAGTTAACACTTTAGTGTCACTAATGGCCACATGATGTAGCTTAGTCCCAGACCTCTAATCTCAGATGTGTTCAATTCAAAAATGCCTGGTGATGCTCTCAGCAGTTGGAGAAACATTCCACTGTTCAGATTATTGTAGGCAGGATTAAAATAGGGAAGCAGCATTGTAACTAGAACCTGGTGCAACACTAGGCATGTCTTCTAGCAGAAGCTGTCTGGAAATGTGCACTATTCCCGTATTTAAACAATATTGAGTCTCAACTTCTCTATACTTTGGATTAAGCACAGGCCAGGCCAGTTTAAAATATATTTTTCAAAACCAGCCCTGGTGCTGATAGTCAGAGCTCCACAGGAATGTTTATTGACTGATTTACTGATTATTTGTGCTAAAAGGTGGCGTGTAACAGGCGGCTGGCTGGTCAGCCTCCCTCAGCCTGTGTGCTGGAGGTCAGTGTGAAGGGTGTGAAGATCAGCGTCCAGGACCAGTGTCACTCTGCTCACAGGGTACGTATACCTACCTACCCACCTACCTGTCACACTTTTAAATCCAGCTAATGGTTAACATGCAGCAGGTACTTGTGAACCCAGAACCTAAACTTGTAACACAGTCAAAGCCAGCCAAATAAAAACATGGTGCTGGAGGAATAGAGAGAGCCCTTGGACTGGGTTGGGACATAACATTAGTTTATTTGAGGATTTTTATTCAGGATTTAAAGTGCATCATAGCACAGAGAATGACAAATTACCTCCTAATTGCATCAGACAAAAGACTTGTTTCTATTAGAAGGTAGAAGGTCAATTTATCCATCACATTACAACAGTTTTTACAAATGAGATCCAGTTTGTCTTGTTAGATATTAGCACTGCATTTGGCACCTCTGACCATCACATCCACTTACAGAGAGTATCTATCAGATCGATCTCAGTTTGTACATGTAGTGACGAATCCTCCATCTACTCCAATGTTAGTCATGGAGCTCCACATGGTTATGTGTTTGGACCAAACCTATTCACCTTATGCTTCCATTGGACAATTTTATGAACTTTGATGATGACCCAACTATATCTATTGATCAAGCCAGATGAAAACAGGGAAAATCAGTTAGCTGTAAAAACCTGGATGAGCTGCAATTTTCTGATGTTGAACTCAGACAAAACTGAAGTTATTGAACTGGGGCCCAAACACCTCTGAGACTTATTATCAACATATAATTACTCTGGATGGCATCACCCTGGCCTCCAGCAACACTGTGAGTTATCTTTGATCAGGACATGTCATTTAACTCTAACATATAACAAATTTCAAGGACTGCCTTTTTTCACCAGCGCAGCATTGCAAAAATCAGGAACATCCTGTCTCAGAATGATGCAGAAAAACAAGGCCATTTGTTACTTCTAGGCTGGATTATTCTAATTCCTTAATATCAGGCTGCCCGAATAAGTCCCTTAAGAATCTCCAGTTGGTCCAGAATGCTACAGCACGTGTTCTGACAAGAAACAGGAAATAAGACCTTGTTTGTCCCATACTAGCTTCTCTGCACTGGCTCCCTGTAAAATCCAGAATAGAATTTAAAATCATTCTTCTTACCTACAAAGCTCTTAATGGTCAGGCACCATCTTATCTTAAAGAGCTCATAGTACCTTACTACCCCACCAGAGCACTGCGCTCCCAGAATGCAGGGTTACTTGTGGTTCCTAGAGTCTCCAAAAGTAGACTAGGAGCCAGAGCGTTCAGCTATCAAGCTCCTCTCCTGTGGAACCAGGTTCCAGTTTGGGTTCAGGAGGCAGACACCATCTCCACATTTAAGAGTAGGCTTAAGACTTTCCTCTTTGATAAAGCTTATAGTTAGGGCTGGCTCAGGTAGTCCTGAACCATCCCTTAGTTATGCTGCTATAGGCCTAGACTGCCGGGGGATTTCCCATGATGCACTGAGCTCTTCTCTTCTCCTCTCCCTCTCATCTGTATACATCCTTATTCCACTAATGCACGTTACTAACTTGACTTCTTCTGTCAAGCTGTTTTTCCCATCAGCAAATCACTAAGTGGCACTACTACAAAAGCTTCTGTAGTGTCCCAGCAGACAGATCTTTTCTTTCACCAGACAAACTGTACCCTGCCTGACACCCGACCCAAGTATGTGACCATCGCCAATGTGAACTCACACTTGGCGAGGCTGACGTGAGATGCCCCTCAGCCAAACGGCTGAACAGAGCCCAGATGCGCTCCAAATGAGAGTACACCCCTGTACATACTTCCACATCCCCCAAAACTTTGGTTATAGGCCTCTGAAATGTTGGCGGGGCATTATGCAACTTGAAATGGACTCCTCATGAGTCCATCTTATTTGGCGTTATAACATCTACCTCACTTACAAATATTTATGGTTTTCAGGGTTAACTATAGAATCTCCGCCAGACTGGCGGAGCATCTCCAGCATCTACAGTATTGATGTATGTATAAGTACTGTGTATACATATGCAGAGCAGCTTTTCCCCCCAAGCTATCAGAGTTTTAAACTCAAATTCATCCTCAGCACTGCTCCACTGAATACATTTTTATAATTCTTTTTATATTCATGTATACTGTCTGCTATGTAGCAGAAGATGAGTTTAGATAAATCTGCCTGCTTTGACTCCAGTAAACGATTACCCGTCTTCCATCGCAGCTGCCACAGACACTCCCCCTACTGAACGTGCCAGGTGCGTGTTCTACGGAGGAGACTGGGACAGATCTAGCAGAAAGTAATATGGTTTTAACACATTCCCGTGCAGGGAACATTGGTGGGGGCATCTTTATTCAGACAGGGCCAAAAGAAAAGCCATAGTGCCTGATCATATGTTTTCCTGACACCCCAGTTTTCAGAGTTCATCGTGAGCCAATTTCAACACAGACTCCCTGAATTTTACTACTTGGATAATCTGTTACCATGAGGCACCCATTTTCTTACCAACAGTGCATAATAATAACCCAGAGAGAGTTATTTTGTACCTCCTCCTCAACTGGCAGTCACTGAAAGAGATCGGATTGCAGCATAAAATTGTGCAGTGGGGTCTGCAAAATGTTCATGCCCATTCCCAAAACAAGAACAGAGCACCCCCTGTCACCTTCCTCTGAAAATGGTAACTGAAGCCTGGATGAAGGAATCAAGAGCAGCAGTGTCATCCAGGATAATAAATGGCCGCTTTCACCTCACTTCCCAAACCAAACCATCTGAAACAAAAGGCAAAAAACAATCAAGTTCACCAGGCAAAGCTTTTTCCTGCATCCAGTCATTTATTACGTGAACCGCAAACACATAGACACAGCCAGGCCCGCACCTGTACCACAGCCCTATTCTGTCAAGACTCAGCCTTAAGAGCATAATGATCACCTTTCCAATACCCTTTTTAAGACAACAGTTAGAGAATACACACCACCTGCATTGGTACTCCCCTCAAAACAGTGAATGTGTAATTCCCCAAAGTTGCGCTTGTGCATTAAAACATAGTCATCTGCCATTCTGATCACTGATATGGTATGGGATTTTCTGTCTGCTGGAAAGACAGTTTTGCCTGTTCAGTCTGATAATGCATTTTTTCCAACGCCAAGTGCTTTTAATCTCTGCTTTTTTCTTCATTTTGTCATACTCCTTCTGTTACATAATCAACTTGTTAATTTATTTGCTGCTCAAATGTTAAACTCCCGGTTGCCAAAAAAAACGACTGAGACAATCCCTGCAAAAACAGCCAAAACAAGTCAAATCCCCTCTACCTAATCTGCCTCACAAAACACAACCAATCATTCAACTTATCTTTAACCCACTACTGTCCCCTGTAGCGCACAGCCTTCTAAAAGAACCCATTCAAGATGACGTCAGCTCATTCACAAGCCAGTTTAATGCCTTACCGATTGCGTAACGGACTGGCCCCCCCCCCCCCCCCCCGATTTGTCATAACCTGGCTTGTGACAGAAACGAAATTGGCCATGACAGAAAACTAACTTTAAACTGGAAGGTGTACAAGTTTATTACTTAACACAATACAATAACACAAAAACATTACATACTGCAGTTATCGGGTGTGCTAATCAGTGTTCTCAGATGATGGATGAAGGTGTTGTATGATGTAGAACCCGGCCAAAGCCAACCAAACAAAAAAGTAATAATATTCCAGGTTCTATTCAGGTTTAGCTCTACTTAGCAGCCTTGCACACACACACCAAGACATACGTATTTAACTCATTCACATTATTTCTCTCTCTCTGTGTCAGGGGGACCAGTGTTTCCATTTCTTCCAGTTAAAGAACATCTCATTCTGTGGCTGTCATCCAAAACACAGCAAGTGAGTCAAACTGCTTTACAGGATTATTTGATCTAATCCCAGTCCCACAAGGCCCACACTTGCATGATAAATGTATTAAACTATATTAAATTGTACCTTTTCTCACAGTCTGTTAAGTGACATTTCATTTTGATGCCAATGATGTAACGCTCACACATTTAAGCTTAGTGCTTGGTCTACTACAGCAGGTTGGCATCAATACATATTTGTAAATAAACCTCTAAACTGTAGATTTCCTGACTAATGCTGATTATTGCACTGCAGGTATTTTGGTTTCATCACCAAACACCCCGACCAACAGCGCTTTGCCTGTCACGTGATGATGTCAGAGACAACACTACATCCTCTGGCTGAGTCTGTAGGGTAAGAGCTATTATATCATATTCTATTCTGATTAATTTTCTGTTCTATGTTCTATACACATTTTTTGAATTGCCCCTAGTGGTATCTGTCCAAAATAGGGACTATTTTCTCAGTAGAAAGTAGTTCCAGTGAAAACAGTTGACAGTGTGTTCTGTGCATTATCCAGAGAAACTGGAAACTGCTGTTTTTAGAAGACACATTTTTCAGTGCTCTCAGCACTTCAAACTAACTTCCTTTCACCTCTAGCATATTGAGATGGAGGCACAAATCTCACAGATATCTCAAAACCTTCTCTCTAAAAAAGAAAGGGTTCATGAATCAACTTAAAAATATGTATTTTCATGGTAATATACCCATATTCAGACCAGAAACAGCAGAGCATTCTGGAAAATTATCACGGCTGCAACTATTTTATCTTTAGTTGTGACAATCGCAAAGTAAACTGTGATACACCATTCACAATACAGAGTAATCCACCAGTATCGAGAGCTTGCATGCATTTGATTGGCCAGCAAGCTGCCTTAGATTTTGATAGTTCTTGTCTAAACTGTGTGGGGAAAGTTTGAGCTGACGGTTGTGCTGGTAGAAAGGTCAGTCACCAGAGTCACTGGATATATCTGCTCAGGACCAGTGGTGGAAAGTAACTAATTAAAAAGTAAAATTAAAAAGTAAAATTTTGAGGTACTTGACCTTTATTTGAGTATCTCAGTTTTTTGCTACTTTATACTTGTACTCCATTACAGTTACAAGGGGAATACTGTATTTTTTTACTCCGTTTTCCTGTGATAACAGGATCATTTTCTCATGATGTCAAGATAACAAGCCATAGCTCAATACATGGGTGAGCAGGTGTGTTTCTTTAGGATAATTTCATTAATGGTTAGCTTAGTTGGTAGAGCACAGGCTCATAACCCAAGGATTGTGTGTTCAGCTCCTGTTCTCAGTGTGTGTGTTTTTAATTCTCCTCTTTAGCAAAGTTGTTATGAAGAGATTCAGGGGAATCCAATCACACATTTACCAACAGCTATTTCAAAGGTTCTGAAATAGCTGTCAGGAAGTGTGTAAACGAATTTCCTCTGCTTGGGAATGATGGGGAAATGAAAAGTCCATAGGTTGATGGATGTGGACCAATCGTTGGGATGCACACAGTCCATCATGTGCTTTATTGTGAGCATGTGAGAACTTTGTTGAAGAGGATTATGAAAAAAATAAATAGAAAAAAAGTTGGTGTTCAGTAAGGATCAAAAACGCAACCATAAGACTGTGAGTCTTGCCAACTAAGCAAACCAGTGACACTATTAGCCTCACCGAATTACCATTAAGAAACGTTCCTGCCGACCCCTGTGTTAAATTACTGTTTTGTTATCTCGAGATCATGAGAAAATGATCCTGTTATCACGGAAATACAACATTCGTTATCTCGAGATCTCCAGATAATTATCCCTTATCACAGGAAAACGGAGTAAAGATTATTTTGAATCGATAGCTGCTTAGGGCTTCCGTACTCCACAATGCTTTCCTCCACTATATTTATCATATATAATACTACAAAACAGATGTGTGCTGTCGTCTCTTGTGTTTTGTTATTACCTGTTTTCTAATCAAATGTATTAATACTCTTCTCTGGTGTCCCACAGGAGGGCATTCCAGCAGTATTACAAGGAACACATTGGCTACTCCTGTCCCACTGAAGACATCTTCATTGAATAACACCTCTCCTCCATCCACACTATGTACTGAATACTCACTATGTGCATGTAAGCCTGGTCTTACACCACAAACTGGACCACAGATATACATTCGTCAGAATACTTGCATGGTGGATTTCTTTTCATAGCTGCATCTAGTGATACAGCGAGCTTTTCCTTCCATTGGCCATGTCACGATATAAATACCTCTAAGGATGGATAGGATCACATGAGATGTCCCATACAGTGAGAACAAATGTAACATAGACCTCCCAAAACTCAAACACAAATATCTGATATTGATATATTTTATGGGCTAAAATTACTCATATGTAACTACATGTAAATATTGGATTATCGTATAGACAGCCTACAGGACTATGGAGTTAATTTACTGACAGAATGTTTATATAATCAATGTGAACCATTTGAGTCATGTATTAAAAAAACAAGTCATCAACATTGTTAGCAGCTATGTGAGGCTGTATTTAAGCACACCGGTGCTACTGCAAATGCTAATGTCAGCATGCTAACATGTGCATGAATACAATGTTCAGCAGGTAATGCTTGCCATGTCAGCAGCTAGCATTTGCTAATTAGCACTAAACACAGTACAGCTGAGGCCCATGGGAATGTCATTAGTTATGCAGGTCATGAACCAAACTGGATTAAAAGTCTGGGGCGGTTGAGACATCTCGTCTCAACATGGGGGTTCACTAAAGTTATTAAGATTCCTTCTTTGGTGGCCATAAATGTCAACAATATTTCATCACAGTTTATCCAATTTGTCAAGATATTTTAGTCTGTAAAAAATGTTGGACCAACTGACACACCGCTAATGGGGCAAATTAAAAGACCAAACATTTGATGGTCACAGCTTCTAAAATTAGAGGATTTGCTGCTTTGCTCTTTCATGTCATTGTGAATTGAATGTGTTTTTAGATTTTCGGTCAGACAAGATAAGCAATTTGAAGATCACCTTGGGCTCTGGCAACTGTTTTTGGCATCCCTTAAGCCCACGATCAGGTAGTAAAATATAAAACTGCTTCCAACAATACTTAAATCTTTAATTTGTAGTCACATTTTATGTCACGGTATGATGAACGCACTTCAGAGAAAAGGAGCATAGCCCATAGCCCATTTTTTATTGCTAGTGACTGATGGTTGACATGTGGTTAAACGTAAAGGACACTAAGTGCATTCTAAAAAGTTCTGAACCTTTAATTCCAGTTTGCAAACTTTTCTATTTAAAGGTGTGACAAGTATGTTGACTAAAATAAAAAAAAAAGATTGCACATTTAAAATCAAAGTATGCATGAATTTAACTAGTAGGAAAATTAGCGAAATGTAGTTGCTTATGTAAGATTTGTATGCGATAGATCTATTCCTGTCTAAATTATGTGTGGGAGTGCAATGGAGTTACTTCCGTTGACCAAAATGACATTCTAATGGAGAGTAGATGCATAGATCAGCCATATTGGTGGTCATGAACAGTGTGTTCACTTGGGTAAACAAGTGTAGCTACTGGGTCCAGTTCCAGATATTTCTCTGAGAATTAAGTGTTGTACGTCAAACCAGTTTCAGTTGAGACAAGCGTTTCATTTTTACATACGTATGTTGCAGAATACATTGGCCTGGAATCAAACCCATTTCACCTGCTTGGTAGGCAGATCTGCTAACCATAAACACGCACTTAAGCTATGAGAATCTAAAAACAAAGCTACACTGCATGTTTTTGAAAAGGAGGTAAATCTTCTGTCTTTAAATTAGCTTCATCCTTGACTTTACAATAAAGAAGGGCTTCTTATTTACAACAGTTTTCCCCTGCAGTTTAAAAGGCCGTGCTTTGAAGGAATATACAACAAAAAAATGGACTTGCTTGTTTCTTTGCACAGAAGACAGATAGATGTTTCCAAAAAATATACAAGTATAATTCTGAATCCTGTATCCCCCAGACTTGACAATCTACTGTTGAAGACCTTTGGAGTTGCTTTTAAGGTGCCTCATTTCTCTTTTTGCTGCTTGATGTTCCTTTTCTTCCAAATGTTGTTCCAAGTACAAATTCTTCATACAGAGTTTCTCTGGTTGAGCAATGACATACTTCCTTTAACTCTGTCAAGGCCCAGATGACACCGTGCAATTTACTGTGTGTGCAACACAACCGACTGGTGGGATGGTGGATCACTGTGCAGTCATGTCAGTCACTTTCAGCTCACACTTTTTTCACATTGCCTGCTCAAATCTGGGACCAAGATTAGGGTCATATTTACTCCTCTTGAGATTCAGTTTTTTAGCTGAGATATTTTTAAAACTAAATTCTAACATTTGAATACTTATCTTCACAAACTGATCCACGCACTGCTCTCGTTGTGTACAGACAGAGAATAAATTTTCTGATGTAGTTCCTCCCTGTTTTTACAGCCATTAGAAGCTGAGCTCCAGACTTAAAGCTGCAGCAATCTCCATTTTGAACAACAATGGATCAAATTTCTGTGTGCAATGTGAAATGAGTCACTCACAGGGACGAAACCACTCCTGGTGATAACTATTACCTCCAGATTTCTAGCCTCTTTTAGCTCATTGTTTTGGTTTTCCAGCACACAAACAACGCTCTTGTCAACCTTATTGTTTCTTGCAACAGCTTGGCAGCTATTTTCAGCTAAACGAGCTCAGATAAACCCACAGTCCGCTTCCTGCCCAGCACCAAACAGCAGACAGACAAAGCGAGCGACTATCAGATGAACATAGCGGAGCATTTAGCAGCTAAAAAGCAATTTTTCTTAGGAATTGGTGGAGACCAGAGCTAAAACAAAAGTGAGTAATGGATTTGTTTTTATCAACGTCATCCTGTGTCTGCTGAATGTGTAAAGAGACAAATATTTGCTAACCCATAAGATATGCTTTTATAATGTAATGTGTTTTCAGTTTGTCCTATTGCACCAAAATGTCCAAAATATCAGTTAAAGCTGCTTTAAGAATCAGAATTCCAGCCAATCAGATTCTGCTTGTGAAGATGTAGCACAAGCAGTTTAACTATGATATAGATTTGAGCAGGTAAAGTGAACGGAAATGAAGCCTGAAATGTTGAAATGTTTTGTGTTCAAAAAACAGTGCCTATTTTTTTCTGGTGTAGTGATGACCGTCCTCGGTATTAACTGCTGTCACACCATTCAGTCTTTTAGTTTAGCACCGGGGACCAGGAGAAACACAATTTCATTCCTCTATGTACTGTACTGCGCTGTATACAGATGAATGACAATAAAGTCTCTCTTATGACAATAAAGTCTCTACTGTCTACTACTCTTATGAGTAGTCAATCATCGCTGGATATGACTTGGTACACCCAAGATGGCTGCTATGGAATGTTAAGGTGTGTCACTGGGTATATGCAGCTGGTATTGTTCTTCAGTCAGTGGTCCAATGCCGTTTGATTGATTACATATTTACTATAGAACTGGCCAACATTACACCAGTTTTCTGTGGATTGTAATGCAACATCTTGGTGAGATTTTCACTGTGAGTAGAAGTCATTATTAGGATTATGGCAGCATTAGTCCTTGCAGTATTCATATTCTTAAAAGATTTTTCTGTCCCATGATCTCGCTGCTTTCGTAGCCACGGAGCATAAAATGCTTAATATGTTCACATTTTCACATGAAAATGGTTAAAGGTACTGAATATCTATCTATAAAAAGCACGTAGCTTCTGTCTGAAAATAGTGGTATTAGTCTCCAAAACCTGTATCACCCTTTACACAGGGCAAACCTTTTACTGACTAAAAATACCATTTCTTGCCTTCCAGACAGCCATCATCCTCCATTAATTTCAGAGCAGTTTCAAAACAATTCCCTCAACAATTTACACTGGCAAAATATAGAGACGATTAGTTCACTATGATGGATTGCAAAACAAGTTCAAGTCTCTGTTTGATATTCATACAGGGGTACATTAAAGTGAATGTCAGTGGCAACGTGGAAGAGAGGAGAACTCCTCATGGAGCGTAATGTCCACATGTTCTTTTCCATTCTTGTCATCTGAGGTCTGCCACAGGAAGTGGCTCTGATCCACCAGAAAGTGTCCTTTCTATGTATTTCTTTTGTGATTTTGACACCATGGGGATCTACTGTACATGACTCAAATCAATATAGGTGTATCCTGTATAGAGACTGTATGTATGTTTGTATAGGACTTATTATTGTATGCTGTTGGTTTGACCAAAACCTGGGTGTAACACCGCATGATATCAATGTTGTAAAACGGAGACGCACAGAAGATGCACAGACTGATGGTGATGATGTTGGTTCTTGTCAATAAATCATGTTTACAACTGCACTTAGAATACATGTTCTTAGTTTGGACCAAATGACCTTTCTTTATAGAAGGTAGTCAGTTTCCTACATTTTTATGATTTAAAGTTTGCTACTTTCAGGCCTACTGCTTTGTATGGATATGTTGGAAGACTAAACTTTGGCAGTTGTAAGAACCCTAGTTTTTTGTTTTTCAAAGATTCAAATGTTTATTTGTCACATACTCATATTTTAAATGTGTGCAGTGAAATGCAGAAGTGGCATACTCTAGAAGATGTGAGCAGTACAAAAATAAGGATTAGAAAACAAATATAAAGGCTAAAATCTCAAAGATATACAATTGTAAATAAATGTAATATGAGTATTAAAATGTGCAGATTACACAGTCTGGAGAAAAGTCATCATCCTCATGATCTGAGGAAAGAAACATGTTCTAATATGAAAGAATTTCATTACCAAAGACTCATGCTTCACTGTATATGCTGTGCATTTGACAAATACTAAACTTAAATAAATAAATTAGCACTATAAATACAGTTGATGCTTGAGCTGTTCACTGTGCAAATTGTGACCAGGCAGGAATTATTCCTTTAAAACTTCCTGTCATTGTGTTCAGAGTGCCTGTTCTTCAACTTGCTCAACACAACAGACTGAGAAACTGAGAACATTTGCCTGCCGCTGCGATCAATGCTGGACGTTTTATCATACTTTTTACTTTCTTCAGGAAACTTGGTAAGCTATAAGTAAGGTTGGTTTGCTACTCATCAAGCATTTACAATCATTCCACATCAAACCCGGCAGGTTCCTATCTTTTATTCCTGTCTCTGTTAAACCACCAATGAAATCTGTAGCCACAATTTTACAGTTCCTACAACAACTTTATTAGTTAAGTTTTGGGGAGTTTTGGCATTTCATGTTGTTCAGTTGCCTCTCCAACATGACAACAGAATTACAGGGAAGATTGTATTGAGTATTAACTCTACTATATAATACTAATTGAGTGTTATTGCTGATACTAAACTCAGTTATATATTTATTACCAGCTACAGAAAAAAGATTACTGCCAACCAATACTGATGGGAACACAAACATTGTTTGGAGAGATCACAGTAAAGTTCAAAACACACTGCAGTGTAGCCGCATGTCACATGACCATGTGCAGACACGGGACTTGCACACCATCATGACCACACAGCAGAGGTCAGTTTTCAGAGGAGTCAGTCTCTTCCGTGGAGCCGTCGCTTTCCACCTCCATCTTCCTCCTGTGGTGGATGTTCCTCCTCGGGGAGGCCTTCCTCTGCACCTCCTTCAGCCCCCCCACTGCACTGCCACTGCTGTTGCTGCTAGGACTCACTGAGATCTGAGCGATTCTGGACAGCACAGGACATGAAAATACATTTAGGGAGAAGAAGAGATGTTAGAAAAGAAGCCATTGAAAACAGAGAAGACAAAAAGTAAATAATAGAGAGGAGGGCAGTGAAATGAGAACAGCACAACAAAAGGAAAGAAAAATAAAAGCATGTTAAAATCTATTGGGCTGTTGTGATCCCAGTCACCCTGTACAGTACAGTACAGTTTGTATGTATGTGCCTGTTGATACAGGTGTGTGCGTGTGCTCTTACAGTTTGTCCAGTTCCTGGTCCATCTCTGGGTCAATGAGCAAGTCTGCCTTGCTGGGTAATGCTCCTGCAGACAGAGGGAAGAAAGAGAAGATTCAGGTTGGTTCAAGAGGTTCCATAATGCACACAAGCTGCTCATAGAGGTGGTGTGGCGCGGGAATTATGGAGACATTTGCGTACATCCTTATGTATTTTACCCCCACTCGATTTTTTCTTTCAAATCTCTTCATTGGTTTTGCAAAGAAAAACAATTACTGTTAAAATGGTATGAATGGTCTAGATGTTCTGTGATTATTAGGGCTGTGCAATATGGCGATATATATATCCAACGAGGGTTAAAATGAAGGGCAACTGGACTTGGTTGAAGATACTGGAAGACGTTTCGTCCCTCATCCAAAGGACTTCTTCAGTTCTGACTGACTGGCAGGGAAACTCAGCTATTTAACCTCAGTGGGGTCGTTGGCCCGGGTCATCGATACCGCTGGTTCGTTAGTGTTCCTTGTTGCTGTGGCGACAGTCGTTACAGTCGTTAGGACTACCTGTGGCCAAGACTGAACGACCATCGTTGGTATCTTCACCTGAGGCCAATAGGTTACGTTTGTTGAGTTTCCTGGGAAGTGATGAAAGGACAGCATTGTAAGTGGGGGATAAGTGGTGGCGTAGACCCCCTCCCCTGTTCAATGACGGCTTCTCGACCCTGGTGTAGATGCTTCCTTGACACCTCTTTCAAACCATCCATCTTCTCTGTCTAAAATGTGCACCTGGTGGTCCTCAAACGAGTGTCCTCTGTCCTTCAGATGTAAGTAGACTGCAGAGTCTTGACCTGAGGAGTTGGCCCTTCTGTGTTGAGCCATGCGTTTGTGTAGTGGTTGTTTAGTCTCCCCAATATACAGGTCTGTGCATTCCTCACTGCATTGGACCGCATACACTAGATTGCTTTTCTTGTGTTTGGGTGTGCGGTCTTTGGGGTGGACCAGCATCTGTCTTAGTGTGTTCTTGGGTTTAAACCCAAGAACACACTAAGACAGATGCTGGTCTGGTTTAAACCCAAGAACATTTTAGACAGAGAAGATGGATGGTTTGAAAGAGGCGTCAAGGAAGCATCTACACCAGGGTGGAGAAGCCGTCATTGAACAGGGGAGGGGGTCTACGCCACCACTTATCCCCCACTTACAATGCTGTCCTTTCATCACTTCCCAGGAAACTCAACAAACGTAACCTATTGGCCTCAGGTGAAGATACCAACGATGGTCGTTCAGTCTTGGCCACCGGTAGTCTTAACGACTGTAACGACTGTCGTCACAGCAACCAGGAACACTAACGAACCAGCGGTATCGATGACCCGGGCCAACGACCCCACTGAGGTTAAATAGCTGAGTTTCCCTGCCAGTCAGTCAGAACTGAAGAAGTCCTTTGGATGAGGGACGAAACGTCTTCCAGTAGCTTCAACCAAGTCCAGTTGCCCTTCATTTTAACCCTCGTTGGATAACTATGACCTGGATGACTGAGAATCTTCATAGACATCGGCAATATATATAGTTTGACGATAGCAAAACGTCTATTGTTTAAAATGATGCTCTATCCTTTATTTCACTGTGTCGCAAATTCAACACTTTATGAGGGGACAACGCTTTGCACCGCTGTGAAGTTAGTTTTATGTTGGATATTTGCAGTGTTTTCCATTAATTAACTTAATTAGTCTAACTTAACAGTCTAATTTGTTCCGTCATAGTTTCAAAATGAAGCGAAAATATTTTTACACTTTTTATAACAACAATAACATTGCTAACGGATACACATGTGACAACGTCCAGTTTTCAAAATAAGGTGTTAACACAACGTATATACAGTATGGAAATAACATTAATTGGATTATATTCACAGGAAGTATAAAACACGTTAAATTTGTCCATTAAAAGTTAAAAAGACAATAAATTTTAGGGAAATTACTTACTTATTATTCCTTTATTTAGGGATGCTGTAAAACCATTAAATAAATACGTTGGCTTTTTTGCTGTGTCATCAAATTGTTTACTAGAGCACAAAATTGTTAAAAAAAATAGTGCAAAGTTCCTCATAGATCTTGCCTATTTATTTTGCTTTCAAAGTGCACCAGATTAATGCATTAAACCCAAATGGCAAGTTAAGCACGAGAGGCTTTGTTGACGATGTGAAGCCATTGCAGTTTGGTTGGGTTTAGATACCGAAAGGTAACCCTGTCAGGTAACGTTAAATGACCTGCCCACGGACATTCAGCTTACTTTCTAGTTCACCAAGACGTGCTGTTGTTTTAGCAGCAGGAGAGCTGTATCGCTGTCTGGAGCTGCTGTGCTGCTCTGGGACTGTCTCGTCCTCTCACATTTACTTTGCAGCAGCTAGTAGCAACAGTTTGCAAACCCACAGCCTAGCTAACATTAGTTACAGTACTTGCTGTGTCGTTGTTCACTCTGTATCATGGTATTTGTCCTGGTGTTGGATTTCTCCGGAATAGCTTATCCCACTTTTATGATGCAAAGAAAAATCACGAGTTCATAATAGTTAATTCAATTTACAAAAAATGTTCTATATCAGGATATGCATCATTATTGGGATATGAAATGACCTATATGAGATTAGTCTTATCGCACAGCCCAGTGATTACCAAAATGTACGTAATTGGGGACATGACCAGAAAATGTGCACATAGTCAGGTGATAGTTTACATCATTAAATCACTTCTGTCTGGAAAAATCTTAGCTAATTTTGTATTAGTGAAGTGGGCTCTGTTCAAAATCTTACATTGCAGCAGGTTGTGCCAGGCACATATCGACGAGTTATGTACAAGGTCTAGTATGCGTCTTCATTGCTCGTCTGACATGGTAATCCTGAGGTCCTGGTCCCAGACAGCCATTAGAGAATCCAAACATGCTGGGTTTATTTTAAAAATGAGATTATACATAACTGAGAAGAGCCCCTTTTTGTTGGTGTCAAGTGTCAAGATGGATTCTATTACAGAATCTGGGGGGCGGTTAGGAAAGTGGGGGAATCGATTTTGTACAAAAAGCCAAATTTGAAAGAAGTGGAATAGAGGAGTATTTGGCAAGTTTAATTTCACTGATAAGTCCGCAAACGAGGTAAAGACACCTTTAGAGTACATGCCATTAATGGACTGGAGGCCCTTGTGTGACCAAGACCGAAAAATTCTTTTGTCACAGTTGCACACTTATCAAGGCATAAGGATTAAAAATAATAATAGAAAGTAGGTAGAATAAAGAATACATAAATATCCATCCATCCATCGTCAACCGCTTATCCTGTGTACAGGGTCGCGGGGGGCTGGAGCCAAGCCCAGCTGCCATCGGGCGAAAGGCGGGGTACACCCTGGACAGGTCGCCAAACCATCGCAGGGCCACACATAGACGACAACAACAACCGCTCACAATCACAGTCACCAATCAACCTAGGCTGCATGTCTTTGGATGGTGGGAGCAAGCCGGACCCCCCGGAGAGAACCCACGCAGATGCGGGGAGAACATGCAAACTCCACACAGAAAGGCCTGGGACGACCGGGGTTCGAGCCCACGACCTTCTTGCTGTGAGGCGACAGTGCTAACCACTGCATCAAATACATAAATATATATTTTATAATTATGCTCTTAAAGAAAAATATAAAAGGAGTGTAGGTATGTATAATATTTACATTATTAAAGAATAGTTACGGTTTAAAAGAATTGTTATGGTAGAACAGTACTAGTGAATAAATAGCAGCAGAATAGCAGCAGAGATTATCGCACATTAATCATTAAAACAGATAATATCGCACATAAACAGATAATAAGGTCCAGTTTAATAACTAACTAAGGGCCCCCCGTGTGTCAACCACTTAAAGGGAGGATTATAGAGTTTGGGGGGATGAGTCTTGCACTGAAAGTGCCCCTGTGCGTAAGCAGCACATCATGGAGTGGGTGGAAGACCTTGTCCAAGATAACATGTAGCTTAGACAGAATCCTCTTCTCTGACACCACCGACAAGAGTGTCCAGCTTCACCCCCCCAGTGTCACTGGCCTTGCGAATCAGTTTGCGAGTCAATTAGGAAATTGATTCTCTGCATTTAACTCATCTCTCAAGGGAGTGCCACTATGCAGTGCCCGGGGACAAAGTCCAGATCTTTCCCATTGTCACTGGTCAATGGCATTAACTGGGGAAGAAAGGAGATGTAAGTGACTTTGAATGTGGCATGGTTGTTGGTGCCAGACGGGCTGGTCTGAGTATTTCAGAAACTGCTGATCTACTGGGATTTTCACGCACAACCATCTCTAGGGTTTACAGAGAATGGTCTGAAAAAAAGAAAATATCCTGTGAGTGGCAGTTGTGTGGACGAAAATGTTTCGTTGATGACCGAGGTCAGAGGATAATGGGCAGACTGGTTTGAGATGACAGAAACGCAACAGTAACTCAAATAACCACTCGTTACAACCAAAGTATGCAGAACACCATCTCTGAACGGACAACACATCGAACCTTGAAGCAGATGGGCTACAGCAGCAGAAGACCACGCCGGGGGCCACTCCTGTCAGCTAATTAACTTTTCAACGATATTATATTTTTCTGAGATGCACCTGTAGTCTACTTACGTTTTTAGGAAGGCCATATTATTCTCCTAGTATCTCCTACATACGAGTTTCTGCGCACTTTGGCTTTACTCAGTCTTTGTTGCATCTCAACATCTGTGCTGTCATAGCAGTGTCAATTTTCTTTTCTATTCTTTGGAGATTGGAGGAGACTTCTTTTTTGCTGTCCTCAATTGCTATGAATCTCTTTTCCATTGTGAATTCACCTGCCATTGTTTAGCACACAGTAAGACTGTTCAAGCGAGCATTTCAAAAAACATACTCTTAAAGCTCTGTAGGATTAATGCTCAGTTCAGTTTCAAATCTTTTGTTTTGTATATTACATGTTCTTTTCAACACATTCTAATGTCATTAAATGACCACTGAGTGTCATAGAATGTAGTACTTGTAAATATTTTAAAGGTAGTGTGAAAATACTGGTTAAGGACAATCAGGCATTGAGCTGTGAGGCATTGAATGTGGCCAGTAATGGCAGTGCTTGCTTGGTTAATATCTTGTACTGATGGGTGGTATATTTTTGCACAGGGATTCCTGATGTTATGTTTTATATGGGGGGTTATTATTGTTTTGGGAGAGTTTGTTAATTTGAGTCTTAGTTTGGTACATGTGGTTTGATTTATTAAAGCCAAGGTTTGGATTTATTATTTATCTTTTATCGTAATAACCTGCGCACTACTGGCCCCTGCCCAGGGACTGCAGTTGAGAATGACTATTTAGCTATGTTTGGTACAATACATATATTGTGCATTATCCCTGTCAAATAAACAAAAATAAATCAAATAAAAAGTTCAGTATGACTTTAGACAGACAGGCTCTAGTGCAGTGCTCACACATGCACATCCTTTCAATCTGCCATCTTATCTACAGAGAATTATTGCAAATATGAGAACATATCTAATTTTAACAACATTTTGTATGTGGTAGCAGTAGTAGTTGCATTAGTAGTATTAG
This sequence comes from Micropterus salmoides, assembly GCF_014851395.1. NCBI lineage: Eukaryota > Metazoa > Chordata > Actinopteri > Centrarchiformes > Centrarchidae > Micropterus > Micropterus salmoides. Next base: position 35,725,132 of record NW_024044570.1, read on the forward strand.
CAGCAGTAGGGTAATTTTTAATGTTAAACTTACCAATAGTTTGGTTGACTGTCTCATGTTTAGCCAGGCTCATTAGGAAGCTGTAGTAAGAGACTTTGTCCGTCTGTTCCAGTGCTTCCCTCATACAGGACCTGGGGGGATGACTGCACACAGACACAAAAAGCTCAAGTCAGCTAAAATACACACACAACACTACTCCTGTTTGTGTTCAGCTGCTGCATACTCAGATCAGGGCCACTGCTTGACATTTTAGTGTCCTAATCCAGATAGCCACTAGCACCCCAGAGGAAATTTCTTTTCATATTAAAATAATTCTCATTATCATCATAACATTTAATTAAATTTTATTCATCCTCACTAAACTTCTAGTCATCTCATCACCACTGTACACAGCAGACACACAGGTGGATTTATGGAACCTTTGGTAGCATACTGTACAGTACATTTGTACACTTGTAGTCAAGACCGCCCAAACCAAGACCAAGTCAACACCAGAGTTTATCGAGACCGAGACAAGTCCAAGACTTTTAGGGGCTGAAACCGAGTCAAGACCAAGACCAGTTCCCCACATTACATGACACACAATAAAATGTGGAACGAGATCATAGGTGCTTCTCAAATAGATCTGAAAAATCCACATTCCCATTAAAAACACCCACATACAAACACTAAGAGCTGAAATCAATTTAAACATCGTTATTTAACACTCCTTTCCCATGTTTACCATCCCCTTAACAACAGAGCTGGGCGATATGGCCAAACATGTTATCACGATAAATAACGCCATATCATTCGAAGTAGATAATTAACACGATAAATGTCAAATTGTTATTTCTTTCAAATTTAAAGGCACGTTGTCACCACATGCCCAGTCCTCAGTCTCTAATAAACTATCTGCATTTGCTACTTTACGCAATATGTTAACTACATTAGGTAGCTGGTGCACCTGGCTGGTGGCAAATAACCGACAAGGAACCAGGAACAGCAACTGAAACTAGTGCCTTGAGAGTGTATACATAAATAAGCTTGATAACTCTGCTAACGTCACGTACACATAGCTTACCTTTCTTTAAGCAGTTTTTCTAAGTAGCAATAAAACTTAGTAACCTGTTGCCAGCCGTCTCCGTAAGGTTCCACTGCAGAATTTACAGATTGCAGTGTGGTTTTTTCTGAATGCCGTTTTACAGCTTGATTATTTATAGTTTAGATAGCTAAATGTTATTATGAAGACATTGCTGACATATCCTCCTGCTCCCAGGCAGCCTGACCTTCTCCTGTCTCCCCCATTCTCTCTCGGAGTGCGAGTCAAGTGAAGGGGGGGGGGGCAGCCATTAACAATATGCCAGTTGCTCTGTGCCAACCAATCCACGTTTTTACCAGTTGAAATATGGAGTTTGTAGTATTGCACTTGCCAAAAAGACAGGGTATTGCTCAATCAGTCCTTATTACAAGTTGCAATACATTTAAATGGCCAACACAGCGCCAATTCAGTTTTACACTTGCCAAAAGAACGATTCTACCTCACTACTTGTGACTATGAGTTTCTCAAAATAAATTGATTTTAGTCATGAGCGTTACATTTGAGTTACGGCTGATTATAGCTCACCCAGTCCTTTCAACCTGTTGAAATACATTTAAAGGGCCAATACACCCAGTAACAAGTAGTCGCTCTGCGCTTCTCATGTCAACAGACACGGAGACAAGCGCTCCGCGAGTAATCAGAAGGTGCTCTATAGTAACCATGGCAACGGGTTCTGTGCGCTACTGTATTCCTACTTAGCCTAACTTAAAGTAAAACTATAAGTAACGTTAGTTGATAGGCTATATTATTATATATATATTATTCATATAGCTGATCAATCTAGTCATACAAACACCCTCCTGTTAATGTCCTGGTAACTGTTCAGAGAACAACTACATTTCAGGGAAATCACGGCGAGGATCAGTCTCTCATCCATCTTCTTTTTGTGCTGTGCGTCGCGTAGGCTACAGAAAATTCAAGTCAATTCAACGTGTGCGTGAGACGAGCACGACCGTGACAGTAGCAAATAAAGCTAAACTGTACATACAGATAAGATTTTTTGTATTTAGGGCCGAATACATGACTTTAGTAAACATGTAGAAAATAATTTATTTCATTTGTAAAACTTTTTTATAAAAATATACTTGTTCTAAGAATTGTAGATCAGAGAATGAGTTTTAACACCTTCTGATATATTAGAATTAATAGTAATTTACTATACAAGTCTACATTATGTTTACTGAAATTCTGATAATTATTAATTTATTATTTAGAGAGTGTGTTGTTGCCATATATTGTACATTGTCTCTCTCGACTTCCATTTTCTGGCAGTTATGTGGTTTCTTGTAAAGAGCAGGTTTCTAGACTGGGTGTCTGATCCCAGTGAGTGAGGGCCGTATGGTTTATGTGTTTCACCTGTGTTTGAACCTGTCACAGAGGGCGTCTATACACTGAGCCAGGGTGGACGGCTCCACCCCGTCCTGCTGCTGCTCCTCCTTGTCGTTCTCCTCTGCAGTCACAGAGGGGAGCTGCTCAATGGAGGTGGACGTGGGGACGATCACAGTGTTAGGACTCTTCCCTGATAACAGATCGTGGTAGATCACCAGCACGCTGTCCAGGAACTCTACAGAAACAGGGGACAAAGAGTAGCTGGAAATGGGTTTTGACTGCTAACCTTATCGTTCATCCAAAATTAAATTTAACTCCATGGGGTCCACTTCGGATATAATGATTCCCCCCTCACTACTGCTAGTTAGTAATTATTTTCATATCAGATATCTGACCACAGAGATCATTCCAGTATGGTTTACAAGACGTTTCCTAAACAGAGTCACATTTTCTCTCTGTCCTAAGGTGAGCAAAGCTTCTCATCCTAAAACAATTTGAATCAACAATCAGATAGTTTTACCCCATAATGACTAAATATTCAATCAGTCCATATTGAAAGTTCGGTCTTATTAAACATAAGCAGAACATATCAGTTTCTAACAGCCTCCACTCAAAATATTGGTATAGGAATCCAACTAGAGAGCATCAAATTGTCCCTTTAAAGTTACTCTTTAAAACTTGGTTCAATCGGGGCGGCAGTAGGATTAGGCTGGGAACTGGAGGGTCGGCGGTTTGAATCCAGCTCAGACCAGTTGCAGAGTTGCGAAGTGTGGACTGGTAGCTGGGGAGGTGCCAGTTCACCTTCTGGGCACTACCGAAGGTGGCCTTGAGCAAGCCCCTGAACCCCTAACTGAACTGTGAGTGGCAGCCCCCTCACTCTGACATCTCCCCGAGTGTTACTGATATGGGTCCTGTCTGTGTGTGTTTCAAACTTGTGTGTATATTACCAACAATATTTCCCCTTGTGGGATTAATAAAGTATATCTTCTTCGTTTTGAGAAATAATAGGAAACTAATGCTTATCGCTGACACAGAAACAGTAGTTTCTATTGTACCTTGGTAGTAGAACTGCAGCTGGAAGGCATAAAGAAAATCGGAAAAAGACATCAGACAATCTATGGCGTCGTCCATCAGAGCAATTCTATAGGAGAGTAAGAGAAACACATGATCAGTCTACTGTCAACCAGATCAGCCCAGTGGTGATGTATGCAACATGAAAACAAATGTAAAAATATTGCCTGATAAATGTGAAGGTCAGAGGGAGAAGATTCTGCACACCATGACCAAGAAATAATATTACATTTTTACAACACTGCAACAGACACGCACTGTTTCTGTATTCCAAGTAGTGAGTTATGAATGTAAATAAAAATGTTACACTTAACGTAATCTTTGAGCCCAACTAACTTTCAACCTATTCAATGCTCGCTTCTCTGCTAAAGTTCCTTTTTACAGCATGAGAGCCAGCGCAAAGCCTCTCTACCATTCTTCATCAGCAGAGCGGCCGGACCACTGGTTATCAGCTATGTGTCTCTGTCCAGCACTGGACTGCTAAAACTACGTGTGGGGATTAGCAGCTACGAGCCAGGCTAAATTAGTTTAAGAAACCAAATACGTTTCAGAACAAAAATCAGGAAACGGTAACACAGGTAAAGCCAGCATATCACAAGCATCATATTAGATAAAAGTACAGGCATGAACTGTGCGATGTCCCAGACAGCAAGTATTGCTCTAAATATTCCAACTGCTCCCTTTTCCGATACTAAAATCAATATTCTTTATGTTGAAACGCTTGATATCTTGGACACTGTGACATCAAATTGGACAAATACCATTCTCAATTACACCCTTAAGATCACGCAAGGCAAATATATGGACAAAAACACTGTGCACATCTACAGAGAAATACAGAAAGCAACAACAATTAAATCCACACCTGAATGGGCAAAATATCTATACACAGCACCTAGAAGGAGGAGGAGGAGTTTGGCCACTGATTTCTTTAGGTATCTACAAATTAGACCATTACTGAACAAACATGGGGAAACCAATAAAAGTTTCTCAATTCAATGGAATCACATGACTACTTTTACAAGAAACAAAAGTGGGAGGCACAATTTGGAAACAAAATCTCTGTGCCGACATCTGTTATGAATCACATCAAGAAACTTGCTTTAAAAGCTGGAGAGAATTTAAATGGAAGCTATAGGGAAGATATTTTAGAACACCTCACACAGCAGGGAAGACTGGGTCATCATCTTTCCACAGCAGCTGGAGGAATTGGTTCCAATATTATCTTTTTTTTTTTTTTATGTAATACAGGTCAATAATGAGAACTGGGACATGATAATAAAGTGGTTGTTGTAGCCAATTTCGGTGTGTGCTATATGTTGTGTGTTAGTGGTAAGTTGTATAGGGGTTGACGCTCTTCCACCTGCACACCAGGGGGCATGGGCAGGGAATCAGAGTGTTAACAGTGGCTATATGAGGAAGTCACAGGTGAAAAGCGAGAGGGAATTACGATCTGGGGAAGCCACACAATTTTTCAACCATGCATGTGTGTATCTTGGTGATGGATTTTGTCATGTCCTTCCGTTAGCATCATGTTTACTGTTTTTTGCATATGTACGAGCTCCGTTTACGTCATTATGCAAGCAGCAGTGTTTTGTAAGTAATTTTATTCTGCACAACATAAAGTGTTAACTGCATGCCGTGGCAGACCTGATTTTTTGCATCATTACTCTGCTTCAATGGACGGATCACGCCGATGTTGGGAAGGCAGAAGCACAGCGCTCCAGCTGATTCCACTCAGTGAATGCCGACAAGAGAAACTGGACACGAAATGAAAGTAGGCTAAAGCAACACCAAAGAATAACCGTTGGATTGTTTTGGAATTGTTTTAAGCTGCGTGAAATAGATTGGACTTCTCACAATTAGGATACAGGTAAATCATGCTTCAATTCTAAAATAAAGCTTTCGGTAGCTTGCCTAAATCATTATCAAAATGAGTAACGTGGATTTAAATGCACCTGTCAATCAAAGCGAAATGGAGAATGAACTTGGTAAAAGACCAGTTAAACTCACGGTTAAAGCTTTGGAAGAGAGGAGGGAGGGCGTTTCCCAAACTTTGTCTGAGGGGAGGTCCGCAGTCTCAGACTATGAAAACCCCTGATGTAGACTGTTTATATTGGGAAATGTGAATAATAAAAAAGGGGAAGGGTGTAGTGTGTTGTCTGTGGTATGGCAGTATACTGACCTGGCTGCATTCTGCACCAACTCCACGGGGAAGTCTGGACACAATAACTGCAGTAGAGACCGGAACTCCAGCACGGACAGTAAGTCTGGAGTACAACAAGCCATAAAACTAACTTTAGTTACAGAATACACATCAATGAACCACTGATTTCAAAGCAATGGTGGGGTTTGCAAGTCAATTAATACATATTTGGCAACTGATGACAGTACACTACTGTGTATTCCTATTATTAATTCACTTAAAAAGTCAGTTCAGGACTTCCGATACGAGTCTTATGTTATAATACATACCTAGCCTTATACAAAGGTGAAAGTGCATTTATTCAATTACTTTCACCATGTAACCATCATCAAAAGAGAAAATGTACTATTCTGATTATTTCTGGCTCGCACTCACCTCCACTCTTGCCGATCTGTCTGAAGCATCTCCAGAAGACTCTGATGAAGGAGACTCTATTATGAGGAGTGGCCCTGATATAGCTATACTCTCTAAAGAGGATGTGGTTACTGTTCTTCACACTGCTGAAACTACACACACACACACACACACACACACATTAAAAAAGAAGGAAACTCCACTCTATCTCAAAATCCATGTAATCAGTTAGATAAAAATGATACACAAGATGCACTAAATTGCATTTACTTCCATCAATGATCTTAGTTAGCATGGACAGTCCTGAAATAGAAATTTGATCTAGTTTTGTAGAGATGTTCCACTGTTTAGATTACATCAGCTACATGCTGTACATTCAGAACAAAAGTGGTAAAGATGAATGTGTATCACTGGCTTTTTGCATCACATTTACACATATACAGTAAGCATGAACTGTATATTTGATCATCTATTTCATTATTTGAACATTTCAGAAGACCACAGAAGTGTGATCAGATGTGCAAACATATATTGTTACACATTAGCATATATTAGCACTGGTTTGGGATACGTTTGGAAACTAGCCACGACAATGGTAATAGAATAAATATGGCTATACACTGTAGACCTACCATTGGACAACCTGTTTATGGGGGGTTTGCGCTTTGCAACATGCAAATACATGTTAATTTGTAGTGAATCTCCAGTTTTATTATGTTCTGTCCATTTCACCTTTGTGGACGTATGACGTATGTAATTTAAAAATGTTTTCCCATGTCAGCTGTTCAGGCCTACAGGAGATCCCTCCCTGTAACTGTACATGTGTGTGTGTCGAGTGTAACATACTATTCAGCGAAGTAGCGTATCACCCCAAACTGGATGTATTCCTCTTTATGTTCCAGCAGCTGGGTCACGGCATCATTCAGGTAAAACAACACATTGCTGTCCGCTGGAACAAAAATTAACACAAGCACGGATATAAAGACACAACTGTATCAGTTAGCTGACAGTTTCAAGAACGTGATTGGCAATGCGCTGATTTTGAATGAGACAGATCGCTGAATAGATATCTCACGATTGTATAATTAAAATGAGCACAAATATGAGTTAGCTAAAGAGCTAAACTGCACAGCTAACACAACCTACCGAGATATTCGTCAACGGGAGCGGTGGAATTAAAACGGTTCATTGTGTGCGTCCTTCGTTGAAACGAACATTAATACATTTAAAACGTAAGGTTATGTAGCTATACTCGGAGAACTGTCTAGCTGCGTATGTTACACTTAATCATTTCATTTCATTTCTGTAGCCGTGGGCTGTTGCTAGCTACCATAGCACTGTTGGCTTCTGGGAAACAGCCGGATGTTGTGAGTTACATTAATTAAATCCCCCGAACAACACAACATAGAATAGTTCCTCTGTTGTTTTCCATAATAATAATCATCATTATAATTAGGAAATAATAACCTTAAGTTGTAGGTTCATTAGCTTGTGTTATTTTTCATTTAAATGCTGTGTTTGTGTTTTAGGCTTATTATTACTATTTCAGTAACATGTCTGTTACATTTAAGCTTAGTTGTGTTGTTTCTGGACTTCAGAGAGAATTAAATAAAACTGTGACATCTCATGTCTCTGTCTGTGAGTCTGTGCTTGCAAGATAAGAACTACAGTACTCTCAAAGCCACACTTTATTCTGTTTTGTAGGCGATGCCTGCTCGGCATAGAGAGCAATCACCATTTAGAGTTGTTGGTAGAGAACGTGGAATGTAAGCCTGTTTACAATGGCATTCAAAAAACTAAAATGGTTTTCTGTACTTGAGTGTGCTGCTACATTTAAGTTAAGAATTGTCCAACAGATTTTACAGAATATGGTGGTCTTTTCAACACTGTGTTTACAGTGGCTCCAGATGTGTCAGTAGTTCAGAACCCAATTTTAGTTTTTTACTGTCTGGACTACATGACAGACCTTACAAATACGTTGCATGTATGGAATTAGAAGAATAATCTAAAGCCAGTCATATCACTTAGGTGTGAAGTCAATACATGCTATGGACCAATAATGAAAATATTTTCATAGTTACGGGGAGGAATTAATTTCAGAGCAGCCAATCAAACATTTTCCTGGGATATGTGATATACGTGATCGTCCAATCAGCAAAGGAATGTCATACCTTGGGGCGGGCCATAGTTCAAATGCAACCAATCAGTGCCAAAGAAAACCATTAAACTTTCGCTAATGAGTAAAATGTTTAAACCTCGTCCTCGTAACAGGACGCGATGTGAAGGAGCGAGAATCAGATTGTTCCAGGCTTTCAGGGTGTCCTATATGTGTGGCATCGCGCTCTATCTATCTCGCGCTTACTGTAACCAGAGCCCTTGAGAGAGCCCTCTCTGTAGGCCCTGGCTATATCGAGGAAGAGACGTGAACCTAACGTTCTGTGACGTGTGCTGATCTTTCCTTGTCCGTATTTTGATTCTTCATGCACTATCAATGTGTATATGTAGTCTGAATAACATAACTTTATTCAATGAGCACTCAATCTTGCACCATGTGTCTCCGCCCCTCCTCTGTCTCCCCGCCCTTGGAGGCATTTCAAAAAGCTGCAACAAGTTGGACATAAGCAGCAGCGAAAGGACCGGAAACTGGTGTTCATTTGTTTTTTAAAATAAGACATGTCTGTCTATGATGGAACATGGCTCAATTGCACAGAAAGATATACAAATAAATAAAACTGTATTTTGCTATTTTAGCTTACTAAAGATGTTTATCAATACTCTAAATATGTTCGTTTACGCGATCATTTGTACTAAGAGACAACTTCAACTCCAGTTTTATTTTCGAACCGGATGTTGTGTTTCGTCTCCTGGATGGTACTGGCAACGCTTGTATAAAGCTCAGCTTGGCTTCTCCGTAGTGATCCCATTATCCTCCCCATCTAACTGGACAGCCAGCATCGCATTGTCTCCTAAAGACGCAAACAGGTATTCTAACGACATACAATTATTTTCTTATTTTAGTTAAAACTCGTGACGTTATTTGGGCCTGGGCTAGCAGGCTAGGTTGTTGTGTTTCTGCAGCTGTCGCTGAGAACTGCGTTGTTAGGCCTGTCTGTGTTGGCGCGGATGAAAGGTTAGCTCGTAGCCTTGTTTCTAAGGCGGCTAACGCTACGGACCGCTAGTAATGAAACAATAAGGTTTAAATATGAACAGGACCTAATACGTTTATAGCACAAATGCTAACAAGCTACATATTGGTCGTCAGTGCGAGCTGCTTGTATTTTTGCTGAAGCGGCTTTAACCAGAATGAGCGGGTTGACGTGCTAACATAGCAACTGTTACTGTAGTTGCTAAGTTAGCTGGTTAATGCCGATCAGTCTGCCCAGCTAACAACTAACCACTGCTAAGTTAGTTAAGATGCTGACCACATCGCCTAAGCAAACAGAAAACAACACTGGGGACAGTCGATGAAATGGATAACGTTAGGTGATACTACAGCTTGGAAACGGTTGCCGACCTAACGTTAATTGATTATGAGTGGCTGTGTTTCAGGGTGCAGTCTGACGTTAAGTTAGTTTGAGAATGCACGCAGAGTAACATAACCATACTGTTAACGTTACTGAGAGGAACGTATGGTGTGCAGGGACTGTGCACAGCTGTCCTAGTGTGGTTTCTCAAAATTTCAAGTTTTTAGTTTGTCTTAATTCAGTGATATTTAAAGTCCTCGTGTGTTCATTCTTGTATGCAGGTAACACTGTGTCAGATTCTGGCGGTTTGCTGCTTCCTCTCTCATGTCATGCATGTGAAACACAACTTCTAAATGGCCTTAACGTTACAGCTGAGTGATATATTGACGTATGACTCTTGTGATAGCTGTGTGGCAGGTTTTCATATGTGGTTTTGGGTAAACTATTGCAATCTAATGTAAATGTGTCCTATTTTATTGATTTATGTGTACACTATAAAGCTGATTCAGATTATTACAGTTCAGTAAACCTCTCTGAACTAGGGGTCCGTGAGTAGGGGTTGGCTAGATGAGCAATTCAAAAACTTGCTTTAAAAGCATGCTTCAGGATTGTTAAAATGTACGTTTTGTATTTATGATGGTTTCATGTCTTTAAAATGACACTTGCACTTTTAAAATTTTATTTTTTACTAAAGTTAAACCTCAATGTGCATGAAAATGCAAAGTGTGAGAAATATTAGCATTACTCAGAATAGTTTACACTTTTCATTAAGAGAATCTCTAAATAAAATTTTTATGCATTTTGCAATATTATGAATAACTTACCCGCGACCCTGTACACAGGATAAGCGGTTGACGATGAATGGATGGATGAATAGCTTATGGCTAATTATGTAAATTGTTTAAAAACATGTAATTACACTGAAATATAACATTTTATTCCATATTACTGCTTCACCAATTGACACAAGCAGTTAAGCTACACGAGGCCACTGTTTGAAGAAATTGGCAGTGGAATAACAAGCATGCCGGTCAACGGAACTTGGTGTTTTATTTTATTTCAGTGTAGAAACATCATCTGACATGAAGAGCCCTTCACGTCTTTTGGCAAGGTGATTGGCTCTTGCAGCAGGATCAGCGTTTACTCGTGCTCTGTGAGGAGCCACCTTTTCCTTGTTTCAAAGTGTCATCTGTTGGGGGAAATAAAGCTCTGTTATGTATTAAAAGAATAGAATATTTTCAGCGACTTTCCCTTGCTGCCAAAAAGCCATTTCCTCTGGAGCTACATTTTCTCAACTTTAGAACTTCGCATTCCTACACAAGTGCAACTTGGCTGTACAGTGTAGTACACCGCTGGAGATCAACTGTTTGGGTCAGACTTTCAGCGGTTTATAGAAGAGAATGAATGAAAGAAATTTTAAATGAGTGACCTTGACAGCAACAACGAAATTCCGCTCACTGTACACTTTATTGTGTGTTGTACCGATGTATGATTTGATTAGAGAGACTGCTGTCACTCAGTTAAACGTTTCCATATGCGCAGTAAAGTCACAGCAAATGTTGTGGGACACTTAAGCAGCAAAACTAAAAACTACAGGGACCTGGCGGTTTTGTAACGGTAGAAATGCGGCAGAGGATGCTGTAATGTTATATGGATCAGATATGCCCAACACTTGCAGTTTGTGTTCATATCTTTCTTTTTCTTAAGTTGAAAGGTGATCCAAATAAAATTTTATTGCTTTTGCGGCGTCTCTACAGGGGGAGTCGCGGTGTGAGCCGCTATGTTTGTCCATTGTTTTGCCCTCCAGGTCACCGCACATGTCACGTGACTGAAAACTATGAATTGGGAGACTTTTCACCCACCTGCTGTTAATCAGTCAATAAATTTTTATGACCCGGTCAACCCAAGCTGTGGACTACTGCGATCAGTCCATCACTAGCCTGTATTCAACAATAAAAACATCAGTAATGTCAAGGTGAAATGTCATTAGCGATGAAGTTGGAACAGAGCCTCGGGCGCTACACAAAAGGTGAATAGCGGAACATTTGATCATCTTTAAAAAACGAATACAACTTCTGAATACAAAAGGAACCCTGCAGAGTCCTGCTCTTGCCGTGGTTTGTATATTCCAGCTGTGTGTCGCCTCTTTAATACGTCATGGCTGTGGAAACACCGGTGTATCCTCGCTCACAGCAAGCCTCCTCGCTCCTCGAGGTGCATTTTAGGAAGTGAAGTGTCCTTTTAAGGTGGCGTGCTGAGACCGTTTTTTGTGTAACAGGAAGGAGAACAGAGGAGAGATGAGACGTCCCACCTGATGAGAACCCTTTATCATCAGGGCCCAGTTGTTCAAAAGTAATCTGATCGGAGTTCGGCTATCAGATTGGATCAAATCTTGAAAATGGGTTGTTCAGAAGAAATAAAGGATTCTGAAAACTGATCAGATCGCCTAATCCAATCCTTCAGTTTGTGGAGTTCAAAACGTTTTAGTAGGATTGGGATCCCTTTGATCCAAAAAATCAGGTTTATCCTGATCCTAACAGAAGGGTGGATTCAGGGTGGATTCAGGGTGGATTTCAGAAACAAAATGTCATAAAACTTGAAATTTTATACAACATTTTATCATGTAGTAGCCAATATAAAAATGTATCTATATTTTGCACTTGATTTGTTTCGACTTTACAGTGATAAAGTCGACATTACCTGTAAGCCATTCAGTAAAGTAAAAAATAAATAATCCCCCCCCAAACGGATGTCAGTAACAAACAAAATTAATGCATTTATTTTCAATAGTCACTTATCACTGGCATTCAAAAGTAGTCTGTAACAATTGCATCGCTTATTGCAGGTCCAGTCAGTCCCTCATTCTGAGATCGCCGCCTAAAAGCTCAAAGCTGCTCTCTGAATGATCTTTATTTGAACTATTGGACAACACATGCTCAAAATATCCAGTGTTTCTGTGAATAAGTATTTGTTTTATCTTTGGGATTTTTGTGTTTCAGATGGGGGGGGGGTCTGACTGTTTTAAAGAAATAGAAAATAAAAGGAAATGTTTGTTCTTTTACTGTACATTTTCTGTCTCTTCAAATAAAAGTGACCCCACGCTGGCTGTTCTACCTATTGGGCTTTATATAATTAGCAGAGTTAGGATATGTAGTCCCATTTAGAGAAATCCAGACTTGGTAATCCTGAAAAGTATCTGGAGCAGGGCGATCCAATCTAATGTTGCTTTTGAAAAACTGGCACAAAAGTAAAGAGGGGTACGTGATCGGGGATAGCAAAACATGGGATTTCATTCTGATCCAGATTAACTTTTTGAACAACTGGGCCCAGGACTAAACCCAAAGTACTCTATTAAACAGGAGCAGAGGCCTTTTTCTGTTTACTTGTCCTGTAGAATTATCCCAAGATGACGTCAGGCAGTTTCTCGCGGCACTGCCCGCCTACGTTGAGGGCGTACACAGACCAGCTCAATACAGCATCTCCATTTCAGTTTAATAGAAAGAGGAGTGTCTGTATTTTGACAATTTGAGTCATACCGACGGGATTTCTAAATTCCCTGGTATACTGAGACCGCCCAAGCCTAGTTAGTAGCCCATTGATAACTCCTAAGATGTGTGACGAGTGGACACGTCGTTGAAGAGTTATTAGTTTTGACCATGCTTGCTCATAATAGAAATGTGTCTCGGCTGTTTCCCGGGTTAGTTTGCATTGCTTATGTGTAAGACTGCCTGCAAGACATTATTTTGCAGAGATGTGGATGTCTTTAGCCTGTTTACTAGACTGGTATGGATCAATATGAAATATGAACCCCTTCCTGTATGTGCATTAGACAATCGCATGCTTTCGCTTTCAAATGGAAGTAAGTGCGTGCCTGGGAGTGGGTGACTGATGCTGCAACTTAAGAAATTACTTTAGACGATTTGGACTCCGACAATAAAGAATCTTTGACTAACTCTTACAGGACTTGAGATTGCAGAGACTGTAGCAGGAACTGAGCCATTTGTTATTAAGCAGTTGTGTCTGCTTCAAAAATCCATTATTGATTGGGCTCTGGTAAAAATCCCCCATGTTTGTTTTCTGAAAAAAGGAATCTGCCCATGTTCTAATATTCTTTTGTATCCATTTGGGGGAAAAGTTTGAAAACCGCTGATCTAGATTACATACTGCCGATGGGTGAATGGATCTTATTTGTTTACAGCAGCACGATATTTGTGTGGATGATGTATTATGTTGCACCCTCTCTAAATTTGGAAATGGCACTAAATGCAGGGCCTTTGTGTGTATTTGTTTATCTCAATTATTGGGAGTATAGTTTGCTACGGTTCAGTCCAAGTGTTGATGAATGTCCCCAGCAGAGCTGTGAATGATGCTGAAAAGCCAATTAATCTGATGAAATTTGGAGTTTTGTTTTGAAGCAGTGCTCTGCTGACAGTAAAAGTTCTGTGATGATTTTCAGGGTGCATCAGTAAACCACAGATGAATGTCATGAAGGAAAGTCGCTAATGCTGTTGTTTTTTTTGTTTGGTTTTTTTTCCAGTTGAGTACCTTTTTGGGGAAGCCCACCCGCCCCCGAGTGGCAGCCATGGGGGACGATAGCGAATGGATGAAGCTTCCCATCGACCAGAAATGTGAACACAAGGTGACTGATATTTGTCCTCTATGTTCTCTGCAGTTTAAAAAGACTTCCCTTTAGTCAAAGAATGACAAGAGCTGTTTGTCATATCTCACCCACAATACAGTAGGGACCTCGCTGCTGCTGTTCAGTCTCAGTATTAATGAATGCATGCAGAAGGTCACGTGACCGTATTTAGGCAAGAGGGCAGAGCTGGGGTGCATATGCATTGCTACACCTGACGGGTCGCCATGGTAGTGACTTGTCAATCACAAGGTAGCCACGCCCTAATGCATCCCCTGCTTTATCATCTATTTTCCTCTAAATGGGACCATCATTTTAGAATAAACATCATGCTGTAGACCATAAACTCATGATTTACTGAGGTAATAAATGAGAAGGAGGGTCATTCTCTCTTACGCTTACATAAAATCTGACTTCTTTTTGCAGCCTGTAGAGTCGCCCCCTGGTGACCACTATAAAGAATGTAGGTTTAAGACTTGTTCACCTGTCTAAGTGTCCCTTATGGTGTGTTCACATACAATGCAAATTTAATCCTCTCAACACTTTCCTCGGAAAGTGCAAACACTGGACAAATGCCAAAGAGTTCACACACAACCCAATAAAGTGAATAATCACAACCTGATCTACAGCTGTATGAACCCAAAGTAAACATTTATTTTACATTTGATTTAATATCAATAAATGGATCAAAGTGATGCCGAAATAATAATATGATGCATGATTTGTTAAACATATGAACTCATGCTTTGTCAGGTCTGTCAGCAGGACAACAACTTTTTAAATGTTTGTTTTTCTGAATGGAGTTCAGATCAGCAGCAGCGCTGCTCCAGGCTCTTTCTTCTACACTTCCCCGTACTTTAGCAGCAGCATTTCACTCCCCCGCTCTGCCTGGTCCTGATAGGCTGATAGGCTTCTTCGCATCTTCCGCACCACCTGGAGCAAATTCGCATCTTTGCATTGACTTTGTATGTAATCAAGTGGCGTGAAACGCTGGATTCGTCTTCAGTGTGAACACACCTTGATACAGACATCCTTTTTCTAACTAGGAACTATTAAGGAATGTGTTCACTTGCATCTAGTTTTGTTCTCTCTCTTACAGGGGGGATAAAAGAAGCTGGACTGGAAGGGTTTAACAAACCCCAGTTGATTTTAACTTTGTATACCTCTTTCAGTTTCTGTTCTTTACCAGTTTCTCTCTGACTCTTTCTCTTCTTCAGGTGTGGAAAGCCCGTCTGAATGGTTATGAAGAAGCTCTCAAGTTGTTCCAGAGGATAGGAGATGAGAAGAGTCCAGAGTGGGGGAAGTACCTGGGACTGATAAAGAAGTTTGTCACTGACTCTAATGCTGTGGCTCAGCTTAAAGGCCTGGAGGCTGCCCTGGCCTTCATTGAGAATGCCCATGTAGCTGGCAAGTAAGTAATTTTCCTGCCAAGTTTATTCAAAAGTCTGGCATTAGCGAGCATTCAGACAACAAAAATAGCCCTGATGGACAAATCACTGTAGTCCATCAGAGATAATGGGGTGACTTTTTCGTAGTAAATAAAGGAGGAGACACAGAGGATGTAGTGATTAGGCTTGGGTATCATTAGACTGTTTTCAATTAAATTCTGTTTCTCATTGATTCCCTGATGTGATGTGTTTTGTTTTGTTTGTGTGTGTGTGGAGGACTGTTAGGGCCTTCTGAAATCTGTTTAAATTTGTGCCAGGTATCATTTTACTTTTGCTGATTGAAGGATTGTTGCTGGTGTTCTGACAATTGCCTATGGAGATGTGCTACTTTGCAGTTCTTTGTATGCATGTTGACGCTGTCAAACTCTGAGACACCCTTCAAACATGTAAGTAGCCTAGCTTGTAAGGATAGCTACATTATAGTAACATATGCACGTTAGCGCGATGTACAGAGCTGCTCGTCAATATTGACTGCGAGATAATAACAACCTAATATCTTGTGTTCATAAGATAAAAAAATATGATCTTACAGGACTTGGGGGGGGGGGGCTCGGCTCTGTAGGTTGCACGTGTGAGTAGCTGTAAAAAAAAAAATCATCGCAAAATGCAAGCATTTGGTCACAGTCTGGAGCCCTGCCTTGAAGAAATATAGCCTGTATTTGCAACAATACAGGGTTAACACGGTTAGGTATCATCATTTTTTACTGGTACCCGAATCTTTTCTATCTTGGTTCCCAACCCCAGTGGTGATCAGCGTTGGGCAAATTACTTATTAATGGGTGGAAAAAGTAACTATTTACAGTACTCGTTATGTGACTATATTACTGTCACTACCTCCCCAAAACAAAGCCGTCTCTCCGGACTTTTCAACCAAGCATATTTGTAACGGCTGCAAGGAGTATGTGTGTGTTTTATTTTTTTTAAACTTAACGTTTCTTAACACTGTTGGCTGGAGGAGAAAAGAGCAGTAATCAGTGCTTTTACAAAACCTAAAATGTTGCTTTACGCCATACTTTCTTTCTATAAGTTTTCACGTCGCAGATGCTTCAATACATTTGATGTAGAATTGTTTGCAGTTGAAAGCTTTTTGCTGGTCACACAAAGTTTACAACAAACCACAATGTTCTTTGCATCTTAGATTGTGACACTGCCGTGCAGTTAAGGATTGTATGTGCAGTAATGCAGCCTGACTTGGGTTAGTAACTGTAATAATATAACTGTTTTGGAAATGGTAATCTGTTACACTACCGTTACCGAGTAACGTGTTACTGTCCAACACTGGTGATCAGTGATGTCAGTGGTGTAGGTGAGTGGATGAAGAGGAATGTGAGTATGGACAGTCTCTCTGAGGAAAGAGAAGC
The DNA here is from genome assembly GCF_014851395.1 of Micropterus salmoides. Taxonomy (NCBI): domain Eukaryota; kingdom Metazoa; phylum Chordata; class Actinopteri; order Centrarchiformes; family Centrarchidae; genus Micropterus; species Micropterus salmoides. The sequence goes on from NW_024044570.1 coordinate 35,742,082, forward strand.
TGTAGTGCAGGGAGCATTAAGCGCTCCCAGCTATACTGACAGCACAGCCCCACCCACCATTTACTTGCAAGACAATAGGTCTTATTTATTTTTCATAGCAACTTATGACAATATTGATACAAGGACACCGGAACTGAGAGATTATTACATTAGTCACAGCTGTTTGTCAAGTCAAAAGGTCCACCGTGAGAAAGGTCTATAAGAGCAATGAGCCTGTCAGACCTTTGAACCCACAATGTCAGGGATACACAGTAGTAATCCTGCTGAGCCTCCAACCTAGAAAGAAGTCAGACCAGTTTTTAACATATTGAAGTTTCGATTGTATTGTGTTTTTTATTTTTATTTTTTAATGATCCCCCCTCAACTATGAAGAGTCCAATGAGCAATCATAATCATTTTTTTTTAACTATTCCTAATGTTTTCCTGTTGTTGTGCCACATCATTGATGATGAGAAGATTTTGTGAAGCGTGAAAGAGTAACTGACTGACCATAACCTCCCAGTGAAACATGCATAGCTGTGTGCGTGGCCTGGGTGCTGGTAGTCAGAGCTGAGCAGCCATGAGCAGTTACTGTCAGTCTGTCTATCTGCTGGAAAGAGGAGGCAGACACAGCTTTGATAGTCTCAGGAGCCTATTTATTAGGGCTGGGTATTGTTTAAAATTTTACGATGCCAGTACCAAATCACAGGAATACTGGAAACCACTACCAAAACCAGTACCCTTAAAGTGATACCGAATAGAGTATTCGATACCTTGCATAAAAAGCCATAGTAGTTGATTGGTAGCCTATTATTGTTTTTATGGACAAGCAAGGCTATCTATTTTACTTTTTTCTTGTTTCAAGTAACTGTTACATAAAAGTATTGGGAAATTGGATCAGATCGCTCCTCATCCTAATTACTTCATCCTCATGGGTAGTATTATACGAAGGAGTTTCTTTATATATTTGAATGAGGGAGGAGAAATTAAATAGTTTAGTGACCAAATAAGTTGTGGGAAATGAATTTATGGTCATTTTTGATACGTGTGTTGAAAGTAAACAACGGGAAAAATTATTTTGATAACTTTCGATCAGTGTACTGAATTGAAAGATCTCCGAGTGCCTTTTCCTTTATTGGGGAGTCCTCCAAAACGAAAGTCACAAGTATAAAACGAGTAAGGAGTCCATTTAAACAAGTCATTAAACTACACTTAAGACTCTCAAACGGAAGAAAAGAGGCTGCACGTCCAGCCGAACCAAACCAACGACACCTGAAGCAATCGCAGCTGCAGTCGGAGGCTCAGTCAGTAAAATCAGCTGATCGCTGCTACGCCACAAAAGCATTTTAATTGATGTGATGGAACGCAGCGATCGATCAGTGATGGGTGATGTGAACAGCAAATAAAAATGTACAGAGGAGTGTTAAATGATACCAGAAGATGAGACCAACGGAAAGCCAAACTTGCGGTGATAAACTTGCAACTGTGATGAACATGCCGCGATCTAGTTACAAAAGGATCCATTATGCTGGTTTGACTGGAGACATTTTGATTCTACTCAATACTGGGCTCTTTCGGTCGATACCAGAAAGGAATCGAGGAGAAATACCCATCCATCCCTACTATTTATGCCCCTTTTTTGAGAGTTTCTGTGAGGGTACCTGTGTTGTAGCTGATCTAGTGTCTCTCCTGTATGAGAGGCTCTCCCAGTATATGTGGGGGAGTGCCACTGCGTACTCATAGCCTGCTGTTTATAGTGCTGCTGTAGTGCTTATTTACTGTCCAGAGATCTTAATATCTGGTGAACCCAATCCCCCCCCCCCCCCCCCCCCCAAAGGAAGTTTCAACTCTGCAAGTTGATTTTCACTCTGTATGAACATGAATGAATGCTACCTGGATTGGTTGTCAGTGATGTGGTGAAGATATTAATGAAAAACAATCTTTTCATCAGATTAAATCAGACATTTCTATGGATACTGTTCTTTAAACATTTGTGTAAGTCAACCTTGTTCATAAAGATGTCTGGTGTGTTCTGACAAGCTGTTTTGTACTCTGCCCTCTGCTACAGGACGACAGGTGAGGTGGTGTCCGGCGTGGTGACCAAAGTGTTCAACCAGCCAAAGGCCCGGGCTAAGGAGCTGGGCATGGATATCTGTCTGATGTACATCGAGATAGAGAAGGCTGAGGTGGTTCAAGATGAGCTACTCAAAGGACTGGACAACAAGAACCCAAAGATAGTGGTGGTCTGCATCGAGACACTGAGGAAGGCTCTCAGGTCAGTGCTACCTTACTGGCTCAGAATGACCACACTCAAGAAACCCTTAATGTAAACCCATTGGAGACTAGCTGAAAAGAAGGCACACGTTTTGTAGATTATGCTATGTGGAGCGCACATTTTTCTTTAACAGTCCTGTTAGTTTTCATTATCATTTTTTAATGCACCGGTGATTTGCACATACAAAATTTAATGTAGACAAATTCTGAAATTTGTGTGATTTAATGCAAATGGTAAACAAGCAATCCCAAATGTTATTACATTTGTTAATTTTGCTTTTTGACATCCAACCAGCTAATAATGGCCAACTAGTTAGACAATAACTAGGCTAAAACAAACAAACACTACTGTAGCTACATCAACGGCAAAAGTATCTTTCATCCATGAAGTTTTAACTGAGCTCTGTCTCTACATCACGGTAACAACTTTATGTCCACTGACTGCCTGGAAGGTAGTTTGAGGTGTGTGCTGCAGCTCAGTGTGCTGTTAGTTTTTTATTTCCACCGGTGTTTTTGAGGGCGTGTCTGAACAGCCGCTTGGCGAGAGTTATATAAGGCGCATTTTGCTTTTTTTAAAGGGAAGCGGCTGGACTACAAACGAGCTGTATTCAAGCTGTTCAGAGCAGTGTTTTCTGTGGGAGATGGGAACTCCCTTTGGGCTGGACTTTGGGCTTTTTCACTGTGCAAACCTATTACATGCACAAAAAAGGTATATAAAACTCAACAAAGGAGAGGGGGAAAGACAAAAAGCAGAATATGACCTCTTTAAATCATAAAACCTTCCTTAGCCGTGAGCTCCCTGTACCAAATTATCCCTACAAGATTGTCAGAAGATGGCTTATTGGATTAAGAAACATTCCTCTTGTATTCCAAAGGCTAGCGAATGACAGACTGAACAAGGATGGTCATTATCTTTTGTCATGCTATTGATTTTTATTTATTTTTTACAACATTTTGTAACATTCAAAAGAAAAAGTACCTATACCTACAGTATCAGGCATTGAAAAAGTCACATCTCCCCCCCCCCCCCCCCCAGGCTCCGAGCAGCTTCCATTTGGGCCCCCTTGAATTTTCTAATTGATTGCAGTAGCCGGGTCATCTCGTTGTCGAAAGCTGGTTGAAATTATGGTTTTAGTTTGGTTTTTTTTTTTCTTCTTTTCATATTGGACTTTCATATTGTAGCTCTGGCCACAACTTCGCTCACCACTTTACGAACAGAGGTGAGTGTAGCGGTTGTGGACTCTTTAGAGTCGCAGTTTTCTTGCTTCCTGCTTGTTGCTCTGCTTCTCTGTTTGCAGCTCTACTCTCATTGTAAATGATTAACTGGATGCATCAGTCGCTTCCTGTCTGAAAAGGACTTTGGTGCTAGCTAGCTTTGAAAACTGCTCAGACCGCGTAGTGAAACCATTTTAGCTGCCATTGAAAATTTGTCTGGCGAGTATTGTGTCCTCTGATCGGCTTTTCGGATCGGCCTTTTTAGAGACCACCAATCAAACTATTTAAAGCCATTATCGGCCGATTTATGATCGGTGACTGATCGATCAGAGCGCCCTCATTATTAGTATGGCAATCTCCCATCTCCTGCCAGTGATCCTAACCATTTGTCACCTCTCGGTCTGTTATCGTCTTCCCATAGTGAGTTTGGATCTAAGATAGTGCCGTTGAAGCCCGTGGTGAAGGTTTTACCCAAGCAGTTTGAGTCCAGAGAGAAGGCGGTGAGAGACGAAGCCAAGCTTCTTGCTGTAGAGATCTACAAATGGATCAGAGATGCTCTGAGACCTCCGCTGCAACACATTAACTCTGTACAGGTGGGACACTCATATTTGCACAGACAACTTTTAATGTTCAGCTTTCACAATCAGGATAAACTAAACGGTGCCAGTTTGTCTCTGCAGTTGAAGGAGCTGGAGGAGGAGTGGGTGAAGCTGCCTTCAGCCCCTCCCAAGCAAACCAGGTTTTTGCGCTCACAGCAGGACCTGAAGGCGAAGTTTGAACAGCAGCATGCCCTAGGAGGAGAACAGTGTGATGGTAGGTTTAACTAGGTAGCAAACTACAAACAGGTTTATATGCCATTTAGCTTTTGTTGTTGTCCTTTTGATGTTGAGTTGTAGGGTCATAGTTGGTTCCATCTCTTTTTCTGTTCCTCTTTCAGAAGAGGATGAGGAAGAAACGGCAGCAGCAGTGGATCCCTATGAGCTGCTGGAAGCTGTGGATATTTTGAGCAAGATGCCCAAAGACTTCTATGACAAAATAGTAAGTTTTTACATTACAGTTATTCATTTAGCTGATGCTTTTATCCAAAAAACATGTCAGAGGTCGCACGCCTCTGGAGAGACTAGGGGTTAAGTGTCTTGCTAGTAATTAGATTATTAAATGTTGCGATATGTGACCTTGCTCTGTATATTTCTGCAGGAAGCTAAAAAGTGGCAGGAGAGGAAAGAAGCTCTGGAGGCCATAGAGACTCTGACTAAGAACCCCAAACTAGAGAATGGAGACTATGGAGACCTTGTCAGAGCACTGAAGAAGGTAAAGACTGAAATACTTTGCACGTTTTCAGTTAGGCAGTCTTATCTGGAAGTAGGTTAGGAACTAACTAAGGACATGTAAGACAAATAATCAAAAAGACTTAGACTGAGGGGGGGTCTGGTGACACTACATTGTACGCTTACAAGTTCTATGTTCCAGGTTGTGGGGAAAGATGCCAATGTGATGCTGGTGTCACTGGCAGCTAAATGTCTGGCTGGACTAGCCTCTGGTCTCAGGAAGAAGTTTGGTACATATGCAGGACAAGTAAGTTAAGCAATATTAGTCAGTGAGTAGTCAGCAGAGTTTGCCGTGATCATTTAAAAGCTAACACTGTAATATGACATAGAGGCTTTGCTCAAATGAAACAGCAGTTGAGTGATGGTACAAGTCACTGCTTAGTGCTAAATGCTGTGTGTGTATTCAGGTGGTCCCAACTATTCTGGAGAAGTTCAAAGAGAAGAAACCTCAGGTTGTCCAGGCCCTGCAGGAGGCTATTGATGCCATCTTCCTCACAGTAAGTACAGTCTTCATCTAGCAATCTAGAACAAAGAAAACTACAGCAAAAATACATTGTCAAACCCTTTATTGGACAGCCCACTGTGTTTTTCATGAATTCAGTGGAAGGAACCTTTTTTATGCTTTGAACATTTATTGTTGAGAGAGAAAGTTAAGGCACAATGTCAAAGGCCTTTCTTATACATGCAAATTATTTCTAAAACGGGGTGATTTCACTTCAAGTGTTGGTGCGCATGGTGTGCATGTTTATACTGAAGAGAGAATATTTTTTACAGACCACCCTCCAGAACCTGTCTGAGGACATCCTGGCTGTGATGGACAATAAGAACCCCTCCATTAAGCAGCAGGCCTCTTTGTTTCTGGCCCGCTCCTTCAGACACTGCATACAGGCCACACTGCCAAAGAGCGTCCTCAAACCCTTCTGTGCTGCTCTCATCAAGGTACTCATACCCTGAGTGGAATATCTTCACAGTTCTACTGCCTCTCTTTTACTAGTACTGTACATGATAACAAAAAGAGACATTTAGCTCCCACTTTTCAAAACGTCTTTTAAAAGTGTACTTTTCTCTTTACCCATTTCAGCAAGTGAATGACTCTGCTCCAGAGGTACGAGACGCTGCCTTTGAAGCTTTGGGGACAGCCATGAAAGTGGTGGGAGAGAAAGCTGTGAACCCTTTCCTGACTGACTTGGATAAACTTAAACTAGACAAGGTAAGGATCAGAAGGATGAAGGGAGATGAAGTTCAGCAGTTCATCATCAGTCCATTATTATTCATTTACTGCTAACCTTTGTTTTTTCATGTTAACAGATAAAGGAGTCTGCTGATAAAGTGGAGCTCCCTGGAGGGAAGAAGGGTGCAGGTGGAGGGGGAGACAAGAAGCCAGCAGCTAAAACTCCTCTCCCTGCTGAAGCTCCATCCAAATCCTCTGCCCCACCCAAGAAGACTCAGTCTGCTGCTGCCAGCAAGGTATACTCAGAGCAAACTAAAATTTATAAATTAAAAATACTTTGTCACCCGGTTGTTCCCCAACTTTGCTGTGTGATCCAAAAGAATTAGGTGGTATAAACTGTCTACAGGTGGACTTGACCGTTTTTTGTCTCTTTTCTGCAGCCGTCAGCAGGTCCATCTAAGAAAGGCAAACCAACCTCTGCAGCTGGTGGAAAAAACAAGAAGACCTCTGACAGTAAAGAGTTCACAGAAAGTGAACTGTCGGTAAGTCTGTGTGCAAGCATTTACCATTCACTTGAAGCTTTTGTCAAAAGCTGTGGCGCAGTACCATGGGTGCACGCAGTATAGGCCCAGATATAGGATGACCCCTGCCCCCTTACCAACACCTATTTCAAGGCTTTTTGAAGTTGAGAAACATCTTCTCAGACTAGTCTGGTTTGGAAGAGTTCCCCTGAGCTAGAGTTAGTCCAAAGAGAAGATGGTTTTCTCTTTCATCACATAGTCACACTCTCCTGTCAGGCTCTTGGAGCAGTCAGAATGATTTTCTCTATAATTTTTTTTTTTTTTTAGCTGTCTTTTGGAGATCCTTGAGCCACCCTGGTATATTAACTGTCGGCCAGCAAATATGTGTAATATAAAATACATAAAGTAAAGAAGAATTAAACGATAATCTGTCACTCAGTCCAGGAAAGGGTTATTCACACAAAAAGAAACTGATTTTGGAATGGTGAATACCAACAGTCTAGTTTTAAGGTGTATGTGTGTGTGTGTGTTGTCAGGTTGAGGTGTCTGAGGAGCTGGCAGCAGGCGTACTTCCTGCTATTTGTCTACAGCAGCTGGATTCAGCCAACTGGAAGGAGAGACTAGCTAGTATGGAAGAGTTCCAGAGGGTAATGTCTTTGTTTTTTTTTCTTCCTTGGTGATGATGGCCAATTATTACAAAAACTACGGTGCCACTCATATTCCAGCAGTCGTCTTCATAAGACACAAATTGTTATACCTGGTTCTAGTTCTTCAATGATTTGTCGATTTTGAGTTGGAGATCGACACAAAATGAACAATTTAGATAATCAATAAATGGTGGTGGTTTTTGTTAGTGAAAATGTGACTCTTTTCTTTGTCGTAAGAAAAGTAAACAGAATATCTTAGTTTTGGACCTTTGCTCTAATAAAACACCTTAATGTAATTGATATTGGCAGTAATCATTAGTTGTAGGCCTACTCTGTACTACAGTAGATAGTAGTATTGATGTTAAAGGAACCCCTTTTGATTGAATCCTATTACTATGAACTTTTCAGTATGAACTATTGAAATCTCTACATAACACGTTGACTCTGGTTGAAGCCGTGGAAAATGCTGACGTGTTACCTGTTAGACAATAATATGCAGGAATGTTAATCTGTGGATCCATGTATGCTTCCAGGCTGTAGAGACCATGGATAAGGCGGACATGCCCTGCCAAGCCTTAGTCAGGATGTTGGCCAAGAAACCAGGCTGGAAGGAGACCAACTTCCAGGTAAGTGTGTCTGTGCTGATTGACCGAGTCCAGAAGCGATGCGGCAGCAGCTGCTATTTCCCCTTTTCCACCGCTGGTACCAGCTCAACTTGTCTCGACTTGCTATTTCATTGCAGATGCTTTTTCATTGCTGCACATAACCGTCAGGACGTAATGTTCAACGCAACACACACAAACCAGCTGTTTCACGAGCTTCTCAACTCCAAAAACATTTAAGCACATTTTTGATTCGCCATCAATTTTCGTAACACTGCCAATATTGGAAATCTACAGCGTTGATTTCTCGCCTCAAAACTTCTCAGAAGTGGATTTAGTGATGAAGTAGCTAACGAAAATTGTACATCGCCCATCTTGCTCATAGCCTGAAATGTTGACTTGGGCAAAGTTGTTCTGGTGTTCCGGCACTTATGTCCTCTCTTTGTTGGTGTTTCTGCAAGGACAAAGCTTTGCGGCTCCTCCACACACAAACACACACACACAGATACACCGTCATACAGTGAGGAAAATAAGTATTTGAACACCCTGCTATTTTGCAAGTTCTCCCACTCAGAAATCATGGAGGGGTCTGAAATTGTCATCGTAGGTGCATGTCCACTGTGAGAGACATAATCTAAAAAAGAAAAAATCCAGAAATCACAATGTATGATTTATTAACTATTTATTTGTATGATACAGCTGCAAATAAGTATTTGAACACCTGTCTATCAGCTAGAATTCTGGCTCTCAAAGACCTGTTAGTCTGCCTTCAAAATGTCCACCTCCACTCCATTTATTATCCTAAATTAGATGCACCTGTTTGAGGTCGTTAACTGCATAAAGACACCTGTCCACCCCATACAATCAGTAAGAATCCAACTACTAACATGGCCAAGACCAAAGAGCTGTCCAAAGACACTGTTGGAGCAATCATTAGAAAATGGAAGAAGCTAAACATGACTGTCAGTCTCCCTCGGACTGGGGCTCCATGCAAGATCTCACCTCGTGGGGTCTCAATGATCCTAAGAAAGGTGAGAAATCAGCCAGAACTACACGGGAGGAGCTGGTCAATGACCTGAAAAGAGCTGGGACCACCGTTTCCAAGGTTACTGTTGGTTATACACTAAGACGTCATGGTTTGAAATCACGCATGGCACGGAAGGTTCCCCTGCTTAAACCAGCACATGTCATGTCTTCAGTTTGCCAGTGACCATTTGGATGATCCAGAGGAGTCATGGGAGAAAGTCATGTGGTCAGATGAGACCAAAATAGAACTTTTTGGTCATAATTCCACTAACCGAGTTTGGAGGAAGAAGAATGATGAGCACCATCCCAATAACAGCATCCCTACTGTGAAGCATGGGGGTGGTAGCATCATGCTTTGGGGGTGTTTTTCTGCACATGGGACAGGGCGACTGCGCTGTATTAAGGAGAGGATGACCGGGGCCATGTTGCCAGATTTTGGGGAACAACCTTTCCCTCAGTTAGAGCATTGAAGATGGGTCGAGGCCGGGTCTTCCAACATGACAATGACCCGAAGCACACAGCCAGGATAACCAAGGAGCGGCTCTGTAAGAAGCATATCAAGGTTCTGGCGTGGCCTAGCCAGTCTCCAGACCTAAACCCAATAGAGAATCTTTGGAGGGAGCTCAAACTCCGTGTTTCTCAGCGACAGCCCAGAAACCTGACTGATCTAGAGAAGATCTGTGTGGAGGAGTGGGCCAAAATCCCTCCTGCAGTGCAAACCTGGTGAAAACTACAGGAAACATTTGACCTCTAATTGCAAACAAAGGCTACTGTACCAAATGTTCAAATACTTATTTGCAGCTGTATCATACAAATAAATAGTTAATAAATCATACATTGTGATTTCTGGATTTTTTTCTTTTTTAGATTATGTCTCTCACAGTGGACATGCACCTACGATGACAATTTCAGACCCCTCCATGATTTCTAAGTGGGAGAACTTGCAAAATAGTAGGGTGTTCAAATACTTATTTTCCTCACTGTATATGGAAGAGTCAAAGCACTAGCAAGAGTTCAACAAACTCTCAGAAATGCAACTACCTCGGCAGATGCAACACGCGAGCTCGTTGAAGATTTCAGGTCTGTGTGGGCGGAGTCAGATATTCCGCTTTGTAAACAAGGAGCTCGTGCCCACGTGTGTAGCCACGTCAGACCCACTAACCTGTTTTGATAGGGGAGAATTCACAATACATGTACTGCAACAATTCATTCATTCTGAATTGCCCCTTATTAAGTACTATTATAAAATTTTCTTACTTCACTTAACAAATAAAATCTGAGTTTGTTATCCTTGCTCATGTCTCCTCAGCGACCCCCCCCCCCCCCCGGATCCTTGCTCCAAACAGCCTTCCTGATGGCGGGCCAGAACTAAGATTGGGCTGTACCAGTTCTAATGTTATGGTCTCCTCTCTTCCTGTATAGGTGATGCAGATGAAGCTGCACATCGTGGCTCTCATAGCTCAGAGAGGACAGTTCTCAAAGACGTCTGCCTCTGTGGTTTTGGATGCCTTGGTGGATAAGGTCGGAGACATCAAATGTGGTGGAAACGCCAAAGAGGGACTCACTGCTATTGGAGAGGCCTGCTCACTGCCCTGGACTGCAGAACAGGTTTTTAGCCCCTTACTCTGGACATTCCAAAACGTCATCTTTGGATTTCATCTTTGACGAAGATAACCTGTATTTAATCTGTCTTATTTGTCAGGTTGTGTCTATGGCATTTGCACAGAAGAACCCAAAAAACCAGGCAGAGACTCTCAACTGGCTGGCTAATGCCATGAAGGAGTTTGGCTTTGCTGGGTAATTTACAGTGCTTATTGTATTATTATTATTATTATTATTATTATTATAGTAAGGATTACAGAAATAAGTATAATAACTTACTTTCATTTTAAACCATTCAATAAATGTTTTTACCTCCCCTCTCTGCAGTATCAATGTGAAGGGTTTCATCAACAACGTGAAGACAGCTCTAGGAGCTACTAACCCTGCTGTTCGGACGGCTGCCATCACCCTGCTAGGAGTCATGCACCTCTATATGGGAGCTCCTCTGCGCATGTTCTTTGAAGACGAGAAACCTGCTCTCCTCGCACAGATAGATGCTGAGTTTGAGAAAGTAGGGACTTCTGGGTGGATCCGATTCTTTTTAAAAAAACTCCTAAAATAAGGACTTCTCACCACATGGTCATCCTGACAAAAATGGTTGTGTACAGGGAATGATGGACATGACTGGGTAAATAAGATCTCTTTTTGTTTGCGGTCACCTTACAGATGCAGGGCCAGTCTCCACCAGCTCCAATCAGATTCACCAAGAAGGCGGCAGCAGCTGCAGAGGAGGATGGTGATGAAGGAGAGGAGCAGGAAGAAGATGGAGGCGGCGGAGGAGGAGGAGGACACGACATCATGGACCTACTGCCCAGGACTGATATCAGGTAACTGAACACTGACTGTGTAGGACACCTGCACTAATACACCAACACTAATTGACTAATGATGTGAACTAATGGTGGACCCATTATTGGCTTTAATATTAAGCATTGTTAAAAATCAGAATGTTTAAATAAAACAAATTTTCTAATTATCCAAAACAGTGATTTACAGTGTATAACACAAGTTCATTTAGGATGTTCTATGTATCAATTCTGTAACTTTTCAAAGAGATTTTGGGGCATTTTTTGCATTTATTTGAGAGAGAACAGTGGATAGCATCTGGAAACGGGGAAAGATCTGGACTGCTGCAATAAGGGCTCAGCCTTGTGTAGGGGGCGCGCACTATACCAGATGAGATAACCGCGCCCCATCTTTGAGTAACATTAGTGCCAGTGCAAACGGAACTAATGTTAGCTACCATACTGCGACGTAAGATCACTCTCCTGTATGAGATGGTGTCCTTACATGTTATAGGAAGCAGATGGTAGCATTGAAGGTGGCAAGCGCTCGAACGTTTAGCAAATCTAATGTCGACTTTGTATTTGCCTCTGTAGTTGCCCTTTACTAACGGGTTAGCAAGCAAGCTACATGAACGTGGGTACGATGGCTAAGTTAGTTAACCATAATTCAGCCAGCTGACTTTCAAGAAAGGGTATTGCGTTATTTCTTTCACATCACTTTCCAAGGCTGGTCACACTCAGACTGTGAGGTAAAACAGTGAAGATTTTCTAAAGAGAGTGAAAACTCAAACAGGTGTGTTTTGAGGTGTGTGGTGTTTTTGTTTTTAAGTATTAAGTTTTTAAATACATTTTGCTGCTGGCCTGGTCCATAGCCATACGTAACTTAGCTTCTATGCCGGCACTCCTGTCTGTTTGTCCAAACTGGGAATGTGGGATGTTGACCACTTTAAAAAATCCAAACTATTCCTTCTACCACGAAACCACATGATGTGTGCTATGTTTTAGACTTGGAATAGGACTCGGTCTCATTTTTGACTTAGACTTGTCTGTGTTGAATCTTGCATCATATGTGATTTTTGATGGAATATTGGAATAATATAAATTAATTTTGTTGTAACTTGGCAAGTTTTGCTATGCAATTTATAGACACTGAGTATATGCACACATATCCCATTGCTGTTTGTTTTACTCTAGGTGGAAGAAACTAGGTTAATCTATCTGCTCCCACCTTGATTCTGTGAGGTATTGTGCCCGTTTTCACTCTGTTCTCTCTGGTCTTTAAGTGACAAGATCACATCCGATCTGGTGTCTAAAATTGAGGATAAGAACTGGAAGATCAGGAAGGAGGGGCTGGATGAGGTCGCAGCCATCATCTCAGAGGCCAAGTTCATCACAGCCAACATCGGAGAGCTGCCTCTGGCCCTGAAAGGACGACTCGGCGATTCCAACAAGATCCTGGTCAGTAAGGGACAGTGTAGACAGATGAAACGATGGGCCTTTATTCAACATTTTGTCACTTGTTTCATTCAGTCTCATTTGAGATAAGTAGGGGTGTCACGGTTTTGGATGTACCTCAGTTTTGGGGTCATGGTTCAGTAGGTTTTCGGTACAGCAGGAAAATGATTCATAAATGGCAGTGCTCTGAATTGGCCCGTCAAATTTGGTGTCTGAATGTTTTAAGTTTTTGTTCTAGAGAAGTATTATTAACTACTTTTCTCTACAATAGGATTTTAAAATGTGGTGTGTGAAATGTCAGCTAAACTAACCACCATGTCTGTGGTCACCAGGTCCAGCAGACCCTTACTATCCTGCAGCAGCTGGCTGTAGCCATGGGACCTGGACTCAAGCAGCATGTAAAAGCACTGGGAATCCCTATTATCACTGTACTGGGAGACAGCAAGGTACTGGGAACATACACTCACATTAGAAACACCATTTTAATGCATACATCTGTCTTAATTTTTACTTTGTAGAATTACCTTTTTAAATACTGCTTAATTCATTTATTAGTTTTTGTGATATTACAGGAGAGATCAAAACAAAATGTGATGGAAATATAAAACAGAACTATATAGAGGGAGGGCAGTAAATGTTAGAATAGAAGAATAGAATAGTACAGCTAGGCTTGTTGGAATTCCAATCCCAGGGGAGCATTATGTCTCAACAAACAGAATGCGAATCATGCGAGTTTCTATCAGCGGGGCTGAGGCAAAGAAACTCCACAGGACAAAAACATGGGGGGGGGGGGGAGCTATATTCAGTTTGAAAATGTTTTAACAAATACTGTTAACCTAAATAGTAGGTTATGACTTTAATTACTGTACCACGGCTTCCCGCTCAAACATGTGATGCCTCCGGTTTTAAGCTATTTTAGTTGACTTTAGTCTGACTCGTTGTTGCTAACTAGCTAGCTTTTCACAGTCTGGACCAACTGTGCTGTGAAGAATAGCAGACGGGACTTCTTATTTCTTTTCTGTGGCAGCAAACACAACACACAACCTTTCAGTAACTATTACATTGCAACCTGAGCTTATGTACACAGTACGGCTGACTAAAGTGAGGTATGGTAATGATTTATATATCTCTGTTCCTCTGCAGCTTAATGTAAGGACGGCTGCCATGACCACTCTGCAGGCCTGGGTGGAGCAGACTGGGATGAAGGAGTGGCTGGAGGGAGAAGACCTGTCAGAGGAGCTGAAGAGAGAGAATCCCTTCCTACGACAGGAGGTACACTCCGATAAACAAACTCTACTGCTTATTCAGCTTGTACCTTCTAGAGACAACTGAAACTTCAGATGTACATTTTCCTGAGCAAAATCATAGAACACAGGATGCTGATCGGAGAAACTCTCTTTACCACCCAGGTGCTAGGCTGGTTAGCAGAGAAGCTGCCCACCCTGAGGGCCGTGCCTGGGGATCTGATGCTGTGTATCCCTCAGCTCTACACCTGCCTGGAGGACAGAAATGGAGACGTTAGGAAGAAGGCTCAGGACGCTCTGCCCACCTTCATGATGCACCTGGGTTACGAAAAGATGACAAAGGCTACTGGGAAACTCAAAGTACTGATCCCATATATTGGGCCATGACTGAATACATTTTCAGTGCCGTACCTCAGACGGTGATTTGTTAGCAATAATTAATGGCTCTCTGTCGTCTTCCTCCTCCCTGCAGCCTGCCTCTAAGGATCAGGTGGTAGCCATGTTGGAAAAGGCCAGAGCCGTGATGCCGGCTAAACCCGCAGCTCCTGCCAAAGCTGGAGGGGGGAAAGGCTCTGGAGAGCCAAGCAGAGCTGCTTCAGGTCTGTATGATCGTACAACCACAGTCTCAGGGTCAAACCATTTCTGTGCTACTTTGTACTAGTTGTACACTTTTTTTTTAATTTAAAGTAGGATTGGGTTCAGATAGCTGATGAACGTTTGGATCCTGTTCACATTTGGCAAAATAATTGTGTTCACTAAACTTCAACACAAACCCATCCTTTTATCTCACCTCGCTCAATTTTTCGCACACGTCTTAATTTTAGCCGCCATTGGCCGTGACCTTTACCAGCTGACAGATTGTATCAGCTGTAGCTATTTAATGTTAACTCCTTAATGGCTGAAACGAAATGTTCACCTTCACCAGGCTGGTGTCTGTACGGAGTCAACGATCATTTGTGAGGGCCCAAAACAACATCTTAACTCCTGCTCTATTTCAGTAACAGTGAAAACCTGATCTATGTCCTGTCCTCTGCAGCCTCCAGGTCCCAGCCAGCTAGTGAGGACTTTACTGACAGTAAACCTGAAGTTAAGAAGGTCCGAGGAGGAGTGGCTGCTAAGAAGGTATGTCTGTCTGGATCAGCACATTTAGATATCTTTATGCTGCCTAATATACGTTTTAATGCAGTCTGGCTGAAGGGGGGTTGGATTTGGGTTTACTTCATTTCAGTAATGAATAATGAGAAGGACATATCCAGCTTGACCCATCAGTTGTGTGATTTAAAATGTTTAGACACTTTGTGTGTGAAAATGCCGACCATTCGTACTTCAGTTGTTGTCAGCCCTGTTAGGCATGTACATTTGACACATTTTTTGCACACCATTTGGTTTTTGTCATTTCATGATCGTGACGTGTAAACATGATGTGGTTCTTCTACTCACCCAGCCTCCCTCCCCTCCCGAGGAACCTGTTCCTCCCCCTCCCTCCAAGGACAAGGACAGTAATGCTAGTAAAAAGCCCCCCAGCAAAGGGAAGTCTGCTGCTGGCAGTCAACAGGTAGATGTGCAGCAGGTGTCCTTGTGAGGAAACTCAGTCCAGAATGTCTTTACACTTCATCTACATGCTGCTACTTCTTCAAGCCAGCCGTGAGCTCTGGAGTACACGAGCAGCAGATGTGGGCAGAGTTTCTCAGTGGAGACTTGTTGGCCTGACAGATGTTAACAGCTTCTCTCCGCTTTGACCTGGTTGGGTCTTTGCTCGGCCCAATCCTGTTTCTTTCTAATCACTAATTCTGCCACTATAACCAGATGCACGTGGACACACAGTTGTTGGGTGAAACAGCAGACAGCTGTTTTAAGCTTTTAATATGTAACAGCATACTAACATGAGAGTAATCAAAAGGTGCACTATATGCATGCTAAATGACCACCAACTGAGGAGGGCCCATGTCACTTTGTGTTTCATGTTTTGGAATAATTTCACTTCCTTGTTTCCACACTCTGTTTGTGTTAACCTGCACTGAGATCTTTTCAGCATAACAGCCAAATCACTCAACAAACAAAATCCCATGAGAAAACACGATTACACCCAATTAGAAGTACACATCCACAGGCGGAGCATATTGGTTCACTCACCCTCCCTCACGCTGTGGTGTTTCCTCACCTCTCAGGGCGCAGCCGGAAAGAAGCCTGCAGCCAAAAGCGTAAAGGATGATGAAGATAAGTCTGGGCCAATTTTCATCCTCATCCCCGGTGCAAAGGAGCAGAGGATCAAAGAGGAGAAGCAACTTAAGGTACCCGACTGGCTGAAACACATGGCATGGAGGAGACTTTTTGTTCCTTTGGGAGTCCGCTGACTGGTGGTGCTGAAATTAGATTTACTAAAACAGGAAAACAATCCATTTCTGGTAAAGAGCAACACAAACCATATGAAACCAAACAAGTCTTTGACCACAGCTTGTTTTACCATACTTGTATATGGTAAACATGTTAAGCAAGTATAATCCTTGCTTATCTCTGCTCCTCTCAGGCCCCTCTCAGACTTTCCTCCTCCAATATAAATCATTGACTATCTGAATATAATAAAGCGATACATGCACAATCATCAACTAGCTATAAGTAGCTATGGCATGACTGTGGCTGTTTCTCAATACCAAGTTCGAACTTCTGTACTTTAAAGCTCGAATTTGGCAAGTTTGGCTCGGGAGTACAAACTCCAGGAACGGGAGCACGCAGTCCGTCATTCAGCAATTGGAACAACAGCGGACTTGATGACAGCCGGACCAGTTAGCGGACGGGACGTCACATCTCCGAAAACGTCGTAGCAATTTTTTTAAATCAGCTCTGTGAGAAATCAACCACAAATTTGGAGTTTAAACAACTATATTCCCGCATAAAAAAAACTCTTAAAACTACTATATGGCACACAAGAATGGCAGGATTATAAATTTCAGTTGTGCGTTTTCTCGTCCGACATTTCTGCTTTTTGGCGGCTAAATGCATTCTGGGATATCACCCAGTCACCACCACCAATGCAGGCCCGGTAAAACGGAGTGAGAACACATCTGGGTTTTTGACTGTACTTGCAGACTTTTGAATTGGAACAGTACTTTGGCTGCGACTGACGTTTCTCAAGAACGCAGATTGAGAAACAGCCTATGTGGCCACTGACATGCTAACTTATTGGAAAGCTAGACACTGGTGGTTCATGAGCACCGGAGGCTGCATGCAGTAAACTGCAAGCTAATGTAAGCTAACCTCTATGGGAAATTTCTTAATAGGAAGCACAGTAGGGCTCTTGCCTCAGAAAGTCGGAATATGTAGATTCAGCGACTGGAGTGCTTATTTCTCAACTCAAACTTGTTCAGAACCAGACTGGTGGACTGCTAAGTGAAAGTTTCTGTAGCCTAGTTCAAACAACAGTCTGTCCGTCCAGTGCGATCAACTCTTCATTTGACAGAGCGGTCAGTAGCCGGGCAGGAGAGCCACTCCGTGGTGCCCTAGGATTTTCATAACTGAACCATGACTTGGCACAATTGGAAATCAACATGTCAGTTTTCCTCTGTCTATCCCACAAACTGTCAAGAGTGTAAAAGAGGGATCACTTTTAACACAGTGTTTCTTTTGTAGATTTTGAAGTGGAACTTCATTACTCCTCGAGATGAATATGTGGAGCAGCTGAAAACTCAGATGTCCACCTGCTTCGCTAAGTGGCTGCAGGATGAGCTCTTTCACTTTGACTTCCAGAGACACGTCAAGGCTATAGGATTCATGATTGAGGTAGTGGTTGGTTTAATTAAATATATTGTGTATTAAATATTTGCAGGAGGCTAGTTCTGGTAATAAAGCCTGTTTGTGCGGTTGTATTTGACAGAGGTTGGAGTGTGAGAGGGAAGCCACCATCGGCTGTCTGGACCTGATTCTGAAGTGGTTCACTCTGCGGTTCTTTGACACCAACACCACAGTCCTGATGAAGGTGCTGGAGTATCTAAAGCTGCTGTTTGCCATGCTGAACTCAGAAAACTATCACCTGACTGAGTACGAGGCCACCTCCTTCGTCCCCTACCTCATACTCAAGGTGAGCATGCATCACACAGTGATGGAACAAGCCACTGAAGAGCTTTTCTTGCTCATAGTTTCTACTGTTTTCTTCAGGTTGGAGAGTCAAAGGATGTGGTTCGCAAAGATGTTCGGGCCATACTGACCATGCTGTGTAAGGTTTACCCAGCATCCAAGGTCTTCCCTTTCCTCATGGAAGGAACCAAGTCCAAGAACTCCAAACAGAGATCAGGTAGGGTCTCTACAGACAGCGAGCTGACTGGCTAAAGCTGCACCAAGCTCTGTCCAAACACTTTGTCCTCTGTCAGAAACAATTCTACTAACTGTTTGCTTCTGTGGTTTCCTCCCTGTCCTCAGAATGTCTGGACGAGCTGGGTTGTTTGATAGAGGGCTATGGGATGAATGTATGCCAACCTACTGCAGCCAAGTGTCTGAAGGAGATAGCCGTTCACATTGGTGACAGAGACACATCTGTCCGCAACGCTGCCCTCAACACTGTGGTTGCAGTCTACAACGTCTGTGGGGACCAAGTCTACAAACTAATAGGAAATGTAAGAATTATCTTTATCGTGTGTGTGTGTGTGTGTGTGTGTGTGTGTGTCGTAAGAGTCGGCCCTAAAACCTACTCTGGATATCTGTGTAATTTGACTTTAATCTTAACCCTATCCTTTCCAGTTGTCAGAGAAAGACATGAGCATGTTGGAAGAGAGAATCAAGCGTTCCGCCAAGAAGACTCCTGCGGCTCCTGCCAAGCCAAGCGCGACGGAGAGGTCTCAGAGAGAACATCCGGCTAACCCCAATGCCACCTTCCTCCGCAAGCCCGCACAGGAAGACCCCAACAAACTCAAGTAGGTCACCTCTGACTCAGGGCTGTGGGAGAAGTTAACCTTAGCTTGAATAAAAACCAGTAAAGCTGGCAAATAATACTTGCTCACCAAGAAATGCATATTACTGAAGAACAAAACTTCATTGTATAAGCAACACATTCATGTCCAAAGAACTTGAATGCCAGTTACTATAAATAGATGCAAGATATGAACACAATTCATTCTATCTAGTGTAAATTAACAAAACATTATTCAAACAAAGTTAAAATGACTGTTGTTCTGGTTACACATTTAGCCACTTTTAAGGTGACAAAATTTATTAAAACATTCTCCAGATAATTAGAGTAACATGACACGTGTGCGGGGGAAAAATGTATTTCTTCGATGCATCGCGATTCTCTAAGATTATGTCTCGGTGCCAAAAGTCTATAATCAGACCTCACCCATATCTGCCAGTCAGCGGAACAAGGCAAGTCCCCCTCCCTACAGCGTTCAGGCAGCCTATCACTGCAGCCAAAGGAATATGCTATAGAGTGTTTATCTCTGCATAAATGCGACCACACTCTTATATACTGTATGTCATAGAGAATACCAAATTTTTTTTACTGCTTTTACTTTATTTGAGTGCCTCTTACAGTAAGAATGATGGCCAATGAGCACTGTTTAAAAATAAATAAAAGAGAGAATTTGCATCGCACCTCTAAAACAAGTCGTCTTACTAAACTAAAAGATAACGGAAGTAAATTCATCTGTTTATTTGAAGCATGTATTGTAACAGGTTACACAGTTTTTAATAGTAGCAAGTAACTGTGATGCATTGATAATCTGTTTTATGATGGCATGGTAACCCTCTGAATCAGAATTGTGAGGTCTACAGATTCACACTTCCTTTTAAACATCTGACTAGTTAGAACTTATTTACCTATTTAATAAATATTCATTCCTCCATGCTGTTTATTTTACAGCATTCACTCACAGTGAGCATGATTAGGCTTTTAGACACTGAATAAAAAAAATATATCTTTGGAAGCATCATATACAGACGGAGGACGAAATAAAGGAGAAACCTGAACAAAGGATGCAGAAACGTCTCCAAATGCAGATGCTTCGTGCACCAGGGCTCACTGAATGGGTTGAGTAGGAAAATAATGTGAATAAAATGCTGCGGCCTTTACAGCCACCATCTATAACACCAAATGATGGAATCTAAACTCTGATCTTCAGATCAGAGTTTTATCTTTGTCTGTCTCCACTCTTGCTCTGTCTGGCTGTGTTTCCGTCTGCTGTACTCTCAGATGTCAATGAGATGAACTTAATTTTAATGTGGTGGATTTAAAGGAGGGAATATCTGGTGTTCATGCCTCCAGCTGAGTTCCACAGACTGAAGCTGTTCTGGAGGCTCGTGGTGGCCTGACTCCATACTGAGAGGCTCCATGCTGCTCATTTCTTTCCTTTGTCACTCATCTGTATCTTGA
The DNA here is from genome assembly GCF_014851395.1 of Micropterus salmoides. NCBI lineage: Eukaryota > Metazoa > Chordata > Actinopteri > Centrarchiformes > Centrarchidae > Micropterus > Micropterus salmoides. Next base: position 35,762,289 of record NW_024044570.1, read on the forward strand.
TGTGTTAATGCTAAACATTTCCTTCTCTCCAACGCAAAAGTAGACCTAGATCAGTAATGGAAATTTCGTGCCCATTCTCATCCCAGGGTGTCAAATAGCTTTGGTTTGGGTCTGGGCTTTCACCTAACTCCAGTGTAACCCATCCATGTCATGTGACGTAGTATACAGAACCAAAAGTCAAAGTTGAGTTATTGAAAATTTTAGGTTGCATAAAGTTACATATGTGACTTAAGTAATGTAGTTATTTCAATTTTTTCCAAAACCTAGCCAAACTTAAGCCATTTGACAACTTTAACCGCATCTTTCAAAAAGGCGTTTCACAGGAGATTTAGAATTCAACTTACAACACACACATACTGCACAACAAAACCTCCAGCCAATGCTGGTTGGGTGAAGAAAATAACTTTGTCCACAGTCTGTTTTCCTGTGTCTGTAAATCACTGTGGATAACGAGGCGTTTCACTGGCACTCGGGGAGCATATGTTTTTACAGACAGAAGATTAGTATGCCTCCAAACTGATGTAGTTAACTTTTTATTATTAAGGTTGTCGCCTGATGTGAAACTTTTCCAACACTTTTTCATAATCATGTTATTCATTGATTCTGTCAACCAATCACTTCTTTAATCTGTCTGATCCATAACACATTTCTACATGCTGCTTGACTGTAGTTAGATTAATGCCATAAATCTTTTGGATGTTTGTGTTCTGCTCGCAGCTGTTCTGTCCTCCTCTTCTTGTCCTGTTTTATGGAGTCGTTGCATGTTGGGTTGCTCTCACAGATGCTTTTGTTTGAAAAGAAAATTGGAAAAAGAAAATTTAATCTGTGAAGCCAACCTCAGTATATGTGTCTCTTGCTGGCTGGTGTGCCAGCTGCCTGCCTGCCTTCAGTCTGTCTCTTAACCCTTCATTTTTCTTCCTGTGTGATTTCCTCTGTTCTGCCTGCCTTCCGTTCTGGAGCAGAATAATGTATCGCACGTATAGGATGTGAGTACCTCTTCCTCCTCGCCCCTCTTTTCCACATAATGTCATTTTAAGAACTCTATTCTGCAATGTAATACTCATTATTCATAAAACTAATGAACATTTGAGTTTGAGTCATGCTTCTTCACACAGTAGGTAATAAGGGTCTGTCCTTTTCCACTGTCAATGGTAGGTAAAGCACCAGACTAATGTTCAAAATGCCCTTTCCATGTTATCGAAAGACATCTGCGCTGCTTTACCTAGTCTGTGCTTGGGAAAATAGCCACGTGTCTGCTTTTAACATAATACTGGATAACCTCTCTCTCTGTTTCTCCTCAAACTGCTGAAATGGTCTGCCAAATATAGGTTGGCACGGCTACTGCAGGATGTGAAGGGTGGCTACTTTATTTACTTTATATTCGCATCATTCAGTGAGAGCAAGCACGCAGAACTCCCTGCATTCAGATTGTACACATTACATTAACCCTCAAGTCTGGTATTTGTAAGTAGTGCTCTGGATTTGTATAGCACCTTTCTAGTCTTTGCAACCACTCAAAACACTTAACACCACCTCATTCAAACACTGATGGCCAGCTGCACATCAGAACGGAAATAACATCCATACACACCCTCACAACTTGGGGGTTCGACACTTTGACATGCACTGACGACCGCTCTACCCCCTGAGCCACATTCTCCCTGCAGAGGATGGTGTGCAGAGTGGCAGGTGATACTAGAGCCCAGATGACTGTGGCACGCTCCATCGCTGCGCTGTTCTAACATTCTACCTTTGAACTGTTAACATCCAGCAAGAAGGGTTGGTTCTTTCACAGCTGTTTAACACCCAGAAGAAATCAGAGCATGTATGAAAACATGAATAAATGGGTGCATGGAATCAACAACCAACTTGCTTTTGTTTGATCATAGAGTATTTGGTGTTAATGCACCAGCTAAGCTGCAATAATCACTTCATTTCCCAGATATTTTTGGCTACAACCATCAAAACAAGAAAATTTCTACTTGGCAAAAGCATTTGTGGCCAACAGCTTTTATTTTTTTTCAGTGATAAAAATGTGTTGATTTAGTCATGTGTAATAAGTCTCAAAAGCTTGTAATGTGTAAAACATGTTACACATGTGTAAAAGCTTGTGTCTCTCAGAACTGGAAATAAATGGCACTGATCGATAATATCCACCCCCGCACCCCATTTCCACCATCTATCCCTTCCTCCCTTCGTCCATTCAGCCAAGCCCGTCAGAACGCCCAGCACAGCGAGTCCTCCCACCCATCCATCCCCAAGGAGTTCCAATTAGACCTGGACATGATCGAGATGGACCAGAGCGGAGTGTGTGAGCTGCCGGACCTCGTCCAACACAAGCTGGATGAGCTGCTGGAGCCCATCATGATTCCCGAACCAAAGTAAACGCACTCAGAAACACAACGTCCAACATGCACAGTTCAGATAGAGGGTAGAGCTGTAAAAACACAGATTCTGTGATTTAACATTGCTTGTGTGTTTTTGTGTTCAAAGGATGCGTTCCGTCTCTCCACATTTTGATGACCTCCACAACAGCACAGCCTCCACCATCAACTTTGTCATCTCTCAGGTGGCTAGTGGTGACATAAACACCAGCATACAGGCACTGGCACAGGTAAAACACACATGCATAGAAATGTCTGAAATTAGGATTGCAGTTAGGTGTGATCGCGGTTCTTAGGGTTAGTGAAGCAAAATAACAAAGTTATCCTGCTGACCAAAGCTCAGTGATCTCTGCACACTGCTAAGGAAATATCTAGCTCTTTAGCTGCTAAATGCTCCACTGTGTCTGTGGGCTGCTGGGTGCTGAGGAAGTAGTGTACATTCGGATCTTATAGCTGTCTGCTGAAAATGATGAGAGTGAAGCAAAACAGTATAGTTGTGGACCGGACGGCTAAAGAATGAGCTATCTGAGATATCTCTGTGACGAGGTTGCTCATAGTGGCGAATCTACATTGTCATGATGCATTACTATAAAAATATCTATTCTAGCTGCTATGAGATGAAACGTGTGTGTGGCTTTTCTCCCCGCAGATTGACGAGGTGTTGCGGCAGGAGGACAAAGCAGAAGTCATGTCGGGACACATTGATCAGTTCCTCATCGCCACCTTCATGCAGCTGAGGCTCATCTACAGCACACACATGGCTGACGATCGGCTGGACAAGAAGGACATCATCAAACTCTACAGCTGCATCATAGGAAACATGCTGTCTGTGAGTCACTGCTACTCTGCCTCATGCACTGCCATGATACGTCAGTAACACAGTGAGGGTCATTAAGAATCTGACGAGGAGCAGGCGACACCGATGTCTTCTTGAACCCCATCTTGTCTGTCTCTGTCAGTTGTTCTCTATGGAGTCCCTGGCCAGAGAGGCGTCTATGGGTGTGTTGAAGGACCTGATGCACGGTGTGATAACACTGATGCTGGACGGCAGAGTGGAGGACATCGAAGATGGACAGCAGCTAATCAGATCTGTCAACCTGCTGGTCATCAGAGTTCTGGAGAAGTCTGACCAGACCAACATGATCAGGTTAGTCTAAAGAAACGGTTCACTCAGAATTAAATTATACTCGAATTTGCTCAAGACACTAACATTGTTGGGCTTTTGGGATAAGTTGCATAACTTGTTCAGAACGATGATATTTAGTGTTTATTTCACACTAATATGTACATGTATTAAAGATTCAGTGTGTAATACTTAGGAGGCTTTATTGACAGAAATGCAATGAGATCATAACTGTTTTCCGTGGTGTTTAAAGACCTTGCATAATGAAGCATTAGGTTATTACCTTAGAATGAGCCGACATGTTTCCCTGCCATGTGTCTGCAGTAGTAGCGTTAGTTGTAGTTGTCGACTGGTTTATTAGAAGTAAGAAAAGAGAAATTTGGACAAATGGAGGACCACGCGTATTATTTAGCACAACAGTGTGTTGGCCACCGTAGCTTCTCCTGCACGCTTGGAAATGGCGGGGGAGAGTGGTGACAGGTGGTGCATTCATGTGGCGTTGGAATAATAAGATTTTTTTATTTTTTTTCCCCTCCAGTCTTTGTTTTAAAAAGAGGAATAAAGTGAACATGGGACATACAGAAATATACAGAAAAGTACAAAAAGATATTTATAGAGGACCATTTGTTGACAGTTTTCACAGCCTTTTTGTTGTTGGATTTGGAAATTAAAGATTTCATCGTTGTCTGCGTGTTGTTTATAGGCTCTGATAATGCTAATCCAACACAACTTTGTAGTAGTTGATTCCACTTTCCCGACTTTATAGCACATGAACACACTAAAGTAGAACGACTTCATAAATTGGGAAATGGGACCATCCGAGGAGCACGTGAATGCACCATGATCCTCTGCTTGCAATTCACAACCACCACCACTAGATGCCACTAAAACTTACACTCTGAACTGTTAAAGGTGACATGTGGGGGCACAGGAAGTTTAGTTGGTGGTGTCGGCATCCCGCTTTCAATACCAGACTGCGGCCCTTTTGCTGTGTGTCTTCCAACGTCTCACTCCTCATTTCTTTCTTCTCTATCCTATCCCAATACAGGCTCAAAATATCTTTAAAAAATAAAACAAAAGCAACAGTGACCTGTGGAATTTCCTTGTAAACAAACAAAAGTTGTTCACAATCAGCATTAATTACCGAATTGCTGTTGTAGTAATATCAAATGCCAACAAGAAATGTAGTGTCCAGTTCTCTTTAAAGTAAGATATGCTTCCTAAATGCAAACTGCCACTGTTTGATGCTTTTATACTATTACCGATACCATCATGCAGACTCGTGCAGAATAACTAAAATTCCAGAAGAAACTGAATAAACATTTTTTACCTGCTCCACTCACTCTTTCCCTTCCTGCCTCTCTGCAGTGCGCTGCTGGTTTTGCTTCAGGACAGTTTAGTCACAACAGCTGGTCCGCCCATGTTCTCTGAACTGGTCATGAAGGTAAGGAGTGTCACAGCAGAGGGCCTGCCACATTCTACTTCCTACTTGTCCTAACTCCATTAAAATGGCACGTCACGCACTTCAGACAGATTCTCCTGTGTTTGTGTGTGTGTTCAGTGTCTGTGGAGGATGATCCGCTTTCTCCCAGAGACCATCAACAGCATCAACCTGGATCGGATCTTACTGGACGTCCACAACTTCATGAAGGTTTTCCCCAAAGAGAAGCTGAAGCAGCTCAAGAGTGACGTCCCCCACAGAACCCTCAAGACTCTGTTACATACACTTTGCAAGCTCACCGGGGCCAAGGTAACACACACACACACACACACACACACACACACACACAGTTGAGTTTTTGATTTAACAGTTACACAGAAACATTTTTACAAAGCATAAGGCAGTGGAACTGTAAGTATTTCTTTTTTACTCACTGGGTTTTGATCGATGTATTAATGCACTGAAACAGATCCTGGACCACCTATCAATGATAGAGAATCGTAATGAGTCAGAGTTGGAGGCCCATCTGAGGCGGTCGGTCAAAAACTCTGGAAACCTGTCAGGACTTAAGAGCGACCGTGGCAACGAGAAGACTGGTCTGCGCACGGTGAGCAGCACATGCCAAATCCACAGCACACACTTCAGTAGCATTTTATTGGGATGTTGTCAAGAATTTCCACAAATTGTATCTAATTCACTCTGTTGCATAATTCTAATGATAGATGTAACGTGAATATGTCTTTTATGTTTTGTTACCAGGAAGATCGCATGTCAAAGGCAAAGGTCAGTGACATTCTGTCAGAGATCTTTAAGAAGATTGGCTCCAAGGAGAATACTAAAGAGGTCAGCTCCGTTCTTCAGATCATTCTTTGTGTGCCGTTTGTTTGAAACGTTTTCATTGACTTTTTTTTAACTTTGCAGACAGAAAACAAAAGCTTTATTGGGACGAAAAGCCTGGAAACCAGAAGTATTGCTTCAATAACGTATCCAATCTTCTTCGCAGGGTTTGACGGAGTTGTACGAGTATAAACAGAAGTACTCGGATGCAGACCTGGAGCCCTTCCTCAAAAACACGTCCCAGTTCTTCCAGAGCTACGTGGAGAGAGGCCTGCGTATGATCGAGTCTGAGAGAGAGGGCAAGACTCGCATCCAGACCTCAGCAGGTACAACTGGAGGCTGTCACTGTGGGCTCTGGTCAGAATGTGGTCAGAGGTGTGTAGTAACGCTGTCATGTGTGTGTGTCTCTCTGCAGTGATCCCTCAGCACGGCGTGGACTCCGGTCTGAGCAGTAACAATGAAGAGCTGAAACCAGCTGTTTACTATGAGAGACTCAAGATCCTCAGACAGAGACAAGGCCTGGAAAACACCTCCAGGGTTAGTTTACTCATACACACACACACACACACTTATGACTTCATACATTTGTCACTTCAATCTGTTGCGTCCAAGTGTTTTAGATCACCGAAGATCCGATTTAAATCACTCCACATGTATATCTGTGGACTCGGTCTTTTGTGGGTTTGGTCGAAACATGGCTCATATTATGGCTGATTTTAGCTTTTCCCAGATATATCTGCGCTTTGAGTATTCGCAAGACTAGCGAAACAGCATACAGAGCAATCTCATACCATCTTTTTTGTTGTTTCCTTTAAAATAATTAATATTAAATAATAATAAGGCTGGGCATGTTAACGCATTTATTAATTAAAGCTGACAATTATTTTATTGCACGTTAACACTTTATTTTTATTATTTGAAAGTCCGTTGCTCACTGGCTCTGAATACACATACAGTCAAACCATGGGTCACAGGAAGGGCAGGATGTTGATCAGCCTGCGGAGGGAGGCTTCAGCAGACTACGCTGGATGCAGCGTGTGGGAGAAGTAGATGAACAAAAGACAAGCGATCAAACGCCACGGTGAAGTGGAGAGCTACACCCTGCATGCTGGATAGTATTGGGGAGGTGTCGGTCTTAGGAACGTTCTTAAAAGCACAACGTAGTCTCTTGGCCCCGCGGGTTCTCTCTGGTGATCAGAAAGGGAGACGGCGCTCCGCGAGACGGCAGGTGCTCTATTGAGAGTAACCACGGCAACTGCTTCTGTGCGCTACACAGCTGTAGCCTATTTAACTATTTAAGTTAAAATTATAGGCTACATAACTTCACCTGGTTTTGCAGGGATGCTCTGCCATGCGAATTCCCTCCTGTTTGTGTCCTATTTAGTAAACAGTAATGGATTCTGGAACCACAAACGGCGAGGATCAGTCTCTCTTCCAATGATTTGGCAGTAGGCAGGCGTGTGCGTGAAACCACTTCACCTCACTCTAACAGGGACACCTGCTGCTGAACATAGACTGTTTCTGCTGCTCCCTGATAAAAGAGAAAATGTTTCTGCTGATACCTGTTCAGGGAAAAAAAAACAAGAAAACAGATTTATATGTTGCTGATAAAAGGTAATGCCCTGGCAGTGGCAAATATCTTTGTTTTATGTTTGATTACATTAATGTTTAAGTTCAGATTTACAAGAAGTGCTACTGTGTAAAGGGAATCCTGCTGGTAAAAAGCAGCTTATTTGTTTAAAGTGTTTGCAAACCACATATTAGTGCTTTTTTGTGTATATAGCAGTACTTATTTAAATTACAATTATGCGATGCACTACTTTAGAATTCAGTATTCAATTTTACGCGTAACAATGCGATTAATGCCCAGGATTAAATAATACACTATATTACACTATACTCCACTACAAATATTTTAAATGCCATGTACTTTGTTACAAATAACTGAACAATAGAGTATACAGGCCACAGCTAAATTGCTTCACACTGTGTCAAACAAATAACAAAATAAGTCCCGTGAAGAAGGAAACGAGGCTTCTTCTCCTGAGGTTTTTCTGCCCTGCGTCACTCTCCTGCTGCTCTCCCACCGCAGCATGTTGGCTGCTGTCGTCATCGTCCTCTCCTAAATCTCTCTTTTTCATCAGCTACAGCTATCCCTTCCAGGCCCTCTCTTGCTGCTTCAGCTGCCACAGCAGCAGCGCCTGAAGCCTGGAAATATTCCAGACAAATGAATTGAATAGTTAATCACACTGGTCAGACTGTTCAGCTCTCCCACGCGTATTTTCGGAAGTTTATAGGTACGCTGTTTTTGCTAATTCTTCTGTCCAGACTGTCTTTGCGCCTCCTCAGACGAGCTTGGCTGCTCTCCTTTATGTCACATCATGTTCAGTTTTCTTTGAGGCAGATGTAAAACTCCCTCAGAAAGACTCCAGATGTTACTGTAGTGTATTTATATCTTTGAACATGTAGTTTGTTTGGTTTTTTTAAACATTTAATCCAACCTGCCAGCTGCTCTTAAAGCATTTTAGGTTTGCACAGTTTGAACAGCAACATCTCTGAGTAATACTTTATGTGTGTACATAATACAAACTAACGTATCTCTTCACCTTCTGCCCCTCTCCACCCGCGGCAGGGTGTCGGAGGAAGTGAGGACGAGCCTCAGCAGCGACCTCCCATCTCCTCCCTGCTGTCCTCTAAGCCGTCGGTGGCCTCCTCCACCGACATGCTCCACAGCAAGCTGTCCCAGCTCAAAGAGTCCCGAGAGCTGTACCAGCAGGAACACAACACACACTCCCCGACACACCCCCGCTCAGCTTCACCCGCAGCCAACCTGGACGACCTGAAGAAACGTCTGGAGAGAATAAAGAGCAATCGGCAGTAAGGAGCGCCACATCCCCTCCTCCATCCTCCTTCCGCAAAGCCTGTGGAGTTCAGCTGGTAGAAAATACAACTTCCTCTTTGACTCCCTCTGTGTTTATGTTCATGTTCTGAAAGACGGAAATAGAAAGCACTTTGACACTAAAGCCCACCCCTCTGTATTCTCTAACCAGGTAGCAACAAACACACCCTACAGTTTGAACCTGACTCCACCCACTGTGCCTGTAACTCATTAAGAATGAAACGCACCCTAATCTGATTGTAGCCGAGTACATTCAGATTGAACTAAGGCTGTCTGGGATATTTAGCCTCCACACACACACACACACACACACACACACACACACACACACACACACACACACACACACACACACACACTGCAGAAACCATCCACACATTTTTAAACTATTACTAAAACGCAAATAAATAATCTACAGACATCAAGTCATTTTTGTTTTTAATATCAACCATAAGGGCAAAAAAAAAAAAAAGCTGAGTCCAGGAGTGTCAGCTGTAGTTCTGTACAGTTTCATCTTTATGAGCAAACCATCACACCACCCTCCACAGCCGTCTCGTTCAGGGTGCTCTCCTCTCTCCTGCATACACTTTTCACTGGATGATGATGATAATAATAATAATAATAATGGAATAGTGAAGCCCCCCCTCTCCCTCTGTTTTAGTATCGCAGCACAATGTGTTTGTACATATTTAAAGGTTTTTAACCACTTAACTGTTATGAAGCGCTTTTTCACGTGGTTGCAGGAAAAAACAGAAGTCAGTAAATGTTGTTTCTTCCTGTTTTACCACGACGCGCCGTGTTGCTAGTGCTCTGTTTGGATGGAGAAACACGGCTGTAAAGAGCCCATCTGTAGCTGTGTAAATGCAGCGTGGGACTGCCCCCTCATGGCTGAACACTGTCAGTAATCAGAGTATCAGTTTGGGATTCCCAGTGACTTCAGCTGAAGTCCTGTTTATACTGGGGGCGTCTGGTGGAACTGCAGAGACGTTTGCTATGTCTGCATCGTAAAATAAACATACAATAGTTGACAGGGCTTTCTCCTGCTCTTACTTTAATCAACAAAGTGTCTGATATCTATCCATTTCAGACATTTTGCTGTCTGTAGGGCCACAAAATAAGTTGAACTGCATTTACACATGACATCAAGCCCTCAGTCTTTTTGTCTGCCCCTGATGGGGTTCAAACAGACGAGGCTGTAAAAGCCACAGCTGTGTGCTGATGTTGAAGGAAGTTCTTTGTCTGTTTTTAACCAGGGTCACAAAGGGAATCCAATTCCTAAAAGCATTTCGTGGCCTTCTGGTAAGCGTTTAAAATGAGTGGTTTTCCAGTTGGAGAGGGCCAAAGGTTTTCAGATGTGTCCAAACTCAGAATGATCAACTGTAGTGTCTGGCTGTGATTTTAAAACCTGCAGACTGAAGGTGAGACAGGGTTAAAGAATATTACTGCTTCTTATTTTGGAGAAGTGGCACAATTTAGCGCCAACCTGCTGTCACTTCAGCGTCAATCAGGATTGAGAATGTGTTCCTTCCTATAGCGAACTTAGCTGCTTCATTCAGGTCCAGACCGAGCAGAGCTGTGTGCTGGACTGACCTCTGTGTTAACATGTGGCTGTAAATACTGTATGTAATGTCCTCCATTAACACCTCCCTTATTTAACAGCAGCCATTCTGTTGTGTTTGTAGGCTTAAAGAGCATGGCATGAAGTCAGTGATGTTTTTATTTTTCTTGTAAATAAAGTTTGCATTAATAAAACGCTGTTTAATTAAGACATTGTTTTTCTGATGAATATGGCGGCCCATCTCTTCTGTAGCCTAGTCTTACAGTGTTGCTCTCCAGCTGTCCTTGTATAATCCATAGTGAACAATGGCAATAAAGTCTTGTTTTTTTTTTTTTAACAATCCATCTTTGAGTTTGCTGTTTTTATTTATTTTGCTGTGAATGAGTCTGAAACAACTGCATCTTTATGTATTTTTTTTCACAAGCATTTTACTGTGGTCAGGGGGGCTGTTTGTCACCCAGCGTCGGACCAGCTGAGCTACAGTTTAGAACTGATTCAGCAAACAGGAAGTTGCCCCTTAAAATTTGCAGCTATGTGCTAAAATGAAGATCGTAAGAAAAGTTTCAATGAGTGCTTTAAAAGCTTTGACTTTGCAGTTCAGAGGAACAAAGAAATTTATGTCACATTTGATTCTTGTCTCAATTTTCTGTTCATATTTATAAAGTTGCAACATGCAATATTGTAGTAATTATCCAAGGAGCTGCACTTCAAGTTGGTTCAAAATGTTGCAGCAGTCTGAAGTTAAACCTCGGGCACAGCGCCCTCTGGTGACATTTAAGGGATTTCCACAGGACGCAGTAGCTGGGATTAGACCTCTATGGAGTACAGTGGTTTTCAAACAGGGGGCGTAGAGCCACTTCAGGGGGGTCGTGGATGTTGACCGGACCTGAAGTTGCATGACTATAATTCAAGTGATGCTAGCAAGGCTAAATTGCTAACCTGAATCATCTTTATTTTAGTCACCCTTATTGTTGATGATGAATTAAAAAATATGAAATCCACTTTTGCTGATGTGTGTGGGGAGGGGGGGGGGATGATGATTTTTTTTTTTTTTTTTTTTTTTTAAAGGAGTGCATGAAAGAAATGGTTTGAGAGCCACTGGTTTAGACCAGGTCTGGACTGCTAATCTGGCGTACTGGGCCGACGCACCTTTGGGGCTGTGGAACGTAATTATGTATTTATATAACTTTTTTTTTTTAAAATGGGCCAATATCCAGCCCATAAAGCATGGACAGCGGTCCATTGGTTCATTTTCTCCCCCTCTGCTCTGTGTTCCGGACATTTGTTAAAAATGTTTTGAAACTGTTAATTAAATAAAAATGCTATGAGAAAGCTTGACACATGCTTTCTTAGCATCTAAACTGAGAAGCAGTGATTTATTTGCACAATAAGCCTGCAATGCAATGGAACTATAGAAGAAAACTGTGTTGCCCAAAAAAAGTAACTAAAACTAAAAACAATAAGCTGCTGATTACCGCTTTGTATTCTATTATATTTTTATACTCTGAATTGTCACCTGCCACCTGAATTTTGTGTTTCCCTGGTGCAGACAATGTCCCCAGAGTGCAGGAAATTAAGTGTTTAATGCTTTTATTATTTCTAAATAATTAAAATATGTTCTTTTCTTGTTGTCATGGGCCTAGTGTTTCGTCACACCCCTAATCTAAGCCCTTAAATGGAAGGATGGTGTAGTGATGAGGGTTGTTGGTGGGCCGCCTGGGCTAAAAATGCCAGGGCCAATTTTCTGTCCGTCTGTGCTGTGTAAGGAGCAAATTGAGTGCTCATAAGTAGTGTTGGTCTTAAAATGAGGTGTGGTCAGGCGCATTGCTATATTGATCAGAAAAGCCTTAAGGGACCCTATTGCACCCGGCGCAAAGCGTAGCGCAAGCGTCATTGCCAGTTTCCAACGCATGCAGTTATAATTTTCACGCCCAGCTGAGCGCTAATAGGAGTGTTGGTCAGGCGCATTGTTGGCACGTTGCTGTCTTAAGGCAGCAGAAGGCAATTGCGCCTTTGACCAAAAAATAAAATAATATAGCAGGTCGTAATTCAACGGCGCAGCATTTCACTGTTATATTATCCAGACAGGAAGTTGCTCTGAAGAGTGACGCTGTGCGCATTTACGCACGAGGCACAGCAGCAGAACCTCATTGATGATTTAAATCTCCTCACACGCCAACATGATCTGTCAGGATCAAATGTTAATTAATGTCCAGTGTTCTTCTACACATCCAAAAGATCTCACACACACTGAAGATGTATGAAGGAAAGCGGCCGTCATCCTGATTAATCCAGAGGTCTAAATGATTTCAGAAGCTAAAAGTTGAATTCTGCGTCCTCAGGAGAGTTTCCTCTGTGCTGTCCTGTCATGTTTATAATACACTGTTTAGTTTTGCTGCTTAAATGCCCCATAATTTTTGTTGGGACTTTATTGTATACATGGAAACATTTCAAATGACTGACAGCAGCCTATCATGAAAGAAAACACTCAACAATACAACAATAAAACACAGGAAAGACACCATTGTAAGGAAGAGGTGTTACCCACGACCGGTTCATCCTAGTTTCTAATAATGCAGCGCAGTGAGGGTCCAGACATTTCATAGAGGAGAGTCAGAGTCTGTCTGTCTGGAACTTCACTGAGGAATCACAGAGCTGCAGAGGAACGACAGGTTTCACGATCAGAGACGGTTTGTATGTAATTCTCTCCATACTTGCACCATTTTATGGTTTATGTGCCATCCATCCGCCGTTTAAACAGCAACGCGGCAGGTGCACCTGACTTTTAAAGGGAATGGGCGGTGATTGGTTTAATATGATATATTAATTAAGAGACTAATTACAACCCCTTGTGCCTTACTTTGCACTTACATGGTTATGCACCATTTAAGTAGCAAAAGTGGAGTTAGACAGGCCCCAAATAGGCTACATCGTTGGAGTAGCTCCCCATAATTTAGTTCTAGGCAACACAAGATCAGACCTGTATGCGTGACAGGACGTGAGATGCCGGCAGAGTTACTACTGAAGCTTCAAGCTAATGTTCCAGCAGTTTCTTGCTAGGACAGGTAGCATTAATACTAAAAGAGTCTTTTCAAGATTTATTTGAGAAAATATAAAGAATACAAATATGTATGGAAAGAACAATTTGTATATTTAAGAGTTTTAAACATTTCAATCTACAAATATCTAAAATAGCTCAGCATACCTTAGTTACTGTATATAGATATACTGAACTACATATAAAAGTAATATAAACAACACTGTACAGAAAAATGGCACTGAAAGGCTGAGAAAACACAGCTATGTACAGAGCAGATTCAAACTCTCGTGGTATTTCCTTCCATTCGCCAGTTTCTTTAAATCTTTTTCTGTCCTGCCATCCTTCACAGCTGACCGTGTCTCAGAGCAGGTTGTTCTGTGGACTGGTCTTATGAAACTGTGATTTCTTCAGTGTCTGACTCTGAGGACTGTTTGCTGGACTCTGACGGAGAGGAAGGATTGTGATGATGGTGGTGGTGGTGGTGAAGATGTGAGTCCTGGCTGTCCAGCTGTGCCTGGCTGGGGGGTGCAGTCCTGTCCAGCCTGTGGCAGTAGGTGCTGCCTACATCGGTGAGGTCTGGGTGGGGGTTGGTTTTGGTGGGAAGGGTCTGCTGGCGACAGCCGCCCGTCGACAGCAGCTCCCTCTCCTTGGAGTTCCTCCATTTCATCCTGCGGTTCTGAAACCAGATCTTCACCTTCACAGGACGCAGAAAAAAGAACAATAAGTCAACGTCACAGACCTCCTCACCACTTTGTTCACAGCCGGACTGAGGTACAAAATGAACAGGAAATCACTTCAAGCCCAGATTAAAATGCACAGATATGCAATATAAGAGCAATGGAGCATAAACATATGTTTGTACTTGCTCAGTACATGGAGGATTGTCTAAAATAAATTTTACCAAATCTAACAGTCCTTGGTGTGTACCTGGGAGTCTTTAAGTCCAAGTTTACTGGCAAGTTTCTTCCTGTCCGGTTTGCTTATGTATTTCTGCCTCTGGAAAGTTCTCTCAAGGGCCTTCCTCTGGAGGTCTGAGAACACAGCCCGCCGCAGCATGCCCCTCCTGGGCTTCCCTCTGGGAGCCGGGGGCCATGAAAACGTCCCCGGGACAGGAATCGCAGTGGAGGAGGCTGGCAGGACAAAACAGAGCAGAGTAGAGATTTAATAGCCAGCCCCGTTTGACCTGATGTTGAAATCAAATAAAATGTGGCCCTCGCTGGGTCCCTGTCCCCAACTTTGATGATACAGATTCTTCTACAAAACATATCCCAGGCTGTAGCTCTAGCCTTTTGTTGGATTTTTCAATTCAGTTGATTTGTTTTCACAACTGGCTTTAAAAGTAGTCCAATTTTAATATACAGTATTCTGACTGTAGAAGGATTAGATTTCTTTGTCATTTCTAACTACAGCTAGCTCGCCGCTAAACTCCCAAATCCCAAGAAAACAGAATTACAGTAGACATATATATATAAATATATATATATGAAAAATATACATTTTAGTAGGTTTAATACAAGATGTGTGCAGGTCCTGGGAAAGAGTCATTATCTAAAAGCAAGCCATTAAAAGGCTTCTAATTCATATTTACACGTTAAATAGGTGAAACATTTACTACGAACAAAAATGACAGTTTCAGGTGTCTGTAGGAGAGATGAACTCTCTAATCCATGACTGCTGACTCTACTACCAGAATAATGGCTTTACCAACTCCCTTTATGAACGCTACTCTGATATTTAACACAAATTATAATACATATTACATGTAACATTACATTTCTAACAATTCATCGTAAATTTTAATAAATTCTTAACATTTAGAATTTTCAGTTGCTCAGACAATTTTAATTTTGTTCCATCTCAAAGACGCAGATTGCAGGTTTATTCTCATCCGTCTTAGACTGGTAACCGATATACAGCAGAGAGCTTTTGTTGTATCAATTCATGTCCAATGACGTAAAAATGTGATTGTGCCGAGTGACTGGCAGTTGCTACAATTTATTTTATATTCAGTGGTGATGAATGAGGTGAATGCTTCTTTTTCATTTCCTGTAAGCCTTCAATGTGTCTAAAACATTAACATTCTGAGGAACAGATCAATCAGTAAATCCCTCCATCATATTTTCTTGATGCTCTTGTTTTGTTAGCATCCTGCTTCTGAGTGGACACAAGCTGGAATTTCACTTACAACTAGACACTTTTATGCTGACTTCTGCTAAACTTGAATTCTTTGTGAGTTTATTCTACATTTGTCAGTCGTCTCAGAATGTGTCATTCGTTCTTGTTTCCATCATCAGCACACATGCTCCCCATGTTCTGCCTGCAATCTGGTGTTAAGCCCAATTTGTCCAGTAGTGGAAACAGAGCCTATGCTAATGAGACGGGCTCTCCAAAGCTCGCTTCACACTGCCTCTAATGAAGCATGAAGGAGGATTGTATAGGCTGCAAATGCATAGAGAAAGGTGATTGTGTTGTAATGAATTGAGTGGAAAAGGCCGTCGACAGGCTAGTATATTACAGACCCATTAAAGACAGGTCAGTATAATGTAGAGCTGTTAGAGAGTCTTCAATCAAGCTTTAGACGAAACAGAGAGCTTAGGGCGGTCCACAGTGTTGTACAACTGCTTATAAGTGTTACTACAGATCTAAATATACAAAAATATATAGAATATATTTTTGAATTGATGAATATGCTAATATGAAAAGAAATAAAATTAAATCCAGCTTCAAACTGTGAAGTTGCCAATTTGAACTGTGTGAGAGCAACAAGTCTTCAAAGTGTGTGTGTGTTTCATGTTTTTATATCCCAGTGGAGACTTTCACGTCAATGCACACTAACCGATGAGGACTCGTGTCACCGTTGGGACAAAACTTGAGGACCCCGTGGGTAGAGACGGTTAAGACTTGGTTTTAAGGTTCAGGTTACAATTGGTTGAAGTTAAGATAAGGGGCTAGAGAATGCATTATGTCAATGACATGTCCCCACAGGGACAGAGGAACAAACATTTGTGTGTGTGCATGCATGTGTCTGTGTGTGTGTGTGTGTGTGTGTGTGTGTTTTGGCTCCTATTGGTCACGGTGCTGGGAGCTTTGTGGGCAAGCAGAGGGGCTTGGTGGGAAAACGACGGCGCGTGAAGAGGCGCTGAGTTCCTGAGCTGGGAAGATACCCGCCTCACATTTAGACCATGACAAACGGCACTAATATATTTAGAGCGTGACAAACTGGACTAATTTGTAGATTAGGACAACTGGTGCTAATGTCAGCAGTCAGTGCGTCGCCTAAATAGGCCTTCAAATTGGCAGAGCTGATTCCAAGCTGTTCGGGATATTCCCAAGCTAAAAGGCTGATGACGTCTCCAAACAGGCTGAGACCTCGCCATCTACATCAGCTGCTGAAATGTGTTTTCACATCTGATTTCAGGAGCTGTAAAAACTTTTTGGACTGAGCTTGCCTATTAGAGCCAGACTGAAGCCTTGAAGGCCTATTTAGTTTCATTTATTTTTCCCGCCCCCACAGAAGTGAGGCCTGTAAAAAAAAAATAATAATAATAAGTCTCTCAAACACAGAGAAGGCTATCTCTTCCACCAAGAAAACACTTAGCTATTTTTACTCAATGTCCAGTATTAACCAGATGTGTCAGTGAATTCCTTTATTAATATGTTAATCAATATCAGTTTGAAATGTTCCTTGAAACATAGACATTTAGACTGTACTGTAAGGCACATCTGGGGCGCCATGAGTTAATTATCATCATTACAAGCTTGTGATTTCTTAATTATACTCATTATTATTATTAATTCTGTAATTATTAATTACAGAAATATTTTGTGGAAATGTAATATATGGAAACTTTGGATTTGTCTTTCTCTATGGATGAAAAATGTTGTAATGCTGTTTGTTTACTCATCACTGAGACATTGGCGGTACGGGTGAGAATAAGGAAAATTAAATTCCACTGACTGAGGAGCGTTTGTTCCACACCAAAGTACAGAAAGTGGTGCTGAGTTCACCTGTTTCTGCGTGATATTGTAACAGATGTGGATAACAGCTAAATGTCCACATGAAAATGAGGAATTTATCCTCAGGTTGGGGCCCAACATTAAGTAATAAGTGGTGAAAGTGATGGCTTTTCTCTCTTATAAAGAAGGAAATGAAAATCACACATTAATTGGAGCCCTGAATCTACTAACACCGATATATAGCACTGGTAAGTCCACAAACCTGTGAAGTAGGAGGCTCTGATGAAAGGATGGAGGCTTCCATCAAAGAAAGACCAAGGGAAGGACTTAGCCTGAAAACTCTGGACTGAAGAGTAAACAGAAAAAGAAAATTAACTTAACATATGTGCTGTTTCAAAGCAGGAGAAATAATCTGAATAGGAACATATATTAATACCACAGACACCAGAATATAAACATGATAAATATAGAGGAATGATAATATCTCCAAATACAATTTTACAAATAGAAGTAAATTGTAAATTTAACATTCTAAAAATAGTAATAACAGTATGGGGAAATAATTTATTAAAAATAAAACCTAACATTTAAACCTGGTGCACCTCAGCATGCTGATAAATATAATTTTAAACCAAATGCATGTTCATTTATTGACAATTCACTAATTTACTGAGCCTTCAGTTTTGAGGCTCAACAGAGCCAATATATGTTTCCAATATTAGCTATATAGAGTATTCTGATCTGTATGTGAATTTAGTGAGAGAGTTAGTGAGAGTAGCATCACTTTGTAGTGCTGAAGGCCTTAGTGGGAAAAAGTGCATAGGAGATGATGTTGTATATTGTAAGAATGTTGCCTAAATAAATTTATAGCTAGCCTGCAGAAATAAATATTTTTCTTATGATGTTTAATTTATTTCTAACAGTAGCTGTAGGGCTGTAATAAAAATCATAAGCTATCCATCATCATCCAGTTTCCCCTCCTACTCACCGCTCCGGGTTGACGGTGCCAGTATCGCACTGACGCCGAACTTGAGGTAGCCGGAGTCCGGGCAGACGGTCTGCGGAGAGCCGGGGCTGCTGCGGCTCGGCTGGCCGGAGCTCTGAAGCACAGACCGCTCTGTGCTGGGTCCCAACGCCCGGGGAGAGGCGCCCGGGCCGGGGCTGAGCGGGAGAATGTCCCCGGGACTTCTGGCAGAGAAAGTCCGATGTACGTAGCTGACAGGCTGGCTTAATCGGAGGAGATCTTCTACTAGGAAGCCCGAGGGGAGTGACCGGGTCAGGGGCGAGGAGAGAGCCGCAGGGGGACGCAGTAAGCCCGGGTAGAGAGGAGGCGGAAGAGCGCTGCAGGGAAACATCGTGGGTGTCCGACCTGCGAAAGTTTTCTACTGTTTTAGAGTTGTCTTCAGGGAAAAAATAAAGAGGACCCTAAACAACACAAACTCACTCTGTGGTCTCTGTGCACTCTTGGAGAAGTTTTATACAACTGAGTCACTCCTGCACACGAGCATGTGCACGCGCACACCCTCAGCCCATCTCTCCGCGTGAAGCTCTGTGAGGACAAAGTCCAGGGCAAGGGGATTGGTCAGCCGTCCACTGCTTCATTTATGATTGGACCTCAACCAAAAACAATTAGATCGTCCTACTGGTCTTATCTCTGTTACTTCTGTGGTTGGAAGCAGCTAATTCAAAAATGTCATTATTTCACTAACGAAAAATGACACGCATGTAGGCCCACTACAGCAACAGGAAGACTGGCCCACTACACCACCTGCAGAGCTGTTGTAGCGGTCCAAGGTGCTGACACGGAGGAATATTAAAATCATTTGATCAGACGATTGGCAGATCTGCGCTGCTGGCTCTGTGCAGGTCGACAACATAATGTTCCTCATGTCTATGCTCTAAATAACTGACACCACCAACTAATCTTACATGAATGCAGAATTTAGCCACAAATGCATTTGTTTTTGTCTAGACAGAGGAATAGGCTAAATATTTTCGTGTCATTATATTTTATAGCCTAACATAATATATTCATTGTCTGAACATGCAAATAAAATGTTTGTAAAAAAAAAAATAGGCCGATATTTCAGCTGTGCCGCTTTTTTATTCAACATGCAGAACTTGCTATGGTGTTAGATGTTAGATGTGTGAAATTAATACTAGCCAACTACTGATTACTGATACTACTACTACTAATATTAATAATAATAACCCCTGCTTCACATTAACACTCATTCACTCTGACCTTGGCCTGCTTCTTCTGATCCGGTTCAGCATGAAGCCGCGGTGGCCCGCTGTCCCTGCATCGTGTCTTGCTGTCTGGCAGAGCAGACCCTGAAGGGATCTTTGAGACCATCCTTTGCGAAGGTCTCTTGTTGGGTGTGACACAATTTCTGCTATTAAATAATCTTACAACAGGTTAAAGAGGCCATGTCTCTTGTGGGAATGATAAATACATTTAAGCCACTTCATAACACAAATACAGAGAAACAAATGGGAACTAAATCATTTTCTTATCAGTTGGTTAGGGATCCAGCTTTTCCTCACATGAACCAGCTCCGTTATCTCCGCGTTGCATCATCATCATTGTCTGCGTCATCCTGCAACGTCACCACTTTTCTGTCAGTCAGTCAGTCGGGCAGACAGACAGACAGACAGACAGGTGGCCTTTCCGCCTAAAACGACTTCAAGTGGCAGAGACTTAAAGTCAGCTTTGTTCTGGTCGCCTTTGATCACGGGGTTCTGTTGACTTGAATGAGTGGGAAATGAGTCAAAGTTCAGACACTCAGAACACCCACTGTCCCTGATATGCGCGCTCACTCAAATGGTGAAACTCGTCATTCAAAGCCAGTGAAAAGCAGTCAGTTTTTCTTTAGTTTAGCCTAAATGATCAACCTGAGGTACACAGTGTTAGCAAGCAGCCAGTGAACACTGGAAAAATGAGCTTAGCATAAGCTAGTTAGCACAACATGTCTCTCAACCAATAGGCTAACGTTACCTTAATGGCAAATTCAAAATATGTAAAGCTATCTAACTGGCAACTTATGTTATTATAATTCTCTAAACTTGAACTTACCGTGCTTTCAGACCAAAAGCGAAGGGCATTCGCGGAGGTGAGTTTACATACAAAGTAAATGCAAAGACGGTAGAGCTGCGATTTCCTGTCGGGCGACGCAAAGCGACGAGAAGGCAACGCGAAGGTCTTCGTGTGAGTGGAAAATTTCCAACTGGAGCGAATTTCCGCGGGTTCTTATCGCCTTTTCGCGTTGTGTGTGAATGATGTGATACCACTTCATCCCTATCCGATCCAATACCAAGTAATACCCAGGCTGGTATTGCCGATACCAATACCTTTTACATATTTTATTTCTAGTTTAATGTGACCTCCCCCCTCCCGTTTCTGTATTTATGAGAGAAATAAGCAGTAGGCTGTAGCCTTCCAATTCAAAATAATAGCTGCATAATGACAAAACATCAGACTACTGTCATAGTCTTTAATTATAATGAAAATATCCTGCTCAGAACTGCAGCTTCATAATTGTGACAGATTTAATCTCAGGTGTTTAGTGAAGTTTGCCTGTTGCCAAAGTATTTCACTGTCTTTGCACACACATCACACAGAGTAACATTATTACCTTCACAGCTAAAACACAGCCAGAAGTGATTTTACAGTCGGCCACAGTCAGTATTCAATCGTGGGAAATGTAAAGGGCTGCAGCGGCTCACTTCAAAGAAGCTCCGTCACAGAGCCGTAGCGCAAGCGTGACTTTGACAGGCGGAAGGAAAAGTAGTTCCTATTAACCGAGTATAATTAGACCATCCTGGTGACAGTAAGATACTTATTATAAAACACACACTCACTCCACATGACTGAGTTTAGATATCGATCCTTTTATATGAGTATCGATCCTAGAGCAGGAAACGTTGGTATCAGAAATATCCATACTTTAGGATCGATCCGCACATCACTAGGTGAACACTTGTAGCCAATGTAGGAAAGCGTCGTGAGGATTAAATTCGCGTTTGGTCTGACAGCACCATTAGAGATAGGCTAGTGTTGCAGGTTTGTTATCACACTAACCTTTAATAATTTCCAAAAAAACAAAGTAGCCTAGCATGAATTCACATGGTTTTTATGGTTGTTGCAGCTAATTTGGGACCACATTGTAATTAAATAAACAGGTTGTCAGTGTAGTGCTGTTCTGACAACGGGGCCATCAACTTCAGTGGAAAGACAAGTGAGATGAACAAAGAAGCCTTTAAAGAAGATTTGGTCAGGGACCTGAGGGGTGGCGAAGTAAGTCCCAGAGGGCGCGTGATAAGACCTGTGACTAATGGCATTTCAGCATGTGCTGCTCTTCCCCTCCATGTTCATCTTCTATGTATCTCTGAAACATGGATCTCACTCTTTCTCCAGTGCTACCAACGTTATGTTCAGTGAGCAGTGAAGATTTAGGAGCCAGTAATGTCTGAATAACCTGGCATGTCTTAGACGAACCAGAGAACCAAATGTAGTAGGTCCAAGTTCTCTGCCAGCAGCACTCTGATCTACATTCACGGACAGTGGAAGCTGACCACCCCAAATCTGACATTTTCTGACTTTTCTTGTCCCAGTCCATTCTATATTTTCAGTGCTGTGGGAGTTACAACCACAATAGGACAGTCGGTGTAATGTACCATTTATCATTTGCTAACAATCAAAAAACAAAACAAAACAACAACCCATAGTCGTTGTATAGCACAAAGGTGCTGTTATTTCCCATGGCTTCTGCAGCACCGGCAAACTGTTTACCTTCCCATACACGGCAAACAGGTTTACACTGTAGCTGCCATACAGTAACCATATCAATAACATGAACTACAGTTAAATAAACCATGGCTGTATAGCATATTAATTACTTCTGAAAGGCCAAGCTCCTTGGAGGCCAAATCATTGGATTTGTCCCCCCACCCCTACTGCCACTCCTAACAGATTTATGTTATAGTAATTTCACTAATATTACAAAAAAACCCAACATATTTTCTCACTTACTCCTGTTATACAGTAACCAGTTTGGGTTTTATTTGTCCAGATTTATGGATATCTGCCTTTGAGATTTCTGCTTCCAAACTTCATTAACAACAAAAGAACAAAATTAATTTGACTGCAACTTTTCTTTTAAACAATTTTTATCGGAACTTCCATTGAAGATATGGTCCCCATTAAAACTGCTGGTTGTTTCAGAGATGCTGTAAAAAGGTGTTTGTTTTTTTCCTTAAACAATAGCAAACAAAACCTTTAAATGTGCCCTCAACAATTGGGGGAAAACATTTTAAACTAAAATTGGCAATGTGGAAATGTGATGAAATGATCTGCTCTTCAACAAAAGGAACCAATCATTAAATGTGCGACAGATTTGCTGAGTGGCAGACCTGCCGGGAAATACGACACCTTGACCAAAGCCCTCTCAGAGACAGAGAGAGAGAGAGAGAGAAATTGTTGCGTTCAAAGCATTTTATTCCTTCAGAAAATCCCTCTATTGTAAGTGGAGCAGATGGTTCCCTGGGAGGAATATGGGCATCAGCAGAACTAATTTCTCCTCGTGGTCCAACAGGCAGACTGGCCCGCTGCTCGATTCTTAACCACCACAACAGCTGTTGGTTGGTTGGAATTAAACACCAGTTAAGACTCATTTTAAAGCTATTAGCCTCTTACAACATGAACCCTCCCCACCTACCTCCCTGAATTGATTACACATGCAAAGAGGGGAAAAACAACTAAGGCTGTGTCCATGGTGAAGTAATAACTAGTTAAGACTCATGTCACAGCTTCTCAAGTCTTAATGAACATGTCCCAAACAAACAAATGGACAGAATATTCATGTAGGCTATATGAACTGAACACTTTCAAATGTAAGCATAAGAGAGATGAATATAAGTAGGACCCATTAAAGTCATTTCAAAATGATGCTGATAAATGTTTCATAAGAAGCTGTGTCCTTTATTTGTGTTAAAGTTATTTCCCTTCACCTGTCAGGAACACGGCAGTATTCACCAATAAGATTAAAAAACACACTAAACCAAAGTTTATTACTGTGAAATTAAATAATTATAGTGGAAATGTTGCAAAAGAAGCTTAAACAGACTAAACATTGATACCAACACTGGGACTAAGCAAAGTTTAATTTAAGTATTTCTGTGATTATGCTTTTCAAGAAATAGCATATTTAAAGACTACTTATTTGAACTAGCATATTGTTTCAGCTGCATTGGGTAATTATTTGTTTTATATGAACTTGTCTTTATTTTTTTTTAAAAATCATGGAATATAAGTTTGTGTACTGTATTTCTAGCACATGTGCATTGATTCCATCAAGAGTTAGCTATCTTTTATGTTAGCTTTTTTGTGAGTCTAAATAAAACTTCTTTTACAATCCCTGTCTAAAACCTTTAAAATATGACTGTTAACTGTTATCAGTTAACATTAAACTTGCAACCAAAGAAAGATGTTACACAATTTTACCATCGTACCAGGAAATTTAGTTATCTAAAATGCTTACAGTGAACTTGTAATATACAGATCCCTGCATGCATCAGCTAATGTTGTTTTACTCACCAGAGGCAAAAGAGTTTTTTGGGGGCATAACTGTTAATTACAAAGTGAGGCAGGTCTCACCGGGGGGAAAAAACACTTATGTGTGTACAAATTGTTATTGTGCTTCAAATGAAACAGTGGTGTATGTGTAGCTAACTGATTGCGACCAAAGCTGACTTATTGCTAAAAACATCTAATGTAGCATTAAATCTAAAATATTTATAAGATTTTTAAGATTTAAAGAGATCACACACGCTGCCTTTGATGTTACTTTTGAAAAGTTCCATGTTTGCTACGGACAGGAGGGAGTTAGAATATTAGAGTGATCCATGCTAACAGTAAAAACTGTGAAAATAATGTATTTTTCAGTACTTAGCTCAAAAGAATCAATACTATAGCCAACAGTATCTTCTCTATCCTCTGTCTTACTCTTCTTTGCACCCACTCCCTCACTCTCTGTCTCTCTCAGTCTCTCCTGGCCGGAGCATCTGTTTCTAGGCAGTGTGGAACAGAGTGGATTAGCAGGGCCTTCAGTGTTGAAGTGCGGCGACAAGCATTAAAGCCATATTAACTTTCCATTAAACATCACATCGCTCTGTCGAGGGAGAGAGAGACACAGGCCTCCAGATAAAGCTCCTTAGAGACACATAGAGGGAGCGAGTGTGTGTGCGTGATGTATGTGTGTGTGTCACCTTACATGCACCTGTTCCCTAAATGTACTTTTTAAAAATGCTAAACACTACTTAACTGAACGACTGAAACATTGTACATTTAGATATGTCAGTGAAATCATCCATTATGAATATAACTCATGCAGTTTCTGAAACATTATATAGAATATTCATTATATTGTTCAGCAATCTCTACATTTTATTTAGTTATTTAGTTATGGCCGTCAAACATATTTAACAACATGGAAGTTAAGAGAAGAAAGTATTGAGTCTCCCAGAACTAAATGTCATAATATTTAGACATACCCTAATGATTGTTATTTGTAGTTTGCTTACCTGTGAAGGTTAATAACTCGTATAATATTACTGTGATGGAATGGTAAAGGTTTTATTGGTTTCAACAATTATGTTGACATTTATATATTTACATATAAGCTAAACTGACTGAAAGTGATGTTTTAATAATATAATTAAGAATGAATGAAATGACTACATGTAATGTGAAATGTGTTGCTCTAGTGATGAACCTGGTGAGAATTATCACCAACTCTGCTGTTCCCCTCAGCATTTTAGTATTTTTCAACTCGAGTTTTTGAGATGTCTGCTTCACTGCACTCAATAAAAGTACATTTAAACAATTCACAATTGCATACTATTTTCAGTGGAACTTCTAATGAAGAAATAGTTATGAAACAGTTGTGAAAACAGTTGACAGGGCGTTCCATAGATTGGATCTTCAGAGATCATCAACCTGGTTTCCAGCAGCAGCAGGCAGCTGTTTTCAGCTACCTGAAGGCTACAAACTACCTGCCAAGAACCAGATATTTTTCTCAGCAGTTATTGGAGCCCAAAACAGATCTATAGTGAGACGAAAAACGAAAACGAGAGATGAGGCAACATAAGGTTTCTTTAGGTAATGTGCTTTTTAGCCACATTGGATCTAGGGATGACAATGTCAGGCTGTCGGACAGTCCGCTACTTTGGTCTGGACTGAAATATCTGAATATCTGAACAGCTACTGGATAGACTGCCATGACATTTTTCACAGCCATCCATAGTCCCCAGAGGATGAATCCTAATGACTGTGGTGATCTTTTTCTCTAGCATTACCAGCAAGTCAGAGTTTTCACTTATCCTGTGAAATATAACATTTACTTGGTGGATTGGCACAAAATTGTGTGAAGTTGTTCATGGGGTCCCGATGATAACGCCGACTGACTGTGGTGATACTTTGACTTTTACTGTTAGTGAGAGCATGTTAGCTGACATTAGCATTTAGCTCAAAGCACAGCCTCACAGACCTGCTAGCACTGCTGTAGACTCTTAGTTTCAGGGACGTGC
Source organism: Micropterus salmoides (assembly GCF_014851395.1). Taxonomy (NCBI): domain Eukaryota; kingdom Metazoa; phylum Chordata; class Actinopteri; order Centrarchiformes; family Centrarchidae; genus Micropterus; species Micropterus salmoides. The sequence goes on from NW_024044570.1 coordinate 35,788,114, forward strand.
ACAGGGGGGTTGCTCTGGTTGCCCGGGCAACTGCCCGTTTGCCTTTCCTGACTCAAGTTGCCCTTCCGACTCGCCCTTCCGAGAAAAAAAAATAAAATAAAAAAATAATCGCGATCGCAAAGCCTCATTCACTTCCATTCGGGCACCGAAAGTGAAAGTCAGTAGGGGAAGAGCAAACTCTGTTTAAGTGGCTGCACTGCTGCAGCGCTGCCTGCACGTCAGTCGATTCTGTTCCCTACTGGAATTCCTGTTTCCTTCCTTTATGCAATCATACTACAACAAATCATGCGTAGTTTTGCCCAGTTACCATACGTGATACGTACCAACAGAAGTGAATACGAGCTAGAAGCGCAACTGAATGTACGGGAAGCCAAAAGGTTAAAAAAGGATTGTATTTTTTTCCGAAATCTAAGCGTTTTTTTATTTAATATTTTATTAGAAGCGAGTTTTCCCCATCTGTCAATTCAATCTAGATTATTTATTTTCAAAAAAAAAAAAAAGGAAAAAAAAAAAATAATGATTAAAAAAAAACAATAAACAATAATATAAGGAACTCTTTTTTCATGACTCGAGTCATGTTTTTCTGTTTTGTTATTAATAGTAGTTTAGGTTATTGAGTGCTGTATTTAAGTGTTTTTACTTTTTGTATATTTTTTAATAAAAAAATGTTTTTTTCTCAGTCCTTCATATAGCCCATGCTTTTTTCAGGTCAGAGCAACTGCCCTTCAAAATTCCTGTGCACGTCCCTGCTTAGTTTTGTCTCTATTCATCACGGTGCTATTGTTCATTCTAAATACCCAGATCTCTTAATTGCCAACAACCAAGAAATATTTGATGCATCACTTGGACGCCTGAGAATTTCTGCCAAAAAAGACCAGCGCTGGCTGAATGTGGATTTACAAATGCATTAACAAAATTTCATTATGCGAGTATTATGAGAGTAAGCTGAGTTACTATGCAAACGTTTACGTACATTACAATTTTACATATCAAACCATATTACAACAGCAAGGGCTTGAATTTATTTTTAGCATGTAAAGCACGCACTAGAATTTCAAAACTGAATCTCAAATTAACATCTCACTGCAAAATCTCACTGCACTACACTTGCCAGTGACCAACCCCATGAATTTTCATCAAGCAGTGGAAGAGCGTGAGAATGTCCTTAGTATATAGAATTCATACAATATATGTAAGACTTGACCAAAGCGATTAGCCCATGTTGCTGACAAATATGAGAATTTGATCGCTTCAGTGTCCCCATCATAGCCTCGGGACACTTGTGACATAGAGCATGCTCGCTGAATGCTCATTAGTTGTAGATTGGTCATGGGAGCTCAGAGCAACACATCACTGTGCTAACAATCTTTCCCATTATAAGAGCTTCCATTCTTCCATTCACAGCCCATTCTGCTCTAATCTTATTGGAGTCTCATAACGTTTTGCGGCCTTTTAGCGGGAGGCTTAAAGCACCTGGCAGGTTGTTAAGAGGGGAGCTTGTAAATGCCTGTGGTTAAAATGGGCTCTGGGGCCCAAATACAAGCCAAGCAGAGGGGAGGGGGACCGATTTGGTTGTCAAGTCCAATTTACATTTTTGTCAGTTTTATCAGTGGAGTGGGGAGAGAGAAAGAGACCTAGAGCTCTCACCAACCTGTTGCTTCAATTTACTTAATTCTGTTGTTTCGTTGTGCTATTCAGATGGTGCTTTGGACTAAGCGCAGTCTCGGAACCATGGTGTGGACCATGGGTAATCACTGCACAAATATACTGAAAATAGCACATTATTAAATTACTCAATATGTTTCAACAGCAGTCATACAAAGTATGCTGTCTATGCAACATTTATGACCGTTCCCCAAAACGACATGTATGGCAAGTACCAGTCCAGCGATGTGCTCATCGAACCTTCATTCACATGATGTTTGACATGTGGAAAATGTTGTGAAACGGCCGCAGTTTGGTTAGGTTTAGGGAAAGATAGTTGTTTTGGTCCAAATAAGTACATTGCATGTGTCACCTGAAAATTGTTTATCTAAAAACTTAAATAGGGATTGTAATAAGCTATATAATAATATACCTACACAACTGTTGTTTTGTTTTGTTGTTTCTGGTAAGGATGGCCTGCAAATGATAATATGTAATCAATGTGACAATTTGGGCAGGGTCGCTTGTAGCGATGAACCGAGAATTATCACCATTAATCTGCAGCTCCTCTCAGCTTTATGGAACTTGAGTGAGTTTGAGCTAATTGTTAAGCTGTCTGGACCACAACTTTGTTTAATTTATTCTCATCCTCAATGTGAAATTGCGCTTTCCACAACAGCAAAGGAGGTCAAACTCACAGATCACAACCCTCTTCACTAAGGTTCAGTATTTCCTTGAACCCTTTAATAGCAACCAAACTAATGGCAAAATGAATGGCATTAAATGTGCGGTTGTTGATGCTCTCATCTGGAGAGTGAGTGACAACAGTAAGTTAGTTTTTTGTTGAACTCACATGTCTGAATAGAATAGAAGTCCTCCACAATCTGCTCGTTCATTCTCAATACAAAGTCTATTTCAATTTGCTGTTCCCACCATGCTACTCAAACTTTTCATTTTGAGGTGATAGAGAAAAAAACAACATGAAGACCCTCCTGAATTGTGAGTTTGTTTTGATATGAACCCTATAAATAAATTGTTGATCACCTTTCTGATGATAAGTAATGAATGACTGAAATATCACCACTGATGATAGTTTAGAAATACAAGTGATGAATTAGCGTTACAGGTGCTATAAATAACCGTGCATAATGGTCATGTGTAATGACAGCAGTTCTGGCAGCAAAAATGGTGAAATTGCAGTTCTGCTTTGCCGTTCTATCCATTGACAGGTCTCATGAGTGGTCATGCAGACATAAATATCAGTATAAGTGGTACGTGGTGTTTCTATGTGCATTTATGTCTAACTGTGGGAGCACAAATGAGGCTATGAGAAAAACAACCTCACATTCTTTATTGATTCCATCCAAGACATTCTGTGCCACAATTATGCACGTGCAACCAGCGTGGGCATCAGCTCAGGAGGCAGATTAAAAATCTGTAAAGATGAACACCTTGACAAGGATGACCCTCTGCTTACCATCACATACTATACAAAGTAAAGGTCATGGTCCAAGGGAGTCTCCAACATGGAGTCCTTTGAAGAGGCATTCCCCATGTTGAAAGCTGAGGTGGACATCAAGAGGATCAGTGTCCCCTCTGACAGTGAAGATGATGAGAGCTGAGTAGGGAACCACCTTGTTTATCTCTGCTCCTCCCACACCTGCCAGCTCCACCAATCAGCTGAAGGAGAGTATGGCCCTGCTGGAGCTGGACTTTGCTGAAATCAAAGAGCTAACCCAGGCCAGGCCGTCTGACCCCCCAGATGACAGAGGCTTAAAGAGGAGCTCCAGCGGCTCAAGAGAGAAACAGAAAGAGAGCTGCAAGGTGCCAACTGCACATCAGAATGGAACTAACATTCATACACATAGGTGGGGGGCCAATGGGAGATTCTGCGCATTTAGATGATCGAAGGAGGACCCAATTTTTTGTTAACATTAACAAAAACTTCTTCTTGCACATTTTTTGTTTATTGAACCTTTGTCCAATGTACATTTTCCTCCAGTGAGAGCAGACAGCTCAATTTTGGGTCAGACATGCATGACATATTTGTAGTTATCATTCAATAATGTGAAAAGTGCCCGAAATAAATTGTTAAATGCCTCAATCAGTTATCATTATATCAATGAGTGTAGCTTGTATTATTTAACATTTTAGCTAAAGCTAAAATAAAAACAGATTTACAATGTAACCTCACTATGAAATGCAAAATTTCATACTCAACATTTGTTGTCTTGCACTTTAGCTTCATTGGACTTGGTTGTCGTTATGTGTTGGATCTGGGGATTTTAAAATCCCATATTCCCTGAAACTTTGGGCTTCTGCAAAAACAGCTAGATAATAAATTTAACACAAGTTAACAGTCTCCCTACTTTGTTATTCAGCTTAATAAAACACAAACATGTCAGTATTTTAAGGGTAGTCCTCACTGTCATCCTTACTTTTTTATGTGAGAACTTAGATCTCCTATCATAACATTACTGGTCTTTTGTATTTCTTGGGAATTTCACCTCTCTTAATCTTTTGTTAAAATGATGACCAACGGCATAATGACGAGCCACCCACTACAGTGCGCCTGTACCCTCCATGTTTGCAAGCGTCACATCTATAAAAGAAATGGAGTGCTATAATGCATGTAGAGAAAAAGTAATCCATCATTCCTTTTAGAGACACAGGATGGGAAAATGTATTGATTTATTGTTTCTATGGATCTTGAAACTAGAGAGTCTTGTAGCTGAAGAGGCAGTGTGAAGATTCAACGTGGAAACTCAGGAACGTGCTTTATCACAGGGACTGCCACTGCCATTTCACTAACATGACACAGATTAAAGAGAAGAGAAAAGGCAGTTTTAATTGAAATATGAGTGTGATGGTGGATCTTGGACTGCCAACACATTCTCATTCCCAACTCGTCACATATTGACACTTGGTCAAGATCTCCTGGTGTCACTTTTTAATGCCGTTATTGCATGCACAGGCAAGGTTTGACTTTCAAAATAAAATTAGTGATTGTGAAACATCGCATTTTGGTTAGGTTTAGGCAACAAAACCACTTGGTTAAGTTAAGGAAAAGATCCTGGTTAGGGTTAAATTAACTATGTTACTTACATAAGTTAAGTTGCGTAAGGACAGCTACGTTAACATATAACTTACATAGCATAACTAAAAATGAGTCCGGTTTCTGACCCACCTGTCCAGTCCAATTTTTATGTTTTTTTAGATACTATGCTTACTTTTAGGGCCCTATCTTGTGCAGAGTGGTGCCAAGTGCGAAACAAGTGTCATTGCTAGCTTCCAGTTGACGCAGTTGTCATTTTCACGCCCAGCGCCCATGTTGTGTAAGTAGAAAATATACTTGTGCCCATCTGTACGCTCATAGGACTGTCTAAAAATGAGGCGGGTCAGGCGCATTGCTATCTTGAGGCCACTGACCAACAAATACTTGGTCTAAAGTCAATGGCGCAGTATTTTCCTGCTATTTAAAGAGCACATTTTTCAGATAGTAAGATGGCACCTTAAAGAGACGCCGACCATTTTTTCTGTTGAATGTAAATTAGGAGCAAGTCACAATTTTTTACGCGTTCATTTTTGTGGTGGTATTTGGAAAATAGGTGTGCTGTTAAAATTGGAGACAAACAAACTAAATTCTTCACCCAAAGAAGAGGTGTTAGGGCAGCAATTTAAGTCCGACTTTATTTAAGGCTTCCTATACGACCCTGTACGCAGGATAAGCGGTTGACGATGGATGGATGGATGGATAAATGATCTTGCTGTTCTGCTGTCTCCCACTGAACAAGGACTACAGCCCACCAAACCCAAGTGCTAATCCCAGAAAAGAGCCCCCTCTGTCAGTTGATGCTGAGACTACCTGTCCCCTCTCAGGCACTCTGAGCAGTCTCTGCTTTCCAAACACCAATCAGAGTAAACCAAATTATAATGCAATGTAAAGAAACCTATTACGATCACTGGAAAGAACAAACTAAATCCAAAGTAGATTATAATGCTATCTGGCCCTAAAAGAGATTATTGTCAGGATATCGTTCTACTACTAAAGCAGAGACAGAGCCAAACCAGAGCAAGTCCAGGCTTAGTGACCACAAACTGGCCATTGAAAAGGGAAGACACAAAAAATCATCACAACCACAAGAAGACAGAATATGTGGTCAACGTTCAACAGGTGAGGCTGAGACAGAAATGCACTTCCTCCTAGGATGTAAAATATTCTGTGAAATAAGGAACATTTACTTCAACAAGTTGGTAATCTCAGATTTGAAAGAGCTCATTGACTCTCAACATTAAAAATACTCAGAGGAGGACAGTGCATATCTTGCTGCAAATACATATCAACTTGCCACAGTAATGACACAATATTTCTGTTTCTGTTTTTATTTCAAACTTGCTTTGTTCCCCATGCCTATAAGAAACCGCCTAATTTCTGGGGCTGAATGTAGTAGTAGTTATTCCAGTTCAAAATAAAGGGATTACTATAATAATTAATAATTGTGCTCCACTTTTCAACATCATTTTTCTATAATGCATTACTAGATCATCAACTACTTATATCATCCCGTATGGTAGGGTGACCATAGTTTGATTTTCAAAAAAAAGGACAGTGGGGGCAGGAGGCAGACAGACACCCGCAGGGGGTGGAAAGTTGGGGCTGGTGGCAATGTGTGTGTGGGGGGGTCAACTATGTTACGGAACTTTAACAGGCCAAGGACTACATGTGGTCTTCTAGACTGGAGGCACCTTTAATTTGACACTGACACGTACCAGCACATTTATATGAGCAACTTTATGCACACGCTTGGATAAAAAAAACACCTGATCTTCTCCCTACTCCGTCTGCGCCGGTGGAGAGGGAGCTTAGTGAGAAGTGTCGGTGTGTCACACCTGGTAATGGTCAAAGCAATGCAAATACGCACAATGAATGCCGACTGTGGAAACCAAAAGCCGAATTCTGAACATTTTGGCCAATTTAGAAATCGCAGCCTGACCTGCATTTTTTGGCTCCCAAAAAGAGGACATGTCCGGGAATAAAAGGAGGTATGTTCACTCCACCTCATGGGCCTGATTTAATGAGGTCGTTGTTGACATGTACAAATGTGTGTCTGGTCTCAGCAGAAACTTCCGTCACTCACAGAAACATCTATATCTATCTATAGATAAATATGGATATATATTTATCAATAGCTATTTATTCCACTGCTAGCTTGGGTTCTTTCGGTGGAGGGGATTTTGTTTTAGCCCAGGGTTTTTAGACAACCTGGGGAAGCATGTTGTCCAAAGGCCTGCATTAAGCCGGGCTGATGAGCGTAGGGTTGAGGCTCAGAGCTAGCTGAGGTGAAGAGACCAAGGTTAGCGCTAGGCTTGATGATGAATACGGCCAGTCTTATTTTTGAGGCGGGTTGAATACAAGGACGCCAGCGCAGCACTGCATGGCTAGCAGGTATTGAAGCAGGCCACGCCGCATAATTGGATTGAACGCCGGCCATGGTATTTATGTCACTTCTCTTTTTGTCAATCCCATAACAGGCATGGCAACGGCGTGGGGATCTCCCATGGTGACGGGACTTTGCCTTATTCAGATAGAATGGAGAGAAAAGAGCCAAGCCTCATTTAATTCATGTTTAATTCTCACTCAAACCGTTTTTGCATATCAGGGAAAAGGGACTCTGCCTTTTCAGTGTCCCTGTGTGTGTGTGTGTGTGTGTGTGTGTGTGTGAGAGAGAGAGAGAGAGAGAGAGAGAGAGAGAGAAACAGTGTTGTAATTGAACGTGTATAGTAGGCTTATATATGCATATGCTGAAGGACAAGCGTTCTCACACGGATCAGCAGACAGAGGGATTCTGTTGTGTACTCATGCGTACCGATGTTTATCCACAGATTCAAATAATTTATGTGATGGCATTTCTACACAGCGTGACACAGTTACATCTCCCCATTGTTACATCTACGCATTGAACAAACACACAACTATTTTGCCACAGAAACTTAGAATTAATATATCATTTTATTTAAATAATCCCTTTCACATTCAGCAATAGATTTGCCAGTTCAAATCTGAGTTAATCAGCTTTCATTAGAAATTCATTAATTTAAAACAGTTTCAGAATAGAGACCAGAATATCCTTAATGACTAATTAAGACTCCAGAAAACCCAGACATTGGCTCCTCTATTACATTTTTAAGGTGGAATATCAAAGTCACGGGTAATCCTGTTAAAATATTATAAATATTTACTCACCTGAAATGTCTTAATACTGACATTTTTTTTTTTTTTACAAGAAACCAATTTTCTGTCATAAAGACTGCTAGTCATATTCCCATGGTCAATACTAAAGCCAGAGGGGTAGCCATACTAATTTACAAAAGGGTCCAATTTTCTTCTACTAAGGTTATTGCCGATAACTGATTATTGTAAGCATGTTATTTCTATTATGCTTCTATACACCCAGAAATTTTGACAACCCTACTCTTTTATGGCTAGGCCCTCACCGAATGACCATTTGTTGATTTTTGGTGGGGATTTAAACTGTGTTATTGACCCAACACTTGATCAATCACACCAGTGTTTCCCACAGGATCTTAAGAAACTATGGTGGGTGGGCCTCGGACCCTGTTGGGGGGTCCGGGGCATGCTCCCTCTGAAGGAAAATGTTGCGGCTCAGGAGGTAGAGCAGGTTTTCCCGTTAATCGGAAGGTCGGCAGTTCAATCCCCGGCTACTCCAGGCTGCATGTCGAAGTGTTCTTGGGCAAGATAACGAATTGCCCCTGGTGACTGTTCCACAGTGTGTGAATGTTAGTTTATGTTTGAGCACTTAGGCTCAGTGAGTGAATGGTGAATGCAGATGTAGTGTAAAAGCGCTTTGAGTGGTCGAAAAGACTAGAAAGGCGCTATACAAATACGGAGCATAAATAGTGATGAAACAGCAACAAAAGTCAACAAATTTATTTTTATTTTATTATGTTTTTCCAAAAGCCCTAAATCAAAGAATAGAAAATATAATAAGTAACTTCCCTAACATTTTGTTGTTATTGTTGTTTTAAAACCAAATGTTGTCACATGCGTATCCTCGCGCATCAAGTCCGACCCTGTTTGATAAATAATGTTGTATGTGGTTCTCATACGGCGTAACATGAAGACTTCACAGCCTCTCTTCTACCTGCCTGTCAGCTCGCTCTGGGCCGTTTCAGTGGATTTAGTATAAAGGCTTGAATACGTGTGCACACCAAATGTAGGCGCGGCTAGCTTAATCGCCGTCTCACAAACGAGTGACAGAAAACAGGCCGTTAATGTTACTTCAAAAGAAAAGTGGTTGTCTTGAGTCGGATGCCAGAGCGTGCGAGCTTACGGCAGCGCCCACAAAACACAATGTTAGGGTTTTGAAACGTTATTATGAGATTTGTAAAACTATTTACGGTTCATTTTGAGACTATGGCGGAGCAAATTAGACTATGGCGGGCCGCCACAATGTTAATTAACGGGAAACACTGCACACATTCACTCAATCCTCCATGTCCAAAGTAGTCTCAGAGTTCATGGTTAAAAACAGATGTGTTGATACCTGGAGACTTTCTAACCAACATACAGAAGATTTTTCCTTCTTTGTCTGGGTGCAACAGTCATACGCACATATACTACTTTTTTATTGATAGCACTCTTATATCTAAAGTAACCTCCACTGAATATCATTGTCATTGTCACAATGTCATGTCCCATCTTGCACCTCTTTGTATAGATATCCAACTCCAGGTCCACCCACATTACTCATCACCCTGGAGGTTCAACCCTCCTCTCTTAACTGGCAATACATCTGACACTGAATTCATGTTATGTTCCATAGGCAATTTCATAGCTAATAATCAACCCAGTTTCACATTATACTCACTGCTATAGGAAACACTGAAAACATACTTGCAGGGAAAAATTATTTCCTATTCTGCTTATTCATGAAAATGCATAAAATTAAGATTATGATTAAGATTAAGATTCATTTCTCACTCCCAGTCACATATGGACGCATATAGTCAATTTGTAACACACTGGGAGGCCCTTTAGAGTAATAGTTGAACACAGTGGGGGAAGCCCTTTAGCGTCATGGATGGGTCAGAAATGTTTCCCGTGTTAAACAAAAAGTCAACATTGATTGTTTTTAGTAATGTTATGTAAGTTATGTAATTACTTAAAACTTAAAACTTAAGTAACGTAGTTATTTTAACCCAAATTATAATCTGTTCCTAAACCTAACCAAGAAGTTTTGGTGCTTAAACCTAAATAAACTGCTAAGTTTCACAACGTTAAGCTAGTTTTATTTTGAAAGTCTAACCAGACGTTGCATATTTATTAATGCTAACTTGACAGGACATTGCATTTTTGCTATTGCCAACTTGAGCATGGAGCCCTACATATGCAAAAACGGCAAACCGACTTGACCAAGCATCCATATGTAACGAGCTGGGAGTGAGAATGTTTTGGCTAGTCAATGACATCAGACGTCAATGAAACCTTTAAAACCTTTTACTCACCCCTTTATTATTCTAAACCTCTATCTGGCGCCACCAATATGACTCACTTCGGACAGTAAAAGAAGTAAAAGCTCTGCAAAAAGACACACATAGCTCCGGGGCCAGATTGATTTTTGGTAGGATTTCAAAAATATAAGCTCTTTCTGTGCCCAATTTGGACTGATACCATTCAATGTAAAAAAAAACAGGGAAATGTGAACTGACCTTGAACATGTATGGTAAACCAGTACTCCTTACTAAAGAAATTAATACAAAAACTTAAAAAGCTCTGCTAGAAGTCAGAAGTATTATTTTAAATGGTTTAATAAAATGTAAGTATACAAGTAACAGATGATACCAATTATACCACTTATTTGCGCATCTTTATCAAGGGAACCCATCTTCAAGTTCAGGTTGGTGATTAGGACTCGCTAACGTTAGCCTGAACTCACCGTGATTTTAATGTGGAACATGGTCTAAGCATAAAAAGTGGGGACCTTACTACTTTACCTTTGTCTAATCCAAAGCCAAAATTTGTTTCCCCTGAAGAATATGTACAAAGCACATGCAGATGCATTTTTTTTTGTGATTGAAACATGCAACAATATTCCACTCAGACGGGTAGCTAGCTGGACTACCATAGTTTACTTTCAATAGCGAGCAGAAATGTCAAGCTTGCAACAAGTCATTACATGCTTCTATTGCCAGCAACTGGGTAGGCTGCTTAAAATCACTTGTTAAAATATAAAACCAACTCATTATCCGAGTTAGTCATTTAAAACACACAAACTTATTCCATTCCATTGTGTCAATAACATTTTCATTAGCTCAAATCTAAATCTAAATGGCCAGACACCACTAGGGAGATTAACACTTTCATTTAATCAATTTATTTATTTTTTTGGTTATTTGGTAGAGGAGACCCTTTAAATAAATTTGAGGGTAAAGATGCTCACCTCTGTGTGGCAAAATATATTGTATATATTGTATCTAATACATATTTTTCCAGAGGAAACAACACAGTAGGACTTTTGCTAAAATTGTACAGACGACTTTGATGGGGCTGGACTCATCCTGAGCATGGCCTCTTTGTTTACAATTTTTTCACTGTATAAACGTGGAATCTATGTGCAGCTGTGTGTGTATATATTTTAAGAAACTAATTTCCCCACCTGTCCTCTGTGATGAGCCAAAACACAATTAACTACTAATTAATAGGTGCAAAATTACTGACATACTGGGTTAACAAGTAACAATACTAAGGGTAATGGTTATTTGTTACTTCTGTCTTTGGGTGATTGGCACACAGACTAGGAAACAGACGATGTAACCTAAGTATTGAAAATCATCCTCACTCTGCATCTACGGCTCTCTTTAAAAATGAACCCTCCCCTACCTACCCCACACCCCTCTCTGCTCAGGACTAATCCCTGGTCCAACCTTTGATTTTAACTTCAACTTTCTCCCTTGATCCCATCTGCCCATTTGGGCGTGGGGGGTGATAGAGGGAAGAGGGATAAAGTGTCTAGCCAGCTTCCTGCTGCTTCTCTCTTCTTGTTCTTTGTTGGCTTTCGGCCCTTTACCCTGGCTCTTTGCTCCCTGCATGCACACACACAAATACACACGCACATGTTATGATATGCACAGTCTACACATGTATGTTTGTGTGTGTGGTTTGATCTGGTTTCCTGGTGGACTCTATTGTGTCGGGGCAGGAAACAACTAATCCAGTCAGGTCCAACCCAGTCAGGGATCTGCTGCTCATATAATCTCTGCAATGGAAGATATAAATAAATAAAAATCTATCACAATTCTATCTCTAACATTAGATAATGAAGTCTACAGAGGTTTTTATCACTTTGGAATGAAGACTTGTAAAGACACAGATGTTAACTGATTTTTTCTGTCACATATTAGTGGATGGGCTGAAAAAATCAGCAATTTATTTTGATCTTTAAAAGTTTGACAATATGCAAAAAAAATGTCTTCAAAAACAATAGGTTCCTGGAACTTTCAGGCTTAGGCCCTAATAATAATTAAAGCTGCAAGCAGCGCTGAATGGGTCCTTGCCTCCACATGCACCTAGGGGGGAGCAACAGTCGTCCCCGGAAGCCTGCTGACGTGCCTCTGAATCTTCATGACCATTAGGCACTGTGCAAAGACATTAAATATCACTTCCTGTGTCCACAATGTGGCGCTAGAGAGCATGGACTAATTGTACGTCATGTTCCTGTAAGCTGTAAATAAATTTAAATGAATTTTACTTAATTAATAAGTAATTATACGTTACATTCCAGTGTATCAAGTGGATCAAACAATGATTGTCACACAAGGCTTACTTCCTGTTGCCAGTGGGTGGCGCAATGATTATAACTCCTAAGTGGCGTGTAGATGTCCTCAAGCTGGGACTCTTGTCAAATGTGAAATTTTAAACCTCAAGAGCTTCACAATACAGTATTGCAAAGGTCTTAAGATGGCACTACCCAAATTTGAAGGATTTACAGAAGTACAGAGCCTTTAAATAAAGGAAATTGCAAATTCAATTCAGTGACTATAGCGTTTAGAGTATGACTCCAAGAGGCTTTTTTTAAGTCTAAAAGATTATAAATCTGCCACCCAAATTTCCTACATCTAGGTGAGTTATTGAGCCATTTTCCCACACCCAGGCCCCTGACCTGAGTAGACAAAACTATAAAAGCTAACCATCACATGAAGTGCCAATATCCGATATTACATGTGACATCTGTTTCTTGTGAAATTTTTCAGAGCTGATGTTTAAGGACAAAGAGTAAATGTCAGAAATCTGACACAGACAACAACACTATTTTTATATGTCTTAAAACATCAATCTGGAGAGGGCCAAAAAATATATTAAAAATTGGTAGATTCACAGCTATTCATAACGTTCTACATATTACTGCTAAGAAACTATTCTATCAAGATAATAAGTACCTCCATCATTCCATGACAGGCCAACAGACAGACATAATAATTTTAATCCAGTTTTTTATTGTTAAACTGAAAATCTTTAATTTTAAATTTATTACTTGGTAAATAATACAGGATATTATAAAGTTGACAGAGCCAATTGTCAAAATTGAAATGACTCATTTAAATATCCATTCTAAGAAAAACAAACAGACGGTCTCACAGAAAATCACCTTTGATAGTTCAAAAAAGCACTGTGCCAATTAACATTGAAGAAAAATTCAGAAGGCAGAATTCAAAACTGCACATCAAAAAAAGGATAAAAACATTTTCATTTCCTGTCTGAAAACTGTCAAGCCATCCTTTCTCATACAGCAACTGTGCACACACCAGATTATGGCCATAGTGCCCAGCATGCGTTCTATTCATTCTACTTCCTATTTCAGCTTTGTTTGATAATTTCACATGGACGAAAGTCAGCAGCCTGCTCAAAACACCCTGCATGTGCACACACACACACACACACACACACACACACACACACACACACACACACACACACACACACACTGACTCAAACACTAGAATAAAGGAACAGCCAGGAGGATATCCCCATTTCTTCCATATCAGGGCTCCTTTGAAAGCTTTGACTCTGAGCTGAATGAGAGGTTTCACTGAAGCCATTCACCTCAATGATCTGCTCTGATCAACTCACAATCAACCATATCTGTCATACATGGCTAGGTCTGAGACCCAGGAGAGGGTCTTAGGGGGGAGGGGGGCAGACAGTAAGTCAGAAAAAAAAGAATGAACAGATGATGTATCAACTCGTGCAAATCAATTTGGTGTCTAGATACGTTCACGTGCCACTCATACACTCTCTCTCACACACACTTTCTAGCACACGCTCGCACACACACACACATCTTCACGGCACTTGGGAGCAGTGGCAGGTCCCTCATTTGTTACTGAGGACGTGACACAAGCTGAGCTCCTGAAGTGGCCACTTAAAGTTATTACAAGCAATCATTTGACACCGAGGTGTTTCGGACCTCGTGGAACTTTTCTTAGCAATTCTTAGCCCCTTTAGCAATTATCTCAAGATTTATATTTATCCCAGCATTGTTACTTATTTGACAATTGGCAACCCATTAAAAACAGGTGTGTCCCGACCCACAGTTTGGGAAAGATTTTGTTACAGGATAATGCACACTTATTGTGGTGGAAAAGTGGAACTCTTTTATGTGCTACTACTGTACTCTCCTTTAGAAGAGCGTATTCCCTCAAAATATGTTTTACAGTAACAGTAGCCAGCTGTTATTTCATTAACTGGAAACTTAGTGGGATTAAGCAATTAAGCACTCTGACCCGTACATTACAGAAAATGCATATATTTATCAGTATGTCTGAGGTAGAAACGATTGACTACAGTTTTGGTGTGTGTGTGTGTGTGTGTGTATGGTGGTGTGTTTTTGTGTGTGTATGTGTGGGAGAAAGTGAGAGAAAGTGGTGTGTGGGCCTGCCCTCCTTACATCTCTAATCCCTGTAATAGAGTGAAGATCATGAAAGCACCAGCCTGGCCCGCCTGCTCCACTTTGCCATATGTCAGATAGCTACATTCTCCTCAAATTATCATTCCCATCGTTTACTTAACAACGTCTTTTTGTGTTGAGGTAATTGTTGCTTTTCTGATCGAAAAGAGAGAAAGGAATGAAGGGCAATCCTTCGTGACCAATTGCATTTTGAGATAATTCCCTCATCTCCGATTCTCACCCCAGAGAGAGAAGCACGTAAACATCTAAAGTATAATCCATTGAGTGGCCTCGTTTGCTTCATAACTAGCAACCATGAATCAATCTTTATCATCCGCATTTTACTGTATTACTTACAGCTGATATTGGTTTATAGACAGTTTATTATAATATAAGTATATATATTATAAGTATATAATATATTATAATAATAATATAGTTCAGTTCCAGACACTTTTTTAGAAAGGTTAGCATGGCTGTTCATTTTCTTAAATTTCAGTATCCACCAAAGTTGTTGTCACAGTAATGAGAAACTATCTTGGCCAACTTCAATACAGTTTTTGTCTTTTTGCTTACAGTTTTTCTCAATTGCTAAAACACCAGGCCATAACCAGGCTATTGAACTAAAATTTAAAAACCTTAACTCCATTTTTCAAAAAGCACACCCGTTTCTCTAAATGCTAAATCCCTTCATTTCTCACTGCCTACACCATGCGGTCATTGAGAAAACACTGACATTCAATATTGTTCGCTCAATCAGCACAGGTTGAGCTCAATTTGCACACAGCTACCCATGTGGAAACACAAACATTTCAAGAAATGTGCTTAAGCAATCGAGAAAAACTGTAAACACATTTCTTGAAATGATGCCTCCTTTTCTCAAAACTTTAAACACAAATCCGTAACTTCCCACCCAATTTCCCAAACGTCCTATTTTCAGTTCAAAATGAAGCTCTCCACTCAAAACCATTCAATGTCCCCCAAGCCCTCAAACACACACACACTACAACACAGTCTGACACACTGGTGAGATAAATTCAAAACAATCCTACAAAAACTGGTTATTGGTGCTTGTGGTTCTCCCCCTCAAAACCTTTTCACATGATGAACACAACAAAAGACACAACAAATGTAAACATGTGGACATCCTCTTCTTCCTCTCCCTATTCCTTCTCCACCTCCTCCTCTTCCTCCTCCCTCCCTACTGCTCCTCCTCCTCTCCGGTGTCCTCCACCTCTTCCTTCACGTCTCTCTGGATCCATTGTTTCAAACTGAATGAACTGACTCAGGCCCTGTTATCTATCTATTGAAGCTTCTGACTGGTGTGTGATCAGTTATGACTGTTTGTGTTTGCACCTGTGTAGCTGTGTGCTAATTGAGCTCAACTTATGCTGACTTGAGTGAACAATGTTTAATGCTAGCGCTTTCTAAATGACCACATGGTGAAGGCAGTGACAAATGAAGGGAATTGTGTGTAGAGTTTTTTTTGCACTGACAGTCCAACAAAAAAAAAGTGTGTGACAGGGATCCCGAAGTAATGACCCCCGAATCATTTCTGTACAAGATGCATCCTATTTGTCCTGTCTCTACATCATTATTTATAACATCCGATCGATTTGCATTTAATAATGCTTATAATCAATTATTTCTTTGGGACTTTTAATGCAGGATCATAATCTCCAAAACTGTAACGACCTGTCAGTCTGTTTAACTTCACATTTACTCCTCATGGTTCTTTGGTAAAAAGTGGGAACATGAACCAGAACTAAAATTCAACAATGTATAAATCTTTTTCCTGTGTTTGGACCAGATCAACTGAACTCCAGGTGTGGAAACTACAGTGTGAAAGCACCTGGCAGCTTGTCCCCTGAATTTTGTTTTCCCTAGCTGTTCTTTTTGTAACAATTAGTGTGAAAAAAGTGCTCACTTAGATTTAGAAGTTAGAAGCAATCAACTCTAACAGGGAAAATGCATGACGGAGTATTAGGGCTTCACCTCACCTCTATGTCTGTGGCGTGCGCTTGGCTCCACCAACACTGTAACAAACAGCTCGTGAAATTTTAAAGTTGAGGTCTTTGAATGCATTATGTATATAAGCAATGAAAAGTGATCCAGAGTTTAGTCCACTGACTTCTGCTGACTGTGTGAAGAGTTATGAAAAATTGAACTTTTATAGAGAAATGTGACTTAGCAACTGTAAAAAAAGAATATAAAAAGATGGGAATTTAAAGTGTTAAACAAATCTAAATCTAAAATACCTCCCATTACACAACTATTATTTCTTTGTTATGTAAAAGCAGAAAAATTATTCCATTGTAATATGGAGGATTTTAGTCAACACTGTAGAACCTGCTATGAGACCCACTTCACCTTATTTTCATTTTCCCTCTCTGCTTGCCTGTCCGCTGTAGTTTGATGAAGATTTTTAGCCCTGCTAAGCCACACAGAGCTCCATACATACAAGCCTCTGCTACTAAAGTGCCTAGCTGATTATTCCCCTCAAGTGCTGCCGCTGCAGAAGGACTTTGAAGTCCAACATTCATCCATCTCTTTCTGTTCTCTCCCTTCTCTATCAGTGTCCCTGTCTTGCTCACAACTAATACCATAATGATGTTAAGAGGCAGGGGAGGAGGGGATTTAAATTAGAGCGCCGTCTTTCTCTCTCATTGTATTTAATGGCTCTTATTGTGAGAGCTGTCAGGCCACAAGGGATCCCTGAAGGAGGGATAAGACCATTCCTTCTGCCACTCTGAAGAAAGGATGAAGAGAGAAGTGGCTCTGGAGAAGGAGTATGGCCAGTGTAAATGGGGTAAGACCAAAGTACAGAGATGTGAGAGGCAGAAAGAGAGTGCTAGTAATAAGTATCCAGGATCCTTTCTTGGGTTTTAATTAAAATATCCTGAGGAATTCTAAACAAGCCTCTTCTTTCTTTCTCTGAGTTCAGAGCTTAATGTGTTGGAAAACTTGTCTGGGTTATAATGGTAGACGGACGAGAGAGGAGTCAAAGAGGAGGATACTGAAAGCAAATGAGAGGCTGTTTACAGATAAAGCCATTACAATTTCTCGTTAATCAATTAACTCATTCATGTTTAATGAAAAGACTAATTAACTCCATGTTTAAAAGGCCATGGGCGGCTTGTGAAGATAATGTGGTTGCAGAATAGAGAAGTACTAAGAGGTCTGGAAAAACAACAACAGTACTGTATGGGCAAATCAGCCTTTTAAAATTTGAGTCTGCTCATTTAATTATGCTAATGCAATTTTCAAAACTCCATAAATACTCTTCAGATACTCCACTTTTTCTACACTAGGACTATTTAACTGGCAGCCCTTGGGCCAAGTCCGGCCCGCCAATCAAGTCAGATCAGTTCAATCTGAACAAAAAAGAATCATGCGAGTAAAAGACATTGTTGCCACAATAAATCCTTCAAACCAGCAGAGTGCTCCTGTGCTGTCAGCAACAGCCTATCACAAACATGTATTATTGATAATGAAAACCCTCCTTTGCATACTGTTGTTGTTGTTGTTGTTAGCCCAGAGATGGGGACTCGAGTTAGAGACTCGGACTCGACTTAAGTCGCACACACAGTGACTTCAGACTCGACTCGGACTCGAGGTGCGGGACTCGTGAACAATGTTTATTTTTAGGAAACATCTGATGAGCTTGCCGTTATTCCCTTCCCTCCGTTACCTATAACCTGCCTAAGTAACACGTAGCATCAGGACAACAAACACCGGCAGCTGCTGAGCCATTCATCATAAACTTTGGCTTTAAAACTTCATAAACAAACAAAGACGCGCTGAACGCAAATAGGTCAGTAACCTGTGGTGAGTAAACATGTTTAGCTCAGCATTGGCCATCTAACGTTAGCTTGCTTTTTGCTTCAGCTACGAGCTACGGGAGGTTTACTCCGACTGTCGTTCCTTATGAAAAGATGAATGAGCTTTTGTTTACTTGCCAAACTTGTGGTGGTCGATTAACGTAATCATTATGTCCCTCTGGCTGCCATCACGTTAGTAGAAAAACAGGTTACAGTTACAGAATTCCTTACAGCTGTGCAGATTTATTAGCAACCTGTATTGAACGCAGCAGGTGATACAACATTTATAATAACAACGAGATACTTGAGACTTGACTTGGACTCTCGCTCAAAGACTTGTGAGCATCTCTGCCTGGGAATCCAGCTTATCTCACATGACCAGTATAAAAATGAGTGCCTGTGTCTCCTCGACAAATGAGCTTTTGCATCGGTTTGTGGATTGCTCTCACTTCACATGAACCAGCCTTCTCAGCCATTGCCCAGTCAAAGAAGTACAATTTCTCTCATTAGTAGCCTAAATGTTCACCAAAAACCCCAGTCACCACAATATGCTCCTGAAGGCAGATCGCTGCTCCTGAGGTGATGAAAACATAACCGCAGGAAGAGTCAAAGAGGGTGACAGAAATGGCAGACTGCCTGAAGAAACCAGCCCTAAAACTGAGGGGTGAAACAGTGCCCTCCTCCACCAGTAGCACGCCACATTGACAACACTGATGATTTTATCCAAACATCTTAAGTACAAATATACTTCTGTGTTCTTCTTCTGTGTACAAATAAATGTCTGTGTTCTGCACAAACAGATGAGGCTATTTTCTATTTGTCAGTTGACGTGTTTGCTGAAACAGTCAGATGAGAGCATTTACTGATGTAATGACACATTTTGTATATGTGACCATATAATGGTCAAAGGGGGAATTGGAATTATATGTACTTGTTCTATCTTATGCGCTGTTACTTATAGATTCATATGACCTGGAGAGCACCACTGTCCTTGGTACAACTCATTCCTGTGAGATTGTTTGTTTCATGGGGCAGAGGGAGGTTTCCATTCTCACGGATGGGTTTTTTTCTCTCCCACCTAGGCCCAAGGCTGAGAAACCTTTTTGCTAAAGGCTACTGGCGCTCCTCCCTAATACTCCCAGACTCTCTGAATACACCACAGTGTTTAGAGCTCTGTCCTCCAGCTGAAATAACTTGTTAATAAATAATAGCAAAAAGACAACTGCTTGTTGTAACATTCTTTATTTGTTCAGGCCAGATGCTAGCAGATAAGGAGGCTAGAGCAGTAGTCACTTCCCTTGTTGGAACGAAGATCAAAAGACAACAAACTTGCAAAGAGTGAAAGGACCTAGCAAACTAAATACACTAGTGAGGAGTTGATAATGCGGATAAAAAGATAGATAAAAACCTAAAACCATGCCATATCAGCTGTAATATTCACCTTATTTCCCAAAGGGTCTTTAAAGGTTTGTTTAATTATATTCTTTTATTCCACACCTACTCTGTTCTTCTCTTTCTCTTCTAGTATCTCCCCGTCTCCCTCTCCTCCCCTGACTGTGCTGCTCACTTCCCTGGAAAATGTGGTGAGAAGGGAAGTTAGTGGGAGTGGGTAGCAGTTGGATTTAAGTATCCTGGCTTCTTTCAGTAGGAGAGAGAGACTCTTTAAAAGAGGCAGTGAGGCATGCTGGAGGACAGGGAGTGATCTGCTGGCTTTTTCTACCTGAGAGGAAACACAGGACACACACACAAACACCATACCAATGGGCCGTCAAGTGCAGCTGAGAGAGGCTGTGAGTGGGGCAATCACAATGGGCCCCTGGGGATACAGGGTGACCCCTAGGAGTCTATAATTCAGAAAAGGGTAAGTCTATCATTCACACACTCACACACGCTCTCTGAACAGATTCACAGGGGCAAGACAAGCAGTTCATTATCACTAAGGAAGGGAGGATGGAGGAGGAGGAGAGGGGGAAGATAGGAGGAGGGCTAAAAGGAGGGTCAAGGAGGGGAAGAAAAGGAAAATGGAAGTTGTAAATAGAGTTGAACAGTGAATTAAAGCAGCAAAATAAGCTTCAATTTCATCATTAGAAGCAACAATCCATAGGAAGAGCAAAATTAGGTCGATGGGGGCTACAGAGCCTTGAGTAATAGATCATTCCATAACAGACCATCAATAATACATCATTATTCATGGTACATGCAAAAATAAACATTTCAAACATCGCCTGCTGCCCCCATGTTTCTGCTCGAAACATTGTAACAATGTTTCCCGCGGTCGCAGCCGGCCGACCCGGGCATCCGCACGTCCGGCTGGGCGCCCGCCACCGCACCGCGCCGGCCCCGGGCCGCGGGACCTCGTCTGGCGGAAAAGGCCTCGGACAAGGTGTCCCAAAGGCCCCCATTGACTTAACATTGCCTAACCTCCCAACTTTGGCCTCGGCTCCGGGGCGGTCCCGGCGCTCCCGGGGGCTTCGCTAGATGACCTTGGCCCACTCCTTGCGAAGCTGGCTTGGCTAGATGTCCTTGCCAAGCCAGCTTTACAAGGGGAGTCACGGCCCTGTCCTTGCGAAGCCAGCTTTACTAGAGCGGTCACGGAACACTCCTTGCGAAGCTGGCTTCGCTAGATCAGCACAAGGATCATCACCTGATGATCGTGGCTATAACCCCCTTACCCTACTTCCTTAACCAGCCTCTGGCGATGTACATTTTCAAAGTGTCAAAAACCCACTCCTTGCGAAGCCAGCTTCGCTAGATGACCTTGCCAAGCTGGCTTCGCTAGACCGGTCACGGCCCACTCCTTGCGAAGCCAGCTTCGCTAGATGTCCTTGCCACAATTATTAGTCCTGTTATTAGGGCCCGAGCACGAAACATGTGAGGTCCCTATTCAAAATGAAGGAATTATTTTCTTTCATCCCCTGAATTATTTTCTTTCATCGATACCGCTGGTTCGTTAGTGTTCCTTGTTGCTGTGACGACAGTCGTTACAGTCGTTAAGACTACCTGTGGCCAAGACTGAACGACCATCATTGGTATCTTCACCTGAGGCCAATAGGTTACATTTGTTGAGTTTCCTGGGAAGTGATGAAACCGAACCAGCGGTATCGATGACCCGGGATAACGACCCCACTGAGGTTAAATAGCTGAGTTTCCCTGCCAGTCAGTCAGAACTGAAGAAGTCCTTTGGATAAGGGACGAAACGTCTTCCAGTATCTTCAACCAAGTCCAGTTGCCCTTCATTTTAACCTTCGTTGGATAACTATGACCTGGATGACTGAGAATCTTCATAGACATTTTCTTTCTTTCTTTCTTTTTTCTGAAAGTGACCTCAATTTTAGGTGCCTAAATGTGCTCGAAAACTCACCAAACTTAACATAATTCAGACGGATGTGAAAAATGTTGTATTTTATGGGTTTTCCACATGGTCGTGGCAAAATGGCTCGCTAGCGCCTCCTACAGAGCAGCCCCGGACAAAGTTTCACCTACGTGTTCGAAAATTCTGTGGTATGTGTATCATGTCCAGATGTACAAAAAAGCCTCTTGGAGCAATGCCTGACACCGCACAGAAAGTCGGGCATTTTGGATTTAATGCTCAATTTTGGTGATTTAAACACTTTGTACTTTAGCTAATTCCTCCAAGGGAATTAGTTCGATCGTCTTAAGTTCGATTACACTTTTGCTGTGCAGTCTAAACCCATTGATGATTAAAAGTTGAACAAACGGTGCTCATTTACTGCAAACTGAATAAAGCCTTGTTGCAAATAGGCTTTAAAATGTCACGGTTAATTAATCGTAAAGGCTCCGCTACGTTGAGTGTTTCTGTTGCACGGAACAAAACTGTGGCAACTTGCATAAAACGAAAACAAAGTTACAGGATCGATGCACCAGCTTAAGTGTCGTGCTTAGAGACTACTGGTTGGCTACTGGTATCAGGTCAGCTGAGTCAGTGAGCTCTTTTAAGTCCCTTCTTAAAACATACTTTTATAGGAGAGCCTTTCCCGATCTTATTTGACTTTATTTTATTCTATTTGACTTATTTTATATTTATCTTAAACGTGTATTTTAGTCTTTTCAAGTCTTTTTTCTTGCTTTTATCTTGTATTGTTATTGTCTTTTGGGTATTATTGTCTTTAAACTTGTTAAAGTTGGTTGCTGCGTCGAGCAACGTGCACCGCATGGCGAGCTCGGTACACGCCGCGGTCAAAGTGGTTGAACTTTAAGGCTGAGCAGCTTCCACACAGTGCAAATCGCTTCTTTTCTGAAAGGGCCTTCATGGAAGACAGAACGTAGTCCTCTCAAGACCTTCAGTCACTGAACATTTATGTTACATCCTTCTGTCTGTGTTGAGAAAATGTTGCCAGGGGTAAAACGCTAATATAACATCAGGAGCTTACAGACTTTCAGGACTATAGGCTACCAATTAACTGCATTTCAGTTAACACTGCACTCAATTTCTTTCTCTCATTTTCACTAAAACATATGTATGAATGAGAGTTGATGACAGTAACGGTACAGTTTATTCCCCTCCTTTATAACAATTTCCCCTGGTGGATAGTTAAAGTTAATATTCCTCTTATGTTAATAATACTTACATATTATAGAAATATAATTGTTAATGTAATTAAATATTAAAAATCAACTTAAGTCATTACTAGTGTTGTGAAATTAATTAATGCATAATAATCATAATAATCGTGAAACCGTGATAATTTCTCTGACAATAATTGTACCAACAAAATCTGTAATTGTTGCATCACTAGTTGCAAAATGTAACTATACCCTTTTTGAATATTCATGGAAACATAACTTACATAAACATTAAACATTACAGTAATTAAACATTACTACATTTAAGGACAAATATCAGGCACTGAGGACACACCTCAATGCCACTCTAATTATATAAAGAACAAATGTAATTTTCTATGATCAAATAACTTTTTTAAAGATCAAGTTAATATGAATAAACTATTTAAAGCCTTAGCTTTAGCTTGCTGCATTAAAGCCTTAGCTTTAAAGGGTTTAGGCCTCAACCGCAACAAATGAATACATTATTCAAATCTGTCACCATTTTAACATTTTTAAAAGTAAGGGAAGTGGGGAACATCCAAGCTGTGTACACTAAGGGTGGGACACTGTTGACCTCTTCTGAGGAGGTAATTGGGCGATGGAAGGAACACTTTGAGGAACTCCTGAATCCAACTAACACGCCTCCTATGCTAGAGGCAGGGCTGGAGGCTGATGGGGGATCATCGGTAATTTCACTGGTGGAAGTCACTGAGTTAGTCAAACAACTTCACAGTGGCAATTGATGAGATCCATCCAGAAATGCTATAAACTTTGGATGTGGAGGGGTTGTCTTGGATGACACGACTCTTCAACATTGCATGGAAGTCGGGGACATTTCCTAAGCAAACTGGGGTGGTGATTCCCCTGTTCAAAAAGGACGACCAGAGATTGTGTGCCAGCAGTATCACACTTCTCAGCCTCCCTGGTAAAGTCTACTTGAAAGTGCAGGAGAGAAGGGTTCGGATGATAGTCGAACCTCGGATTGAAGAGGAACAATGTGGATTCCATCCTGGTCGTGGAACAATGGACCAGCTGTTGACTATTGGAGAGTATGCCCATCCAGTCTACATGTGCTTCGTAGATCTGGAGAAGGCATATGACCATATCCCCTGGGGGATATTGTAGAAGGTGCTGCGGGGGTTTGGGTTGAGGGGGTCCCTTGTAAGGGCTATCCAATTCCTGTACATCCAAAGCGAGAGCTTTGTACGGATTCTCTGTAGTAAGTCGGACTCGTTTCAAGTGGGGGTTGGCCTCCGCCAGGGCTTCGCTTTGTCACCAATCCTGTTTGTGATATTTATGGACAGGATATCGAGGCGTAGTCAAGGTGGGGAGGGGTTGTGGTTAGGTGGGATGGGGATCTCATTGCTCCTTTTTGCAGATGATGTGGTCCTGATGCCACCATCGGTCCTTGACCTTCTGCACTTCAGTGCTCACTTTCGGTGTGGGGGTGGGGTGAGGATTAGCACCTTTAAATCTGAGGCCATGGTTCTCAGCAGAAAAGTAATGCAGTGCTCATTCCAGGTACGAAATTAGTTCCTTTGGGACCTTGTTCACAAGTTGTAGGGCAGGTAAAACTCGATGTAATGGAGACCAGGGGTTCCATTACCTGAAATAGTCAACTGAGTATTAAGGTGGGGATTACTGATAAAGCAGGAGCCATACACATTCTTATTTTGATTGTTTATTTAATTTGTGAAACATTTGATAACTGTCTTTGCTGTGAGTAGCTCCAGAGGGGGTTGAGGAAACACAGGGGGGGTCTGGCCATCCTGCCTGTGTGGAAAGAAACCTCAATCATTGATAGTCAAGGTTCACGACATAGTATTGTGCTTCTACGCTATTCCAGTTAGTTATCGGATTAGTTTGAACAGATAAAGCAAGCAATGTAAGTACTCACCTCTTCCTGGTTGTCTCTTCAGCAGGGGGCGGAGGCAAAGGAGTGTTGTAGGCCCAAGCACCTGCTTAATACATGCAGGAGCAAACCATGAAGCTGAGGGTGGGGGATCATCAACAATGCTGTGATGTGATTATTTTAAGGGGTATGTGTTATTGATTTATTGATAGAAAATTGTATTTCTGTAAATATTCATTCTTTGTGCTCTATTTTTCTATGGTGTTGGTTTTTAGGTAAATATTTATTATTCTAAATGATGGTGGTCCCACCCAAGTAGTTTTACCCACTTAATTACCTGCGGGAGGGAGTGTATATAAGGCAGCTAGTTGCTTTCAGTGTAAGTTTTGTTGCTTGTTGGTGTCAGTGGCTCCTCTTGTCTGTATGGAAGACCATAAATTTTACCTCTGTCTCATGTCTCTCTCTGGCCCACCGCCGGGCCATCGGAAACTCGACTATGTGTGAATCTTCATGAGCCAAACAAGGCCATATTTGCTGACAGTCACCCACTGCCCCACATGGAGTAGCACAAAATGAGCTGGAGGATGCAACTATCTTTCAAGCTTTCGTGCTGTCTTGCAGTGCCTTACTGATGCAGGCCTGACGCACAAAAAATGTTCATTCAGACAAGGAAGAATTCTTGGGCCATGTCATTTCCAAAGACGGAATTTTGGCTGACACAGATCATATCACAGACATCCGTGATGCCCCAGCCTCACATGACTCAGTCCAACCCAGGACTAATCTCATGGTACAGTAAGTTCCTGCCAAACTTTGCTACAGTGGTTGTGCCAATAGGGGTGCTAATGAGGGATGTTATAGACTATTGCTTTGAATGGACTGTGGATGCAATCCAGTGCTTGGACAAAGGTTACGTTCAGACTGCAGGCCAATGTGACCCAAATCCGACCCATATGTGACTCAGATCTGATCTTTTTATCACAGTGTGAACAGGCCAAGTCACATGGAATCTGATCTAATCTCTGTTGCTCCTTGTTAACTTCTGTACGTGCAGAACAACATATAGTTACACATTGAATACACAGTATAAATTACAAAAATACATAAAACAGTAATGAGTCTGTAAGGAGAATATTTGAAAGTATAGTAGCATCTATGTACATTTAGTGCAGGTGCCGACCATTCAAGGAGGTAGGCCAGATTGTATGCGTAAATGCTATGGCAACAATAAAAGTCACGATATACAAATTGATAATCTATATAAATAAAAAGTACAGTGTACAGAGATCTATAAACATTTTGTGCATGTTGAGTTCTAATTACCTAGATACGTCAGGTGGTGTGCAAAACAGTGTGGCGGTGGGAAGAATGACATTTTAGCACACTTGTGCAGATGGAATGGATAAAAAGCATAAAACAGATGAGGCAGCAGTACTGGTGAAACTGTGCAACTAAGAAAGGGACGTGACAGAGCAATTTTAGTATTGGTGTGCAAAACAGTGCGTGAATGTTGGTGGAGACCTAGCCTGTACAGAGATCGGATAAGAGTTCAGACAGACATGCTTTAAAGGCAGTGAGGGGGATGAGGGTCTCTAGCTTGAGGGTTTTTTGTAACTCATTCCAGTCGTTGGCAGCGGAGAACTGGAAGGAGTGGCAACCGAAGGCGGTATGGGCTTTTGGGGTGACCAGAGAGATGTACCTGCTTGAGCACAGGCTGCGGGTGGGTAATGATATAGACACCAGTGAGCGATTTAGGGGGGCTCTGCCTAGCAAGCACTTGTAAATAAATTGGTAGGCGTCGAGTGTGTAACGATGGCCAGCCGACTAATGCATAGAAGTCGCAGTGGTGGTTATTAAATGGGGCGCCGATAACAAAACGGATACACTGTGGTAGACCACATCCAGTTTTTTCAGGAGAGCGTTTGAGGCAGCTCTGTAGATGATATCACTGAAATCTAGCATGGGTAGGACAGTCAGTACCAAGGCAAGTTTGGCAGCACGGGTGAAGGAGGCCCTGTTGCGAAATAGGGAACTGATTCTGGACTTAATTTTAGATTGAAGGTGGTTTATGTGGGGCTGGAAAGAGAGGGAACTGTCTATCCAAACACCTAAGTATTTGTAAGTGTCCAC
Source organism: Micropterus salmoides (assembly GCF_014851395.1). Classification (NCBI taxonomy): domain Eukaryota; kingdom Metazoa; phylum Chordata; class Actinopteri; order Centrarchiformes; family Centrarchidae; genus Micropterus; species Micropterus salmoides. The sequence continues at coordinate 35,815,092 of NW_024044570.1, forward strand.
ATATTCTAATACTGACCCATCTACCGTTGTGATGCTAGTCAGACAAGCCGGTGTGGGAAGCGATTGTTTGAAAAGTATACACTTAGTTTTACCAGAGTTTAGTAGTAGATGGAAGTTTCGGAAAGGAGTACTGAATGGAATTAAAGCTCTCCTGGAGGTTTGATTACACAGTGTCCAGTGAAGGGCCGGATGTATACAGGATGGTGTCGTCCGCATAAAGGTGGATCTGAGAGTTACCAACAGCAAGCACAACATCATTTATTGAACCCTGAGGCACCCCCATAGAGACAGCCATAGGTCCAGACAGCAGTACATCTGATTTAACACACTGGACTCTATCGGAGAAGAAGTTAGTGAACCAGGCGAGGTAGTCATCTGAGAAACCAAGGCTATTGAGTCTGCTGATCAGAATCTGATGGTTGACAGAGTCAAAGGCTTTAGACAGATCAAATGAATGGTATAATTTAGGACCTTAAGGATGGCTGTAGTGCACCCATGACCAGCACAGAAACTGGATTGCATGGGGGAAAGGTTGGTAATCTGTTTGTTGACTAGGCTTTCAAAGACTTTGGAAAGACAGGGTAGGATAGATATAGGATGGTAGCAGTTTGGGTCAAGGGTGTCTCCCCCTTTAAAGAGGGGAATAACCGCGGCAGCTTTCCAGTCTCTGGGATTTCTGAAGATGAGAGAGACAGGTTGAACAGGGTGGTAATGGGGGTCGCAATAATATCAGCAGATAATTTTAGGAAAGAGGGTCCAAATTATCTAGCCCAGCTGATTTGTAGGGGTCAAGATTTTGTAACTCTCTCAACACATCAGCTGTCTGGATAAGGAGAAGGGGGGGGAGGGCTTGGGCGTAAAACTGCAGGGGGGGCAGAGCCGTTGGCTGGGGAGTACCCAGGTGAAAAGCATGGCCAGTTTCAGCAAAATGCTTATTGAAATTCTCTATAATCATAGACTTATTGGTTGTGACAGTGTTCCCTGATTTGAGAGCAGTGGGCTGTGGGAGGAGGTGCTCTTGTTTTCCATTGACTTTACAGTGTCCCAGAACTTTTTAGAATTGGTGCTACAGGATATAAATTTCTGTTTGAAATAGCTGGCTTTTGTATTCCTGACTGCTTGAGTATAACGGTTTCTGGCTTCTCCAAAGAGTTGCATTTCGCGGGGGTTGTTTGAGGCTAGTGCGATACGCCATAGGATGTTTGTGTGCTGGTTCAGGGCAGTCAAGTCTGAAGTGAACCAAGGACTATATCTGTTCTTAGTTCTAAACTTTTTAAAAGGGGCATGTTTATTTAAGACAGAGAGGAAATCACCTTTAAAGAACAACCAGGCATCCTCTACTGACGGGATAAGGTTAATGTTCTCCCAAGATACTAAGGACAGATCTATTAGAAAGGCCTTTCAGTGAACTGTTTTAGGCAGCATTTAACAGTGATGAGGGGTGGTTGTTTGCCGTGGATCCGTTACGGACGCAGGCAATTAGGCAGTGATCGCTGAGGTCCTGGTTGAAAAAAGCAGAGGTGTATTTTGTGGGCAAGTTGGTCAAGATGATATCTATGAGAGTGCCTTTGTTCACAGGTTTGAGGGTGTATCTGGTGGGTTCAGTGATAATCTGTGTGAGGTTGAGGGCATCAATCTTTGAAAGAAGGGAGGCTGAGGTGTTAAGCATATCCCAGTTTAAGTCTCTTAACAATAGAAACTCCTAGGATAGATGGGGGGCAATCAGTTCGCAAATGGTGTCCAGGGCTTAGGGGGTTTGTAGCAGACAGCCACAGTGAGAGACTTATTTCTAGAAAGATGGATTTTTAAAAGTAGAAGTTCAAACTGTTTGGGTATACACCTGGACAGGATGACTGAGCTCTGTAAGCTATCTCTGCAATAGATTGCAACCCCTCCCCCTTTAGCAATTCTATCTTGACGGAAGATGTTATAGTTGGATATAGATACTTTGGTGGGCTTCCTAAGCCAAGATTCAGACACAGCCAGGATATCAGGGTTAGCTGAATGTGCAAGGGCGGTGAGTGAATCCAATTTAGGGAGTAGACTATTAATATTAATGTGCAGGAAACCAAGACTTTTACGGTTGTCCAAAAATCAACAAATGATAGCTCCTGGGGTGTAGGTATAGCACTGGGGGTTACAGGGCCTTGGTTTAGCTCCACATCCCCTGAGGAGTACAGGAGGAGTAAGATAATGATACGGCTAAAGGCTAAGAACAGGTCGCTTAGAGTGTTGGGTAGAGTGCATTAAAGGAGTGGACTTTAGGGCATGATAAAAAAGGTCTGCATGGGCAGCCAGGGATATGGTAGGATGGGTATTAAATGGGGTAAACCTAGGTAATGAGTAAGGGTGAAAGAGTTTGGCTCTCTGTAGATGTTTGTTGGGCTAGAGCAGGTTTCTGACATTGGGTGAATGAGCTGCCTGTATTATAGCGATGGGGACTAAGGAAACTACAGATGAATGAGACAGTGCAGGTTAACACAAACAGCACTACACCATGCATGATAAAACGAGGCATGATTAAAAGTGATGGAGACACAAGAAAGTCACAGGTATAGGCTGATGCAGGGCAAAAAGTCAATTTAAGAGGAAGCTTTGTGCACACAGGTGAGTGTGGCCTATAAATGATGATTGAGAAAAAAAAAAAATAAAGAAATACAAGTAGTGCACTCCACAAAGCTATTATGGAAATAAATGCATAGGGCCAACGAGAAAGTTGCAGGTTGAAAAAAGTTTGAGAAACCAGAAACAAACAAAACGATAAAGCAAAACGTAGACTATTTACACGAGACAGGACAAAAAAACACATCTGCATTGTTATGCCATCTTGGATCTGTGGGGAGTCAAAACAGTGCATTGATAAACATTGTGGTGCAAGGACCCCTGTGATCAAACCTGGGGATGGAGTTAGATTGAAAGATGCCTAACCATGTCACCCTTGTCTATTAAGAGATAGATTGGACCAAGTAGTAGTTTCGTGCTAAGTGATAATAAGAAGTAGAATGCTTCCCGACTGGGATTACCCGCTCATACAGCTTCAATGACTGTTTCTCTACACACACACACACACACACACAAAAATTATTTTTTTGATGCGTTGATTGTTTTAGCACATGAACGCATATACAAATGTATTGATACAATGATACACAAAGTATGGTACATGCAACAACATATGGTTTCTGGTATGTGTTTACATGGTTACTGCATGTGATTAAGGATACCACACAGGCTGTGACTAAAGGAGCAAAATTCAGACATTTCACACACACAGAAACACACACACAGCAGTTTTTCAGCTCATTAGGCAGAGGGTTGCGCGTCTAATCAGGTTTTGTATGGATGGTGCAGGGTCATTACGATCTACTTTACCGTTAGTGTTTATTCAGCTGGGCAGAAAGGGAGGGAAGAGGAAGGATGGTCCAGATCTGAGTGGAACTTGTGTTTGCTATTATAAAATAAGTGCTTTCTCACTGAACAGCAGCACAATCTGCTACTAACTGAGCTAACTAGGTTATGGCAGCTTTAGTTAGTGGCTACTTTAGCAAAAAGTAGAGCTAACTCTATCTGTCCATCAAGAAAGCCCTTAATGGACCACTTAAATAGTGGAATCCATTTCTCCAACCACCTAAAGTGCTTTACAGTACATATCACATTCACACACATTTACACACTAATGCCATGCAAGGTGGCAACTGCTTATCAGAAAGGAAACAGGAACAATTTAGGGTGCACTATCTTGCCCAAGAACACCTCGAGGTGCAGACTGGAGAAGCATCTCATTTTTAGAGAACCCACCCTACACAGCCACCAAAACACAGCCACTATCAGAGGGAAAAACAGAAAATATTTTCTCCATAAATCTATGATCAAAGTCGGTAATCACCTCGGTTCGACAGTGGTGAGCGAGTCCATGCACTTTGATGACAATGATCAAAAGCAGACCCAGAGCTGCCCTTCCTTTTAGCCAGCTAGGTGGCTGCTTAGGGCCCTTGGATGCCAGGAGGCCCCCAAACTCACTAGCTATGTACAGTGAATGTAATGCTAGGCTACTGACAGGTTTCTATAATAGGACTTTTTTTCATTCAAAACTGGCAACCAGTCATGTAAAAAACGTGTCACAGCATGTACCTAGGATGGGGAAGGCATGACCCACCCTACTCAGCCTCTGATGGCCTTACTGTGCCTCTGATTTGCTTATCCCAACTAATCTCAATTATCTTGGCTAAACCTAACCAACCCAATCAACAAAGACAATGAGTACTAGCCAATTAGAGGCAGAGTATGGCTGCTCATGCCTTCCCCAACCTAGGAAAAAAAAAATTGACAAACGGCTTGTGAGTCAGCAGGTGAAAATGTAAAGTAAAGTAATGTTTAACAGCTAATTAACTTTTAGCGACAAAACACTTCAAAAATTGTAAACAACTGAGGGGGTTGGTAATTGCAGGTGTAGACTGCAGCATGCTCTGTCAACACGGCTGTCTGTAAGGCCCTTTCATAATAATGTAGTAAGTAATCTTGTTGTCCTATGAACAAGGCAAAAAAATTAGATCTAGCAAAATCAACAAATACATACTAAGCTAAAGCTGTATAGATAAAAAAACATCATTTTTGTTTTGCACTTTAAATGGTAGTTTTTCATACTGGGCCAAATTATTATCTTGATAATAATGTAAAAATAAATAAATAAAAGCAAACTAACTTCTGTTGTAGAATTTTTCTGCTACATCAAGAGTAGATGTTTTAATACTGCAGGTTTGGAGCCGCCTCTTTAAACAGTCTATGAGACAAACACATTTTAAAATATCCAACACTAACCATTCAGTAAAAAACAAAGTAGAAGTGAAAATGGTGAGTGCAGTCAGTCAGTTTTACTTACTGAGTGTTTCAGTGAGTGCATTTAATTAGAAGTAAAAGAACTGCAGCCCATCATGTTGCTTTGGGACAAATACACTCCAGAAGGGTTATAATTGTAAACAGTAGCTGGTTATACGAATACTTTGAGGCAGGGTCTCCAAAATTTAAAAGGCTGTGCCAACCTTTAATGGCAACCCCCTTATTTGCATAATGAAACAGAAATGGACGAAGCACTGTAAAAAACAAAAACAGAAACAAATGAGTTTGGGGAAGTAAATAAATAGAAGGAAAAGGGCAAAAGGAAAATTATAGATGTATGAATAAAATACATTTAAAATAAATAAATTAAGACATTGAAATGTGATACGAAAGTCAATAAGTAGGGGGATTATTACAAAAGCTGATTAAAACAGAAATATCAATTTAAGTCACATTTGTGTTTTATATTATTTTGGTGCATTTAATGGCATATTTATTTATTATTAGTAATTTATGTATGCTATTTATTATTGATTTTAGCAGTTTTGGTCCACTGTACACTACTTGCCCAGCAACACGACAAGAAATAAATTTAAATTTCAATGTTGCTCTGTATCAGCTGGTAAACAGACAATAGTTTGCTAACATGATATTAACTTAAGAGGCCATAAAATGTCATGGAGGTTCAAAGATGGAAGGCAATAAAACAACTACGCATCTAACTAAAAAAAAGGAAAATCTACATAAGTTATAAAAGGAGGATCAATTTCTTTATTTAATTTGATCATATTTCTCCTTCTTAGGGCCAACTGGCCCCTAACTTTGGAAACCAGGAGCTGGTTAAATTCTGCTGCAAAAGCTGTTCTATGGTGCAGTAACGTGTATACATGGGGGTCCACTTCCTTTGTTCAAGTGTGTTAAATGGGTTAAAGAGTGGTGTCCAGAAGCAGCAGTGTGTGTCCTGCTCAGCGTGTAGGGATAAAGGCCTCCATATGGTACTGGTCAGTCAGATCCAACACCCAGCCAGGAGGGCCGACCACCTGCCAATCAAACAGAGCTTACACAACAATAGGAGGGAGCCTGCCACACACACACACACACACACACACACACACACACACACACACACACACACACACACACACACACATTTTGACAGAAGCACAGAGTTGCTGTGTAACACTGGAGTCAATATGATGACTAATGTGTAAGTGTTATAGGGAACTAATAGTATTATCTTACTATGACACAGAAAAGACTACATATCCCAGATTTGATACATGATAGGATATATTTAACATAGACATCAAACATCATGACGTTGCGTGATGACCTCACGCACACCCAGGCAAGGGAGCAAAACTCCCCAAACAATTTTGTATTCAAAATTCTACTTAAGAATTAAACAACTGGAGCAATTTAAATAAACACACCTGATCAAACTGGATTCACTGTCAGACGGCAAGTATCTGCAGCCAAAAATCCACAGCAACAGGTCCCTTTTTTCAATTTTCTGGACACTGAACCACAACATGAATTCACTTCCAATGGAAAATCAGCACACCTCAGCTGAAACCTCTTCCACCTGATACAGAAGCGATGGTCGAACGCTAAAAATGGGCCTTAAATGATCATTTCTATATTTTTAAACCATATTTTGGGCAAAAAATTTTGGAAAAAGTTTTGGAATCTGTAGATGGCTTCAGCTGTGAACCAGCTGCAGTGACTGCATAGTCTTCCTCTGGGGCAATTCGTGCTGTCAAAATGACATCCACAAAAAGTGCTTCTTTTTGCCACCGACAGGCTCAGACTGTTATACCAGGTGTCTGACAACATCGTGGAAAGGATCCCTATCAGTGACTCACTGTGACACACTTTGTTTTTAACAAGAAACTGAAGTCTTGCTCTGAAATCTCATGGAAGGCGAGTTCATGCTGGAAACGAGGGAGATGAGTTTGTTGTAAACGTAGAGGAAAAGCTAGCAAGACTTCATTTCATCAAAATATGTGAAAATAGGGTCCAACTTTAAAAACACCATTTACAGTTTTTTTCAATTGCTACAGACGCATTCCTAAACTTAAGATACTTTATTGAAACTCTAAACTGTCACACTGCCTGTCTGATCGGACTGGTTTAGTTTAGGTCGTTTTCTTTTCCAAGAGGACCAGATCAATCAATCATAGCACGACTTTCTAAATACACACATTTGATGGCATTACAAAAACTGCATTACTTTTCATGTTTCAGCTCTACCTGCATACAGCAGACAATGAAATCCATTGTTTTTTGTAATTCAGTTTCCTTTTACTGTAAACCACCCTACATTTTTGGCTTGAGGGGTCGAATGTGTGCATTTTTGGCAACAAACTATGTGAAAGTGAATGAGTCATCTTTACTTTATAGAATGTAGTGTAGGAAAAAATGTAAGTGACAGAATTACAGAAGTAAAAGCTTTAATAGCAACATGAAATAGCTGCCAGGGATTACAGTAACGTGTAAAAATACTGTCAAATACGTTTACGTTCCTTCTCAGCCCCTATGCTCCTCCAATGAACAACGTCTGGCTCTGCCATTCCTACACAGTCCCAGCTGTTCTTATCTGTAACATCACGATGGTGAAACAAATTACCACATGCTACCAGAGCAGGGCCGTCTCTATCTAACTTGAAGAAGCTCATGAAAAGTCATCACTTCCGAGAACACTTTCTCTTAAAACATCACTAACCCCTAACCTCTGCATGTCATGTACTCTTTCCCCTTACAATTCTCTTGTATTGATTGCACTATTCGTTAACTCTTACTTCTTTCCCTAGGTATTTACCCTATTGATGCTGAGCGTGCTAATAGCTCTTACTAGTGTTTATTGTCACTTGTAGATCTTGTGCTGTATTGATGCTTGTATGTTGTTTTTTTAAAATGTAAGTTTGGATAAAAGGGTCTGCCAAATGAGTAAATGTAAATACACAATTGCATTGAAACAAACAAAATCACAGAAGGGATAGAAACAAATTGGCTGTCCTGTTCTAATCCCTATTATCTTCTCATCCACATCACATCTAATGTCATCTCTCACTATGCACCTTGGATAGAAACACTTACTGGTTCAGCAGTTTAATTCATTTCTGACATGTGTGCAAGCATTTGTAAATAACACAAAAACATCCATAGTTTTGGTATTTGTATGTAAAGAAAAACTTTAGATTTAGCATTTTAGAAATGGGTTAAACTACTGCATATTTTGTGGATATAAATTTTGTGGAGACGAATTGTGCTAATGGTGTGGTATGAACGGACTGATGTGGGGCTAACTGTGTTGATAGTTTTGAAAATGTGACTACAGATTGGAAAAAATGTTATGTTTAAATGTTAGCGGTTGTAAAAAAAAAAAAAAAAAAACCTGTAATGGCAGATGTGCTATCAACTGAGCTATTGAATCAAACTGCTGATGGAGTTCACAACTTCAAATTTTGTTACATTTACTCAACAGAGCATCAAATACAGCACAAGATCTACAACTGACAATACAAGTAAAAGCAGGAATAAATACTAGTAAGAGCTAATAGCACATATCACATCAATGGGGTAAATACCTAGAGAAAGAAGTAAGAGTTAACAAAAAAGTGCAATCAATACATTGTAAGGGGATAAAAGAAGAAGAGCACCGGAAGTGTTGATGAAAAGGTGCATTTGCCTTAAAAATACATTTGTTTGGCTGTGGTAGTTTTTGTCAGAGTTTGAGTAGAGCATACAAATATATGCCATGTTTCCACAATTCAAACATGAAGGAAGATTAGTTTAAGAATTGGGGAGCTGAAGAGAAGTCAGTCTGCCGTCATGGTTTGGGGATTTGGGGATTTTTTTGGTTCCATGTCTTGTGTTTCTACTGTTCTACCTTGTTTATTCCTGTGATGATTTTATGTTTGGTCTAGTCCTGTTTTCACCGTCCTTGTTCATCCCCTGTTCATGACTTAGAGTGTGGTCCTGGTTCTGTGTCTTAGTTCTTAGATCTGTTTACTAGTTTGCTGTATTCGGTGTTCTGTTTCCTTCATCTTGGTCTGTTGTCATGTGTTCTGGTTTCAGAACACTTGTCAGTCTGTCTGTGTCCTGTTCTATTTCTGCATTTTAGTCTTGTTATGTTCAGGTGTTCATCTCGTGGCAAGTTACAGTCTTGCCTTGCTTCCTGTTTTATTCTGTAGTGGTCTGTGTTTGCTGTCTGTGTCTAGTTTCAGTAGTTCTGTTGCTTGTGGTGTTTGTTCCTGCCCTGTGTAGCTGCCTGTAACCCTGCCTGCCTGTGCTTTGCATCTGTGTTTCACCGTGCTCACTTGAATTTAGTTTTGGACTCGCTTTGCTTGAATTAAACCATTTAACTAAACCTGCTTTGCTCTGGTTTCCTGCGTTTGGGTCCACAACCTGCTCCACATCACAACACCCCATGACAGAATGAGTCCTTGACAGTATGTTACCTGTCAATTAATGTTTAAATCTGAAATAGGAATCCCCAACAGAGCAAGATGTTGGAGATAAATATGTGCAACTGAGCATTTTTTTTTTTTCTGGTTTCCCAAAACCTCTACTCCACACTGTTGGTGGTCATGTGACACACTGTTGAAATCTCAAAAGCTTTAAAACCTTTGACTTTGGAGGTGAAAATAACAGTTTTTTAGAAAATGGCAAGTACATCTATCTATCTATCTATCTATCATTAGGAACACCTGTTCAATTTCTCATTAATGCAATTATCTAATCAACCAATCACATGGCAGTTCAGTGCATTTAGGGGTGTGGTCCTGGTCAAGACAATCTCCTGAACTCCAAACTGAATGTCAGAATGGGAAAGAAAGGTGATTTAAGCAATTTTGAGCGTGGCATGGTTGTTGGTGCCAGACGGGCCGGTCTGAGTATTTCACAATCTGCTCAGTTACTGGGATTTTCATGCACAACCATTTCTGGGGTTTACAAAGAATGGTGTGAAAAGGGAAAAACATCCAGTATGCGGCAGTCCTGTGGGCGAAAATGCCTTGTTGATGCTAGAGGTCAGAGGAGAATGGGCCGACTGATTCAAGCTGATAGAAGAGCAACTTTGACTGAAATAACCACTCGTTACAACCGAGGTATGCAGCAAAGCATTTGTGAAGCCACAACACGCACACCCTTGAGGCGGATGGGCTACAACAGCAGAAGACCCCACCGGGTACCACTCATCTCCACTACAAATAGGAAAAAGAGGCTACAATTTGCAAGAGCTCACCAAAATTGGACGGTTGAAGACTGGAAAAATGTTGCCTGGTCTGATGAGTCTCGATTTCTGTTGAGACATTCAGATGGTAGAGTCAGAATTTGGCGTAAACAGAATGAGAACATGGATCCATCATGCCTTGTTACCACTGTGCAGGCTGGTGGTGGTGGTGTAATGGTGTGGGGGATGTTTTCTTGGCACACTTTAGGCCCCTTAGTGCCAATTGGGCATGGTTTAAATGCCACGGCCTACCTGAGCATCATTTCTGACCATGTCCATCCCTTTATGGCCACCATGTACCCATCCTCTGATGGCTACTTCCATGCACCATGTCACAAAGCTCCAATCATTTCAAATTGGTTTCTTGAACATGACAATGAGTTCACTGTACTAAAATGGCCCCCACAGTCACCAGATCTCAACCCAATAGAGCATCTTTGGGATGTGGTGGAACGGGAGCTTCGTGCCCTGGATGTGCATCCCACAAATCTCCATCAACTGCAAGATGCTATCCATCAATATGGGCCAACATTTCTAAAGAATGCTTTCAGCACCTTGTTGAATCAATGCCACGTAGAATTAAGGCAGTTCTGAAGGCGAAAGGGGGTCAAACACTGTATTAGTATGGTGTTCCTAATAATCCTTTAGGTATGTATGTATGTATGTATATATATATATATATTGTAGAGGAAGAACATGTTGTTGGGTGTGTGTGTGGGCCTGGCCTGTGAATTCTGAGCAGAAGCTTGTGTATGGGTCTCCATTTGTGCCGTTCCAAGTCCTCGCATTAATCTTTTGTAATAACACTTAAATATAACTCTCTTGCACGTCTAAGCATGCTGGAATTGTGCTGAAACGCTTAGAAGAAGTAATTCACTGACAATCACTCACAGCCTGCCACAATGCAGCTTCATTACAAATCAAAGCCTCTTAATGATGCCATTCTTTTGATGCTGAATTTCAACCATTGGTAATTCTTTGAGAAGCTGCTGGCACATTTGATTAGGAGATTAGTAAAAACTGAAAATTGGTAGGAGCACAAAATAAGTAAAGCAGCTTTGCGCTGTGTTTACAGATTTTAGCTGGGTCCGCTGAGAGAGGGCAGGGTGTGTGGTCGAGGTCTTTAAGTGCTACTTCAGTCACACTCTCAGGATTGGAGCTCTGATCTGCTTAGATCAGTAGGCTGACAATGGTAGTGGCTGGTATACTCTTTTGGGTATTTTTTTTTTTTGTTTTTTTTTTGTAGACAACTAACCTGCATTGAGTTATGAGTCTGTATTAAGTCATGTTAAAGGAATTTACGAAGGCTCTGTAATGTTAGAACTAGCAGTTAATAACAGAGCTGGAGGATTACACTAAAGCACCAAACCAACACTTTCCCCAGAATCATTTGGAGACTCACACTAGCCATCCCATGACCCAGCAGCACTGGCTTCTGACCTGCTGTGAGGCATGATCAGCTGACCTCAATTTGCACTTCAACAGGGCAAAACAAGCCTTCAAAGAAAAGCATAATTTCCAAAATTCCTTCTGTCTGAAATCAGTGTCATAAAATACTGTGGAGTCAGCAGGGTGGAGTGAGGAGGGGCAGTCTGACGTGAACTTAATAAAAGTCTCTGATAATGGAGGTCAGATGACCACAAACACTCACACATCTGTTAATGTTCTTCTGTCTCTACAAGTCCTGCATTCAAAATCCTACTTAAGTAAAAGTGCATAAGTATTATCAGCAATAATTTATCAAAAGTAAAAGTGCTTGTTTTGCAGAGAAATGGCCCCAGTGACTGATACATTATTTGACATATGAAATTATTAGTGTATTTTAAGTGTTACTACTGATGCATCAATGTGTAAGTGACATTACAGAGTTGTAGTTGGTCGATGTGGAGCTAGTTTTAACTACTGTGTATATAAGGTTACTCTACAATGGTTCACAAAAACAAAAATTTGCTACACAAATTAAATATTTTTTTTTATCTTTGCTTTTTAATAAAATATTTCCTAATTTGACTAATTTGGGCCTTTTATGTATAAAAATGACACAATCTGATGATCGGAAATCTGTAAGGGGTCAAAACCACAATGCATTGTATTTTACAATTTTTTTTTTCTGGTAAATCTTAATCTGGAAAAAAAACTGTAATAAAAGCAAAGTACAACCATCCCTCTAACAAGAAGTCAAGTAGCAGAAAAGGGGCCTCAAATTTGGACCAGTTACTGATTTATAAGACCAAGTCCCTTTACCACCTGTCGCGATGTCCACCTCAGTCCTGTTTCGGCTCATTCTTCCTCTTCCCCCATTCCCATTCAGTTTCTTTCCATTAGTTTTTCTCGATTGCCTCGATGACCTGGCTCAAGTGGCCCCAACAAAAAGGGAGATAAGCCAAACAAAATATGTGTATTTAAACTAAACTAAGGGAAATGAAGAATTGTGCTAAATTAAAGTATGAAGTTTGAACATGTGTGGTTTCAGTAGTGTCTGCGCAGGATGATGGATGGGTGTGTGTTTTAGTATGCAAGAAGCAAGATAAATACAGCACAATCAACAGTCCAAGAAACCAAAGAACACCAAATCAAAGGTAGAACCTGGGGAAAAAAACCAGAGGGGAGTCAGCCCACAGGAAGGTCTATCACCTCAGCCCAGCAGCAGCTTCCTAAGAAAGAGAATGAGGAGTTACAAATACTCTACAGGTCAATTGGCCCTGGTGCCCAGAGTTACTGCAATCGACCCCAAAGAGTCATAACTGATCACACACCAATCAGAATAGATGGATAACAGGGCCTGAGTCCGTTCATTCAGTTTTGGAACAACGGAGAGAGAGTTGAAAGAAGAGGTGGAGGACACCTGAGAGCAGGAGGAGGAAGATGTGACGGAGGAGGAGGAGGAAATGCCGGAGGAGCAGAGAGAGGAGGAGGTGGAGGACGAGATTCTCCAGCCTGTCCCAGACCAAAGACAGGATGCTGGGGCAGAATGAGTTTTTGTTGTTGTTTGGTGAGTTGGACTGTACAGTACACAGAGGAATAAAAATGTGGCCATGATTAAATTTGTTTTGTTGTGTTCAGCATATGAAATGGTTTTTGAGGGGGAGAACCAAAGGCAACTTTACTAATAACCAATTTTTGTAGTATTGTTTTGAATTTATCTCACCAGTGTGTCAGACTGTGTTGCTGTGTGTGTGTGTGTGTGTGTGTGTGTGTGTGTGTTTGAGGCCAAAGTTTGATTTTTCAGCAAGATTGAATGGTTTTGAGTGGAGAGTTTCATTTTGACCTGAAAATAGAAAGAATGAGGAATTGGGTGGGAAGTTAAGGATTTGTGTTTAGAGTTCTAAGAAATGGAGGCATCATTTCAAGAAACGTGTTGAAGCAATCAAGAAAAACTGTAATATCATTCTCCTCTCATCCACCGACTGACACCTGTTCCAGGCTCTACATTCAATTAAAAACTAATGTGGTGTTAAATTTTTCCGACTGTGTTTTAAAATAACAATTTAAAGTAAAATATTAAAATTTTAAAAGAATGAGCCAACACCTTCCTTTGTGCTTCAAAGCACGACTATGATGATACAGACAGAATTGCACCTGAAATGTGACATGACCTTGGTTGTGGTTGTTATTACTTTTGGATCACAAGAGCTCAAATAGAAGAGTTTGTTCTAAATTACCACTGCTGCAGTGGCCTATCATGTTAGTAGTGTGTGGCCAGACATTTTAAAACTTAAAAAATGTATTTTATTAACTGAGTCAGGTACATACTACAACTGAAGAGGCTGTAATGTAATCATCCATTGTTTGCAATTCATTTTAGGAGGTGCAACATTTAGCCACACGAGGGTGCTCTACTGATTCTAAGAGTGTCTCCCATGTACTCCACAGCATATTCTTCAGTAAAACACACTTTACCTAACTTTTTCAGGGCTGAAGCTGATGTGGGCAACAGACAAACAACACAAACAGTCATACATAATATATGCAGTACATTTTCTCTGTCTCAGTATGGCTCTGGGTTAGCTGCAGTGCCTTGAATAATGTCTCTGATTCTCTGCGTGTCTGTCTGCAGCGCTTCATCATGAGGGTTGATCTTTAGAGCAGCTTGGTAGTCTTGTAGCGCTGAGAAAACATGTCACAGGTAGATCAGCTGACAGCACAGAGTAGGACATGGTTACCTGCCATTCAGTCATCACTCACAAAATATGCTACAGTGATGTATTGTTACTATACCATCATGTTTTTAAACACAAGGCAAAAAGCATCTATGTTTGAAGCTTTATCACTGAGTGTATCATTTAAATCAAATTATTAAATCCAAAAGTGTACAGTAACAGTGCACCAAATGAAAATGACTGCTGCTGTTCAAACCTTCTGCATAGAGCTGTAGCTGGCAGAAAGCAGATCCTCGGCGGACGCTGGCTCTGGCTCTGGCAGCTGCGTTTGCAGCAACTGGTGGAGTCAACAGATCAAGTGCCTACAGAAGAACATATGGGCAGATGTTTATTCCTACTTTAAATAAGAGCTTAATACAGCTTTACTATCAGATTATTCAGTAAGTGGCTTATATAATACAGCCCCTTTCACAGAACAATGTCATAAAATGCTTTACAAGAGTAGATAAATTAAAGCCATATACATTATTAGAGACAACAATAAAACAAAACCAAGAACATAAAAATGGTAAATATTACTAAAAACATAAGCAACAAGGACATAAAACAGTAAAATAATCAAGCAATAAAAATATTCAACATCATGAAAATCGTAAAATAGACAGCCAATAAAATGTAGGCAGTGACAGACTGTAAAACACATGTTTGCAGCACGTGCAAGACAAAGGCCAGCTGAAATAAGTTTTTTTTTTTAAAGGCATCAACAGAGACAGCAGAACGTAAGTCTAAAGGGAAGAGTGTTCCACAGCAATAAGCCCTGGTTTAAAGACCTAAATGGCTTAGTATTGATATATAGGTGAAGCAGGTCATAAATGTACCCAGGTGTCTGACCATTCAGGGCTCAGTGTCATGTTCAAGAAACCAGTTTGAGGTGATTTGAGCTTTGTAACATGGAGCATTATCCTGCTGGAAGCAGCCATCAGAAGATGGTACACTGTGGTCATAAAGGGATGGACATGGTCAGCAACAAGACTCAGGCAGGCTGTCGCGTTTAAAACAATGCTCAACTGGTACTAAGGGGCCCAAAGTGTGCCAAGAAAATATCCCCCACACCATTACACCACCAGCAGCAGGCTGAACTGTTGATACAAGGCAGGATGGATCCATGCTTTCATGTTGTTTATGCCAAATTCTCAAATCAACCCGTCTGGCACCAACAACCACCCTCCCCTCTCTTCCCCATTCTGATGCTTGCTTTGAACTTCAGCAAGTTATCTTGGTTGAGCCTACATGCCTAAATGCATTAAATTGCTGCAGTGTGATTGGCTGATTAGCTATTTGTGTTAACAAGCAATGAACCGGGTGTACCTAATGAAGTGGCCGGTGACTGTATAGCTGGATATCATCTGGGTAAAAGTGATAAGGGACAGCTTTTAAATTTGCTAATGAAATGACCTAAGGGGAATATATACAAAGAAAATAAAATCAGGCTCAACACAGAACACATCACAGGAAAGAGTTTTCAGTTTCAGACAGAATAATAATGTAATAACACAGAAAAGCTCTGAGACATAGGCCAGTTGTTTTAGAAAATAGCTTTCTTTTTAAAAACTAAACTACATATTTGTGAGACATTTTTTACCAATATAGAAACCAACGGGCTTGGGGCTCAGTGTCACGAACCATTTGGTGTGTTAATGGGATTCCTTGACAACAAGGAAAATATACATCAACACTATTCAAAATTCTGCTCTCACTACAATCGTCCCTCATTTAAAACAGTCACTGTAATAAGCCTGAATGCAAACGTCTTCTAGAAAAATCCAGTTTGAATGGACCTCTGTGAGGACTAATACTGGGGGCCAATCTGCTAGGTCATTTGGTGGAGCAGCAACTGTTCCTTTAGGGTCTGAGCTGCTTGTACCTGATGCTGGCTGTAAATTTCTGGCTGTGCTCATACTGACTGAGGCTGCCTGTGTTTCACCTGGGTCTGTGTGACCTGTGCTGGTACTGGCTGACGATCCAGCATCTACTCTACTGACAAACTTACGCATAGCTCCTGTAAGTAATAGATCACAATACTGGCTAGATGTTAATGTTATCATGTCCATCAGGCCCAATCGACTTGTTCCCCCGGTTTCCCGTAATACATTTTCAAATGTAAAATACTATGACTTGGTTGAATATGTGATGCTTATTATGTACTGAGATGTGCATCCATATTGGCCAGTCTGCCCCGCTATCATTTTAGGATTCAATGCCTATCCACTGCTTCCAATTTTGCATTAGTCTTGTTTTAAAATAATGTGTGGCTATGAGGGGTGCCATCACATCCGTGTATTGACTGGATGTGTGTATACATGCACATGAACACACGTTCACATGCGACGCAGTTATGTTTTCCGAGGTATAAACCCTGTTGCCCGTCAGTGTTTATCAATCGTAATAAATGTATTTCACTCTAACATTGTTCAGACACAAAGTCTGAAATGCGCTGCTCAGCTGGTTAGCAGGACAGACAGACACATTACACACATTGGCACATTAACCAAACAGGAGTGTTATCTGCTGACATCTGACTTGGAGAGAACACATGTTCACCTGACTGCTGTCATTGAGTTTTTTCTCTTCTCGTGCCCAGAAGGATCGGCTCGTTTCCTGTTTATCCCCTTATCGAAGTTGTAAACACTGTTACTGACTTTGACGTTTGACACAACAGTAAGGTAGGGCCCAGATTGCGTAGTAAACGTGCCCTACACAGCAGTGCGCAGACCTTCCAGGTATTATAAACCCTGTTGCAACATGTTGTTCCCACATGCTCAGTGTGCGATGTGCAGATAAAGATAATGTAAAACACACAGACAGTGCAGACCTGAGAGGCATCCTCAATGGCTTTGTGAAAATTCCTCAGCTTCAGATGACATGCAGCCCTGTTTGAATACAGAGCTGGGATCTTTCTGTTGAGCCTGATAGCCAGGTTGTAGGCATTCACTGCACCCAGGTAGTCCCCAGCCACAAAACATTTGCTGAAGGAAAGAGCCAAGAGTCAGTTCAGAAATAAAGAAGTTCTTTTGAATAGTTTTGAGAGCACAATTAACTTACTCTCCTTTGTCCTTTAACCAGTCAGGGTTCCTCTGTTCTTTCAGGTCCATCAGATCTTCAACATCTGCATTTACTGCACGTCTGGCTTCAGCTTGTTTTTTGAGCCACTGGTTTGTTAAAAAAAGTGAAATCTTATCCGTGCTAATTCCACTCACAAAGCATATGTTGGATGGAAAACTTAGATCAGAGACAATTTAGTTTGTTAGTTTATGGATAACATAATTAATTTATGGATGTTATGTCCCCCCCCAGTGAAACAGACATTCACACATATTTACTTGAAATCTTTTTCCTGTTTGCTGGTGGGTGCACAGGACTATGTTTCGACAAATATGTGGACAACGCTGACATTTATCCTCGCAGGCATCACTAAAAATGTTCCACTGTTGATAGCAGATCAGCAAATACAATACAGGTAGAAACCGGAAACTGGTGAATACAGAAGTAGTGTAAAAGCCCTTTGAGTGGTCGAAAAGACTAGAAAGGCATTTACATTTACATTGGTATAACCACCAGAGCTTACTGGCCAGGATGCATCCAAATTAAAAATAATTCGAGTTGAGAGTCACAACTCACAAGTCAAGACAATCTCCAGCTGTCTGAGGAGCTTTTCCTCCATTGGAAACTATCCAATCAGCACACTCATTCACCACCTATCCAGCTCTGCATTTAGGCATTTCGAGTCCTTCTGCATATCACAACTCATTAGGACCCTTTCACCTGAACACAACTCTGCAGAAGAAGAAGTAAACACCCCAGGGAGCACACACATATTTCCACAACCCTGGTGCAATTATAATTGGTAATTCTAATTGGCAATTCATTAACAAATTATTAGTTAATGCCTGCACCCACGAGGCCGACTGACAAAAAATGGATCTGTGGATCAGCAGGCTGCCTTGTGAGCACTCCCCCTTGTGAGTTTTGGGAAGGTGCGGGAAAAAGTTAGTTTGGAGCCCTAAATGTACTCAGTCACCAAGTGACCCTTCGCTAGGCCACGCCCCCCTTAGTTACTGTTGCTAAGTCCGACAAACTGTTGGACCTGTCAGACTTTTATCTTGGCGTTGCCAGTGTCTTTCACTGCACTCCCTGGAGAAATATTGTCCAATTTTTGGGACAAAAAGATCTCAGAAAGAAGCAGACAGTTTTGCAGTTGCATTGTGATTTTGAACGTTGTTTTCTGGCTGTCAAACTGACGTGAAAAAAATAATGATAGAAGCTAATGCCTACCAAGAGAGTAAAAGTGAACCACTGCGTTACCTGACTATTGCGAAAGAGGACAACATTACTAAAGATCACACTGTTCCCATATAGCTGGGTAGGTCTCTGTTCACTATACAATCGTTAAAAAGCAGAACTGTAGCACTTTATAACGTAACATTCAGTAGGAAGTTAGCCAGTGTTGGCTAACTAACATTACATTAGGAACAATCCACAGCCAACATTTTTCTGGATTTGTTGTAGGTTTTGGAAAGACAATAAATCGCTCTCTGGGTAACAACTGTAACTATTACAAGATGCCCCAGGAACAGCGTTAGACCATATCTTAGAAAAATACAGCAAAAGAAAGCTAGAAAACGGATCCTTTTGCATATGAGTCAATCAAGCGCACCCACGAAAGTGTCGGACCTCAGTTAGAGGGAGACCTATACTGCGCTATGACTGGCCATCTGTGTATTCAGGGCATGGCTTAGCGAAGGGTCAATTCCTACATTAGTCCGAAAGAGTTTTACTGTACATTTGCTTTGTCTTATTATCAGCCTGTCAGTCATCGGTAAAGTACTTTCTCTGTTTCCCCTAGGATTTCTTTCAGGGGGGGTGGTAGAACCCCCCGAAACTGGTGTTGTCGTAGACGGGGCACACTAATTTTGCCTGTTGTAGGCTTGTCACCTTCTCCGTTCTTCTTTGACATTTTTACCACTAAGGTTATTACCTCCTAATGGAGCTGAATACAGTTGTGCTACATTCACATATTGGGCGGATTGACCACGGATACGGCCCTATGAAAGCCATTTTAATTTGCTGCCAGATTCTGTTAAATTTTTTCCCAAATTCCATGTTTTCCGTTTACGTGTTTTACAATTAAGGCACATTTAGTCAGAATGGCTTGATTTGACCGATTGAATGTAGCGTTACATAAAGCAGTTGCTTAAAGCAGTTTAAATTAATCGGGTTGCATCAAAACTCCACACTGATTTGGTAAACACAAAGCAATGCTTTTTGGCATTTTCATAGCAGACATTCTGACTTAACTTGCTGCTACTAATATTTATAATAAATATTATAATAAGTGTGGCTTTATTCTATTAAAGTGTCCCAGCAAACCATGACGATGTGATAGTGAGCCAGCATGCACAACACTAGAACCCTGAAACTGAAGCAGCTAAATGGGATTCAGCCACCTGTGCTTTTCCCAATGTGACATGTCAAAATGACTATTCTAGCTTGCAGTGGTGTACTTGACACTAGAGTTAATTACTTGTTATTCACAGAAAAATGTCTTTACACAACAGTAGTAAATTAAAAAAAGTTAGTCACCACAAGCTGAACAGCTGAAGGGTCAGTAAGATCAAGCATCAAAGTAAGATGTTTTTTGTTGTTCAACCCCTCCTGTCAACTCTTACCTCTTCCTCCTCGGCCACTCTCGATTCCCTGAGGGCTGTTGGGAAAACTCGTGGGGTAAATGTGACTTGAATATTTCCAACAAGTCTTGGAGCAGGCAGGTCCGCTTGTTTTTTCTTGCTTTTTGCTTCACTATTGCAATTATGATCTAAACACAGTAATGTGGTCATTAGCATACCAAAGCCAACTAGTGTAGGAGCATATCTGAGCACACAGGAAATGACTTACCCAGTTTGACCTTTCCTCCAGCTGAACATCCGCCTTCCTGCTTCGCTGTCATGGCTTTCGGTTTGTTTTGATTGCCTCTCTGACTCTGAAGTTTTAGCTGGCCTTCTTTCTCTGATTTTTCATTCTGTCTCAGTTGCCATGCTTCCAGCTCTGCTGTGGTTTTCTCTCGCTCAGTGTCCTTCATTTTCTGGATACTGTCTCTTTCCTCCTTTTCAAGCTGAGATCAAGTAAAACATACAAGTCCTTTTACATTGCACAGCATATTTCCAATGGTCATTTTGTGGGATTTATGGGTAGAGTGTGGCGTCACTGAGTATGTTACCTTCATCATTGTCTGCAGTGCGTATTGTTTCTCTGCATGCTGTTTCTCTGCCTTGGATCTGGAGTCTGAAGAAAGCTTTTCCTGGTATTTCAACAGAGCCCTTTCTCTGACCTCCTTTTTCTTTTCTCTATCAACTGAAACACATCGCCTTATAATGGTTAATTAATTGTATCAGAAACTTCAAGTCAAACAAACAAGAATAAGTCTTAGAACCACAGTACCCTTCTGAACTGAAGAGTTTGTTGATCTTTAACTATTTTAGTTAGAATGCAGAAAGTCAGATCAATCTCCTGTGGTAGAAACTGTGTGGAGTTACAGATGGCCATGACAGGTGGGGAGAATGGAATGGCATTCCGTGTTCAGTAAAGATAGGGAGTATGGTCGTCACATTTGGACACATGCCCAAGACCCCTTAGCGTCAGTTTGTAATGTAGTGGGAACCCTTTAGCTAAAGGTGTAATACAGAAGGGCAAAGAGGAGGTGGTTGGAGTGGTTGGGGTGGACAGGTGGGCCAGAAACTTCACAACATCCTTGTAAAAGAGATTAAAAATCTCAATGGATTTCTTTCCTGGTAAAATAAAAAATTAAAATTAAAATTAAAAAAGAAAGCGGACTTTAACCCAGGAGACCAGTGTTATTTTCCCGTGCGAAAACTTTCTTTAGAGAAATACGACTGATGTGTGTATCTCACGCATGAGTGGAGGTGTTCAAAGAGGTGTGAAAATAAGAAGAGGGTCAAGAGTTATCATTTTTTAAATCTATATTATTTGAGTTTATAATATTCATTAATACATTTAAAACTTGTTTTTTGAGATAACATATTTTATATGTATCCCCTGATGATGAATTGGTTTGATCAGCAAAGAATGCACAATTTGCTAATGTGACACACCTAACTTTAATAGCTGTTAAAAGACAAGCACCTTCATTTTGTGACTATAGGAGCAGGGGAGGCCTTTCTCTCCTTTTGAAGTCAGAAAGAGATGAGGAAAATAGAATGAGTGATGACATGAATTGATTTAATGTATTTGGAGTGATGCATTTAAAACAGATTTTCTTTTATTTGTGCATGCATTTAAGATTATGTAAGAGAAGGTATGTTCATTTATTTTGTTTGAGAAGTGTGGCCTACTATATTTAGCCTTAAACATTTAAAGGATTTTACTAACATGAGTTATAGAGACCTGCATGATATGTTTGTTGTTGTTTGCAGCAACATGGCCCTTTAAGGAGCTCATTCCAGGTTATGTGTTCAGCGCCCTGCTCTCTGGAATCTAAAGCGAGAGGGGAAGAGGGGTTGACTAGGGAACTTTTAATACAGAAGGTCAGGCCAGCACCTAGTGTTGAAACTACCAAGCATAGATTGGGTGGTGACTTGTGTGGACTTTGGATAGCCAGATATCCCAGAACTCATTTTGTGTGAACAAGCGGCAATGGAGAGGACCCACAACTGTTTACAAAAGTGTGCAAACATTTGTGCTTAATTTTGGGTACTCCCAACCCACACACACAAATACAGACAAATATCCAGCATTTTGAACTCATCTAAACAGTTTTACTAATGCACACATCACAACTTGAATAAAGGTTCATATTTTATGTACAGCATATTTTAACTTCAGGTTCAAAGATCTAAAGCTTGCCGTTTATGCATTTCCATTTTCTTTTGAATTTTCATTACAGATTGTTAAATGTGTGCGCACGGATCAAGTTAAACTTGTGCCTGAGAATCTTTTGATGGTGTCCAGCTCCACGCAGATTAACAAATGCATGCTGTATTTACATGTTGGTGGAAAACTGGGCTTTAAACTGTTTAGTAAAATGACTACAAGGTCAGCTGGATGCTCTTACTTGTAGTTATCATCAGATGCTCCCACACTGTGTTGGTCCTCTTAGGCAAACTGAGCACTACACATCCATTTCCAACCTTTGCTGTGCTTCTGGTATCATCAACAGGTTCAAACAGGAAGGCTTCAAACAGGTATGGTGGGTAGTGCACCTGTGCAGCAAATAAAGTGGAAAACATTTCATAGACACTGAATGGGGGAACAGTACCTTTCAAAAATCTTGCACTTAAGATCGTAGAGAACTAAGTTACCTTAACTAACGTTATGTTATTGATCTACAAAGAATGAAACACGAGTGTAGCTCAGTTGTAAAAATGTAAATGTTACTGAAATGTAGCGTGTGTCAAATCTAAATGAACGCAATCACAGTTATGTTGTTGTGTCCAGTTTATGTCCTTTAGTGGCGCATTTCTACGTAACTTAGACCGAGTCATTTAAAATGGGGTGAGTGGGACCAACATATACACCAAGTCTACTACTGTTCTTAGCTAACTTTACCTTGAGATATTCATCTGTAGACAGGATGTCCACTTTCCCAACTGTCGCTCCTTTTAAAGGCACACTTATATAAACCGTCGAATCTGTCTGTGTCCATGAGTAGTCGGTCACTAGCAAAGGCATTATTCGGCACAGCTAACCTTTGAGTGTCAACCTCCGTGTGTAAGTTGTGCCAGCAGCTACTTAGAAATGGCGGCTCTCCGACTTCAGTTCACTAATTGCGCAAAAATATAGATGTAGTTGGGTGAAAAGTAACTTTGCTACAAGAGACGATGAGTCGTGAATGTTTCATCTGGTCCTGCTGCCTCGCGGCGTCTCGTTGCTATGGTGACCAGAGAGCCATCATGCTGCCTTCACGTTGATCGGAGGAAATGAGAGTTGTTATCGTACATGGGCTCTTCTCATTTCTCCGCCACCTTGAAGGGCGTATCACTTCCTAAAATGCGTCTTGGGGAGACAGGAGATAGGATTCTTGCTGGTGAATGAGTGAGGATTCAGCGGCGGTGATAAGTTTAATTACCATGGCTATGGCACGACCCTCTTGAATAAACCTAACCAACCCATCCAATGAAGGCAACGAGTACTAGCCAATCAGAGATTTTTATAGGTATTTTAAGAGGTAAAGTACCAGGTGAGCTATAATCTGTGAAATAGAACTCTTCTGAATGAAATCAACTAATTTCAGGGCAGAAATAACCTTTCAGTCAATAACAAAAGGCTTCAATCATTTTCTGACAAGTGAAATACTGCATTTTATGAGTTGTATTGGCCATTTAAAGGTATTTTAACAGGTAAAAAAGAGTGGATTGGTTGCTAGGTCTACACAGCAAGTTAAATAATGCAGAGTCAAAAGGATAATTGCAAAATTGTCTTCATTTTATATCTAAGTTGGCAGTAAGTCATTTTAATTAGGCCACAGCCCCTTTTCCAAATATAAACAAAGATATTACACATAGGCCTACCAAACATCAGTTTTCAGCGGAAAATCTCTTTTCGGCACGACACCAGCTTGGCAATGTGCTCCTCTAGGCCTACTGAAGTAAAAGTGAAATTTGAAGGGATAGTAAATGATTGTAATGCAATACACTTTTTGTTAAATTCATGGAATATTTCCACATGGTTTGCTAGTTCTCCATTTTGTGTGTGCTCTGAAAAGAAAATCCAGTCCCCCCCTCCCCCCAAGCCCTGGTTCTGTGAATGGCTCACAAAAAAGTGGTGTGGACCTTCCCCACAACATTGTTTGCCCCAATCAGCAACAGGTGGTGTGAGGGCTTGTGCACAGGAGCAGTGTCTTCCGCCCCAAGGGACTTTATTTCAGAAAAAATATGTATGGTAGTCAATGGCAAAAGGCAGAGCATTTTTGGATCCCATTTGAATTGTGCCCTGATGTTTGTCAGTTTAAAAGATAATTTTGCGAGTCAAGAAAGTTGCAGGTTGGCGTAAAACAGTAAAGTTAGTTTTGTGTGAAAACCACTACTACTAGGAAGTCAGACACAGAACGACATAGAGAATCCGGTCAATTTTCCACAATATTGTAGGCTATATCAACAATGAACACAATTAAAACAGACAAAATATGAAACCATTTAACTACGTAGTCTACTTAACCATGGTAAATGCATAAAAATCAAGGACTAATTAGAGGCAAATCGTTCTGCTTCTGAAATGCTCCCTGTGGGGTATGAAGCCCTGCAGGGGACAAAACCAGCTTAAATAACTTGCCTTGTGTGCCTTGGGGTGGCTGTGGCTCAGGAGATAGAGCGGGTTGGCCGTTAATCGGCGGTTCAATCCCCGGCTCCTCCAAGCTACATGATACTGAACCCCAAATTGCCTCTGGCGGCTGTTCCACCAGTGTATGAATGTGTGTGAATGTTAGTTTCTGTTGTGTGTGTGTGTGTGTGTGTGAATGGTAAATGCAGATGTAGTGTAAAAAAGCGCTTTGAGTGGTCTAGAAAGGCGCTATACAGTACAGAGCATTTACTTGTAAAATAAAGTTAACGTAAAATAATAATAACTAAAAAAGAGCCGTGTAGTAGTAGGACAAAAGGAAAAATTAACAACTTGTCAACCAAGTAAGGCGCTCTGCTTCTGACAGACTTCTGGTGGGATTTGAAGCTGTGCAGAGGATGGAACAATTAGGACTGGATAGACAATTAGTAGGATGGACTGGATAGAGGAACCTAAATCACAAACTCAAAGGGTCTCCATGACATAACGTTGTGTCTCCAAACCTCATGGAAATTAAGAAAGCTTCACCTTATATCTAATCAGTGAACTCTGACTTTGACCTGACAAAGTCAGAGAGCGGCCTACTGTTATCAGTATTGCAGAGATAAAAAAAAGGCCAGAGATAGTGTCACAATAGCCAAGGTGATATTTTATTGGCTTTTATTGACTTTTTCTTGTAAAATCAAGATCTTATCTGTTCATGCTCACTTACTGGATTCTGTTGTGAACTCCCACATCATATCATGTTTCCTTAACAACAACTTATAAAACAAGTAATACAATCTGAAGCACTGAACAGATTTGTCTTGGCAGGCTTTTAATAATGCAGTCTATCGCAACAGACAGTTTGAGTCATGTGAGATAAACTTTTAAACATGGGCTATATTTGGTAAACGGTATAGCGCCTTTCTATTTTATTGCCCCTTGAGACTGGAAAAGAACAATGAACTGCAGCTGACTCCAGTGTGTTTCTCACTGTCATACAGCAAAAGCCATAAACTATCAAGGGCTGTGATATGGCAATATATCAAGGTGTACTAAATACTGAAAAAACATTTTGAATTAATGTACACTGCACAAAAGGGACATGGGGGAGAATCATCATCTGGACGTCAGGTGATCTAAAGTAGTATGAACATCACAGAAAGTAATTGTGTGGGTTAATATTAATTAATGATAAACAGAAAAAAGACAGAAGAGTGACTGACTAATATTTAAATTAGTGTATAGTGTCTGTATATCCCTGCTTAAGTATTATTCTAACTTGGAGGTGCGGCAGTAACAGGGGTCTCATCTTTCATAACTCTTCAGCCATATTATTATTATTATTAATTTAAGACTTACATGAAGATGTTCTGCTTATATGAAGATGTTCTGCTAAAGTAACCCTTTTCTCAATGTAGCAAAGCATGCAAATGGAGCTTTTTAATACAAAGAAAGTATCTGGCCTTTAGCTGCCTTTTGGCCAAATTTCCACAATCCTCTAATTTTTGATTTTTACACAAATTCTTGTGGTCTTGTCTTCCTAAAAGGACTGTAGCTACAATAAATTAAAGGGCATATGGAGACCTAAAGTATAGTTCTATGATTTTAAAATAATAGACACTGTATCCTTATATTTGACAATTTCTAGCCACGAAAAATGAAAAAACACGTGAATGAATAAGTAAAAATTTTTTTCCCCACCAATATGTACTTCTAGCCACCAGCTGAAAGTATGTTTGAGTATAAGGTCAACACTTAATGCTACATTGTTTCACACTAAACCTACTACTTTGATTAGTTGCACCATCTGCTACGTATGTTACAACCATCCTTTAAAGATTGAGTGACATTTCCCCATATTCCTAGTCTTGACGTGAAGCTAACTGCTGACTCCAGCTACATATTTACCAAACAGGTATGAGAGTGGTATCAGCTGAACTATCCTTGCGCAATGTTTTTCTGTTAACAAAGCTCGCATTTCAAAAATCCGAGTGACAAAATGCAGAAAGTGTAGAAAGTGTATTTAAACTGATGGATTCCTGCTTGTGAATATCTAGGTCACCGCAGAAGAATTATTCAAATTGTATTATGGGCTTTTATGTGTAAAAGTTAAAAGTACACTAAAATTATAATTAATACTCAGTAATTATAAGTATGAAGATATGTGACAGAGCCAGGTGTTCCCAGCGTTAATGTATCACCTGGGACAATAAATGGGAGGGGAGTTGCTACCCATGGCTACATAACAGAGGTTCACCTTCCATGCATGTGCTGTCTCAGTGTGGGGTTCCAACGCAAGCTGACAACATGGGGAAAGGTTTCTACATCAGTAAAGCTGTTGGGATAGTTGCTTTCATCCTGTGTGCAGGGGCCCTGGCTACCATCATAGCGCTCTCTGTTGTTTACTCCCAGGAAAAGGCTAAAAATAATAATCCTGTCTCACCAACGGATGGAGGAATAACATCCAAGCCCACCGTCACACCGTCAACGACTGGAGGAACATCCGTCACACCTGCCCCGTCCAATGAACCTTGGGACAAGTACCGGCTGCCCAAGAGCCTGGTGCCAGACCACTATAACCTCACCTTATGGCCGCGACTGACTCAAAATGAGACAACTAAGCTCTACATCTTTACCGGTAAGGCATTGTGTGTGTAATACTCGTGGCTAATCCTCAGCAGCCAGATGTTTTTCTTTCCTACAAAGTAGTCGCATTCACCTATTAAAGAAACAAAGAATAAACTCGCATAAAACCATTATGTAAAAAATACATTTTACAATCCATGTCCACACCTGATCCACCAATACAGGTTTGTAAATTAAATCCTTGAAGTTGAAGTTGAGTGCAATCCTACAAGTTTCGAAAAGGTCATTAAATTTTATATACTGTATAAGATAAAAACTCTATGGCAACAACACTAACCTGGGAGCGTGAGGGAGGTGTGAGTTAGCAATAGTCTGTACGGATGTTGTGAAGATTCTCATCCAGGTCATATTTTTCCAAGGAAGGTTAAAATCAAGGGCAACTGGACCTGTTGAAGATACTCTTGTCTAAGAGGTGAAACATCTTCAAGTATCTTCTACCAGCTCCAGTTGCCCTTGATATTAACCTTCCTTTGGATACATAGTAAAAACACCCAGACAGTCTGGAAAAGAGGTTAACTGAGCCAAAATAATGGGGTGTACATGCTTGGGCTTTGAATTTGCTGTCACACACTTCTAAGTAAATTGGATCATGGGTATTTCATACCAATTTGAACTGCAGATATATGATATAATGGTGGGAAGACCCTGCATCTCTGTGTTCATCTTAAAAGTATAGCACAACACACAAAAAGTTCACTCTTGTTCTTAGAATGAGCAGTTGACTCAACTCAAGGTCCTTATTCGCTTGTTCTGGAGCTCTACTGGACTCCATGCCGGCACACCCTGATTGGTAGCGAGAATTGTTTCCGTGCACAGTTTTGCCTTCAGCTCTGAGCGTCCAAGTCCTCTCAAGCGTGTGATCCTGCCGACAACGCCAAAATTCTGATGGCAATTCAAGTTTTCAAATAAACAGCTCAGGCAAGCACTTGTCTTTCTGTGAATTTTATTCATGTCTTCTGCAGAAGGAACTCACTGCAACACACATACGCTGAATACATGCATGCTCGAATGAGTGAGGAGAGCTGAGGGAGCCTGTTATTTCTCCAGCTTTAGGGTCAATCATATCATCCCACAGAGACACGTTGTCCCTGTAGTCTGGATAACACAGAGAACAGAGATATTTCGACGGTTACGTTTACACAGATTCAGTGCCACATCACACGAGTCTGCCTGAGTCCAGGGTTACATGCAGTATCTTTGGAATTCCCATTACACAGTACTTCCTCAAACATTACGTTGCTATGGGAAATGTATTTAAAAAATGTCAACTTGTTATGAATAAAGAAAAACAGCTCTGTTTTTAGCTTTGTGGCAGTGGGTATTTCAGATAATGGGTTTTTAATGGTATATATTGCTTAATATGAAGGGGAACTTTCTCATAGCATTATGAATACCTTAATCCTTTGGGTTATTAAAACATTTTAAATCACCAAATATGCGGTGATATATAAGCTACAAAAGGTCTAGCTTTATTTTAATTTGACATTGTACATTCAGTACTTTATATATTAGATGTTTTTTATTCTTAAATGCTCACAACTTACTGACATACAACTGGTGCTGAGGTTTGTCAGTGGGCATTGCTTTGTAGTAATGGGTTACAACTCATAAGGTGACTGAACACACAAACAAAGAATTATGTAAATAATTTATTTGGATTCAGATTTCCAATTTCCACCATTTGTGTCAGTTACAGGAATAAGAAAATTGGGGTTGGGTAGAGCTGAGGTTTTTTTTACTACTGCTGATCACAGTTTAAGTCATTTCATGCTGTTTCAGGTGACTCCAGTGTGGAGTTTGAGTGTAATGAGGAGACTGACCTGATCCTTATCCACTCCAATAAGCTGAACTACACCAAATTTGAGAATGGCCACTTGGCGAGTCTCATCTCAGTCACTGGAGTCCAAGCCCCTTCAATCAAGTCTTCCTGGCTCCAGACAGTGACTCAGTACTTGGTCCTACAGCTGGATGGTAAACTGATGAAGGGCCACAGGTACCACCTCTTCACTAAGTTTACTGGAGAGCTGGCTGATGACCTGGGAGGCTTCTATAGGAGCGAATACAAGGAGGATGGAGTGACAAAGTATGTGCTTTTGTTGTCAGATGATACGCTTTGAAACACAACTAGGAAATATTTGTCCTGGAATATTATTATTATATCAGAACTTCAGTAGCCAGCATGACTAATAAGAAATGCCTCAAATAAGTTCTCGCGCAAGACAACTGTTTGCTATTTTAGAAGAATAGGGGGACATCTTCAGACTAAATTTAACCTCATCACTTTAGACTCTATGCTAGCTTTAGTCTAGCTTAAAAGACAACTCATATTCACATCTTCCATCTTGATTGCTGGCAAAGTAGTCACCACCTCACATGGATTTTGTTCAAGTGCATGGTTCTTTATGAGACTCCACATGCAGCCACTCTGCTTATAACTGTGGGTTGAGAAATGGTTTGACAGCCTAGCATTAACTGGTCCTAAAACAGCAGTCTCATTTTAACGTTTAGATTTCTTAATGTGTGTCTTGTAAAACAACCCAATCTGTAATGGAGACTGTGGAGCCTTTGGAAAGTTTATTTCTTCACTTTTGATAGAGCCAGGCTAGCATTCCAACTAGCCCCCCTCCATCTGGCTCTTGGTAACATTCCATACAAGCATTTTGCCATAAATGTTGGTATGTTTCTTTAAACAACAAAGCCAGGATTCATTTGTCGATTTCCTGTCAGGGTTGTTGCTACTACTCAGATGCAAGCGACGCATGCCAGGAAGGCTTTCCCCTGTTTTGACGAGCCAGCTATGAAGGCTATTTTCTTCATCACGCTGATCCACGACCACGGAACTGTAGCCCTGTCCAATGGTGCAGAAAAAGGTTTGTTGCACTTAAATGATAATTGGACAGGATTATTTTTGCAGTTTTAGACAAAATCAGTGGAGTGTTTGAGGAAGACAATGCTGGTCTATTTGTTCGGAGTTGAATTTTAGACTGTGGACAACAGGATGTGAAAAGTCAAATTTTTAAAAAACGTTTTAATTTGAAGTATAAGAAAACCTTTAAAAAGTGGTTCTTGAAAAATTTAAATAAAACTTTGTGATCCCAAGCAGTAATATCAATAATGAAAATCTAATGAAATTTTTTTTTACATTTAATATCTCTTCTGCAGAATCAAACAGCGTCACCATTGAAGGTCATAGTGTGCAGAAGACAGTTTTTGAGCCAACTGAGAAAATGTCCACCTACCTGTTGGCGTTCATCGTCAGTGACTATGCCTACATCAATAACACCATTGATGGAGTTTTGGTAATTGAATCCCAAAGTGATTTTGTCCCTTTTTCATGAATACAATTTGTTTATCCAGGAAACTTAGAGTTTACTTCAAATCACATAAAAAAATATAAATTAGCCTATTGGTTCAGCTTCTTTAATAAATGTTACTGAATGGATCATACTGTCTGTGATCTACACCATACCACAACAATAGCCTATTTTTAATTTTTTCTAGCTTGCTTATCCATTTAAAGTATTTGTATACAGACAATTTCCCAATAGACCAACAAGATTGTTCCAGATGTTACTAGGAGATTTGTGATGCAAGTGGAAAATAAGTTTTTGTATGTTGGACCCTAATAGTTGCTCTCCCTTAGTTAAGAATGAAATAATTTATGAACTACATTTAAAGTTTGAACAGCCTAAAGTTGTCAAATAGCACTCTTTGTGCATGTTGCAACTTTAATTTTAATCATCAAATTTTCAGTGTTTTTTTTCATTCCTAAGTACCCACATTTCTTACAACAGTCCTTCTCCATTCAAGTAAAACCAAAGTTTTGTTCTTGTTCTCTATTGAGCATAGTTTGGAGAGAGGCACACATACAAAAGCATGCTAAAGCCATAGGTGTAAGATTTGAAGATTTCTGACTCTGTCGCCATCCAGTGATAGTCATCCGAGAGGATTAGGCTGAAGCAACAATTTCAAAAGATTTTCAAGCTAACAGAAATGTGCATTATAAGACTGTGTTATGTGTTTTATTGTTTGACGTGGCTTTAGATCCGTATCTTCGCCCGGAAGCCTGCTATTGCTGCTGGGCAAGGAGAGTATGCCCTGAGCAAAACTGGACCCATCCTTAAGTTCTTTGAGAAATATTACAATTCCAAATACCCTCTACCGAAGTCTGGTAAGTCCACCACCACACATGATGATCTGGATATGAATGAGTTTGGTTTAAGACAAATACAGGTTTCCCTGAAAGAAAGTTTTGTGTTTGAAAAGCATTCGGAATAATTAATGTAAAAAGTATGTTTATTTGGAGACAAATATCGATTGCAGCGTTATTTGCCCTGAAAAACTTGTTTTGCCAGAGTCTCTGTTTCCTGAATCTCTACAGTGGAAATAGAGAGTTTAAAGTTAGCAAGAACCTTAGTCAGACTGACCACGACTATGGCTTAGGGGGTAGAGCGGGTCACCCACAAGGTTAGCGATCCCTGGCTCCTCCACTCTGCATGTTGAAGTCCTTGGGCAAGATCAGTGTATAAATGTGTGTGAATGATTACACAAGTACACACTTTCTCTGCATGTACAAAAAACAATGCACTTTTTTCTCTGAGGCAATGCTTTGAATTCATATTCTCCTTTCTGTGCGTACAGTATCTTTGTTAAATGTAACAAATGTGTTGTCTGAACACTTTTTCTTTTTCTGCTCCACGTGTATTTAGTACAAACGGTACACTTACCTAGGAATACATTGACATTACATGTAAGACTGATTTAACTGTTCCCTCAGTGGCAGGTCGTTTTTGCAATCACATTTATTGTCATCACATCCATTTTTATGGTTAACCTTGAACATACCTTCTTTTGTAGACGATAACACTGGCTGCCACCTCCAGTGAAACGGCTGTCAGCCATTTCGAAAACCATAGGAAAGGCTTGCCCTTCATTCTGTTTTTATTGTTCATTGATCCTGCAGTATCTTTCAGTTTTATGACTGGGCTTTGGGAACAGGATCTGGGAGGACCACATACAATGTCAATTATTAACAGATAAAGCTTGATAACTTTTATACACTCTTCCATGGCTCTTTCGTCAGCCAGTCTTTGTTGGCCTGCTAGTACAGTACATTCCCTTATTTTGTTATAGCACCCTCAAATCCCCAAATGTCTTTGTCTAGGCCATCCTTTCACCAGATCACATGTTTTAACACTGTGGTGTTAGTTTGTTTTGGTCAACTTAAAAGCAGTTTTTAGTACCACAGTAGTAACCACAAATAATCTCTTTCCTATTGCAGATCAGATCGCTTTGCCAGATTTTAATGCTGGAGCCATGGAGAACTGGGGTCTGATCACATACAGAGAGACAGCACTGCTCTACGATGAAGCGTTCTCCTCCAACTCCAACAAGGAGAGGATTGCTACAATTATTGCTCATGAGCTGGCTCACATGGTTAGGTTTTACCACTGCGATCTATATCAGTTCACAAATGTGGATTATAGGGTGATGACTGTTGTAACTCCTGATGTATATTGTGATTCACTCTTTAATCAGTTTAAGTATTGAAGAAAATATATTGGAATGTTTCTGCGTAACCTTGAAAGAGGTCAACGCAGGTTTCAAGTCAAGTCTCAAGTCTTTGAGAGACAGTTCATGTCCTGTGACAAGTCCTGTTAGGAAGCCAGCAGCATGTACGTCTCTGTAGGCTGACGACTAAAATAACATGGCATTGAATTGATTGAATTAGATTTTCCTTTCACAACTGTGTGGAGTGTTTGTAACATAGTTGAGACCAAGTCCTGTTAATGCATAATATTTAGATATTATTGCTATTATTCACACATTTTCACCGTGTGCTGTCCCTTTTAGTGGTTTGGTAATCTGGTGACCCTGAGGTGGTGGAATGACTTGTGGCTGAATGAAGGCTTCGCATCCTATGTCGAGTACCTGGGTGCAAACAATGCTGAACCAGACTGGAATGTGGTAAGGATTTCCCTTCCACCTCATGACCTCAGTAATATATGGAGAATGATGGTGACAGTGATGAGTGGAGTTTTGATCATACTGTTTTATTTGTCTCATAATAGACAGACCTTATTGTGCTCAGTGACATCCACAGGGTGTTTGCCATCGATGCCCTGGCCTCTTCTCACCCTCTGTCTTCTAAAGAAGAGGACGTCGAGAAACCATCACAGATCAGTGAGCTGTTTGATGCCATCTCATACAGCAAGGTAACCTTATGCATGCAAGCCTAAACAGCAGCAGGACATTTTCCTCAAGATCAAGCCACTGTTCCAACATTTAAAATGTGTTTTCTCATCCTCAGGGAGCATCTGTTCTAAGAATGTTATCAGATTTCCTAACTGAAGACGTCTTCACAATGGGAATCAGGGTAAGGACTTTTTCACAAGTCAAGAAATGCATAATTGGACCCAAGTGCAGACAGAAGCAGCAGGATGACAATTAGTAGTTTATTGATGCATCAAGGCTTACAGGCAAGCAGAGGTTTGGGCAACACGAACTAAAAACAGCCCAAATGAAAAAAACAATAACAAAGTAACTAGGACAAACTGACAGATTACTGGTGGAAGTTATATGTCCTACTGGGCAGATTAAGGGGAATAGGGAAGCAGGTGAGGGAAAGGTCAGGACTGAGTTCAGCCCCGACAAAAAGTAGCAAAATATTTATTTCAACAGAAACAGGGGTGCCTAGAACACCCTGTTGTGTAACATGCACACTGTTATTAACTGCCTTTTTAAAGGGGCTATATGTAAGTTTTTGATTTTAATAAATCAAATTTTCATTGCCTTATTGTCAATGGGCTCAAAACTCACTTAGAAATGAAGCACATGCCTGTTTTCTCCGTTGCTTGCATCAGCCACTATTCTGCTTTTAATGTGAGGTCTCCGGGTCGGATTCAACCCTGTGCGTGCTCCCGAGCCTCTCTCTGACTACAGCAACAACACGGCAGCTAACGACATGCAGTCCACTAGCACTATAAAACAACCGGCTCACAGCAAAACACAGGCTCCACGTAAGGATACAAAACAACAATAAAGGTTTATGTGCTGAAGCCCATCAGACCAAACAGGTTCAGATGATGTCGAGTAAGAACAAAGTGAGCATTAGTAAAGCTGGAGACACACAGAAAAAGTCATGTTAGCTCGCCGGCTAACGGCGAGCAGTTGCTAATGTTATCCGGTGCAAAGTTATATTGCTTTCCACATTAATTCACCAACTAACACCACCCATGTTACTATCCTGTGTACCACTGTTGATTTAGCCTGCAAGAAAGGATGTAACGGTAAAAAGCAAATGTGGAGCGATTTGTTTAATAACGTTAGCCTAAAGTGATGCAGCCAGGAGCAGCTAGCTAATGCTACAGTAGCTCGGACCTGCCGCTGTTTGCTATGTAACGTTCAGTTTAGGTTTATTGTGGTTTTACCAATACTCAGGTACACATCTTCTCCACCTATCTGTCGCTGTAACTAACGTGACCCACATAATATACAATACTGCAACTTCACAGCAACAACAGCCCAGAGGAAGAGCCATCCACTAACACTACAGTAAAGTTACTTACTGCGGTCTGACTGTTATAAAGTGTGACACAATCTCATTATAATATTCAGTCCAGCTCACTACCAGTTTCGTTATCATCCAATACATGTAGCTGTGCTGACATTGCTGAGCCTCCAGTGAAAGATTCACAGATAGTAAAGATAGTTACTGAAAGCAGCAGGCGAGCTAACGCTGTAGCACGTCGGCTAAATGAAGTAAAAGTACCGTGATCATGGATAAGTTCGACCTGCAGCTGATAAAACTATTACTGTAACGTTGCAGTGGGAGTTTACCTGAGTTTCCAGCTCTGTCTGTTCTCCCTGTCTGTCTATAGCCGCTGTCACTCTGCCTTTTTTCGGGAGTATTGTGCTGATATGCGGCTGGCTGCGCTGAATGAAAGGTACGGCGCCAGAGTTGATCTGCCTCTGAGCCGGAAAACGTTGTAAGAAACAGAGCCTGAACATGTCTGTGTGAAAAGCCACAGCCTGCATGTTGGTGTTCTTGCGTTCATTGCAAGATTTCTGTATGAAAGTGGTTGTGTTTCGGATTATGCTCGCTCATGAGTTCAAGAGAGGACGCGTACGAGCACACGCCTGTTTGCAATCTTAGAACCGCACCGCTAGTGGCTGCTGAAAACTACATAATGCCCCTTTAATATGGCTGCATTTATATACACTTTACAGCTGATTGGGTAACGCCTTTGACACACTCACCAAATGATAGAAAACATACCCCAAAGCGCACCCTTGCACACCATTTTGACGAAACATGTTCAACCTGGGAACCTTAAACTGGTGCAAAAGATTTTGAGATTGAACTTGGCCTAGACAACAGCAGGGCTGATGAGGGGAACGTGGGAACAGGTGAGGAGGTGGGCGGGGAAGGTCAGGTGACTAGGACCGGAGTAAATGGAGTTATTGCAGGGCAGATGAGGGAAGGTGAGTTATAAAGGAATTTCATCTGGCACTGCGATTATCCATTCAGCAGGTGGATTTTGTACAAACGTGGCACAAGAACAGCAACTTCATTTAGTAATTGTAATTAAATCAGCCAGCTTGTTGCTATTTGGTGGTGTAGCACCTGACCTTAGGTACATCTCATTTCTCTTATTTAACTTTTCCTCGATCCTTGCTTGAAGCGGAAGTTGTTCTGGTCCGCCATCTTGCAGGGCGTCTCAAAGCTTTTATCTGTGGAGGATCTCTGAGGGATCTCTGAGCTGCCATGAGTGAGAATCCACAAGAGCAGCCTCCACAGAAGTCTTTAAGTGGCTGACATGCTGCCTTATTGGATATCAGTTAATGCTGCTTATTGGGTTGATCTGATCCATTACAACATCACTGCCGTTTCATAATGGAATGAAGACACATAACAGATTAAGTTCCCAAGAAACACTTTTCTTTTCATCATTTATGCATTTTCCATTCAGTCACATGTGAGGCTGATAATTCCTGAGCATCGGCTTTGATTTGAGTTACGTCATTTAGCCTAATAAATCATTTCCAATGGTCAAAAGACCAATATCATATTCTGGGTTATTCAGTAATGAATGATAATAAAAAAGGAAGGACGTCTCATTTCTTATTTCCTCATTTCCTCTTTACCCGCATGGTTTTCTTACATCTCTCCACATCTCCGGTGGGAGGGACTAAGACACAAGGAAAAGACACAGGTTAGGGAACGTGGATAAAATTAAGAGAATTGAGATGACCCTCTTGTCACTTTCCACAAGGAAGCACTTAACTCAGCACAGCAGGGAGTGTGGGGAGAACGCAGGCGCAAAGCCAACAGGTGGATGCTAGCGTAGAGGCAGAGCTGTCAGGTGAGCGGTGTGGCAGCAAAAGAGTTAGCAGAGCACTGGTGGCTCAAGAACACCACCACAATTAAAAGGAAATATATTGTATATAGGGGAAGAGTTTGCCATGCCAGTGTGAGGTGAACTCAAGGGGTATGGATTGGGGTGGATTGTCTGAACTAGCTTGCAGACTTTGCTTCATTTACTGTTCATTAACTGAGATTTCATTGTTCTTTTTTTTGATCTACAATGCAAATTATTTGATTCAAGTCGTGGTTCAACACAGCATTTTGAAGAACCAACTCCAAGGCAAAACATACCAAACTAAAATATCTCTCTGTTTTCTTTGTCCACCCTGCAGAGCTACCTGAAAGAATTTGCATATGGGAATGCAATCTACACAGACTTATGGAAGCATCTGCAAACGGTATGTTCCTTTCTATGCACTCTTTAGATTTTACAATCAGCTAATATTTTAATCAAAAGGATCTCTACTACATGCCAACCTACTGTTACATGCTGCTTCCACAGGCTGTGAATAATAATGGCACTAAACTTCCCGACACTGTTAATAACATCATGAATACCTGGGTGCTGCAAATGGGCTTTCCTGTGGTTACCATAGATACCCAAACTGGGTCTGTATCCCAGGCTCACTTTCTCTTGGATCCAGAATCCAGTGGAGTCATAGCTCCATCTCCCTTCAAGTATGTACATTGCCTTTCTTTCATCCCTCCTCTGCCCTACACCCACAAATTATATATTTTTATGTAATACTAGTGCCGCTATTTACCAGTATGAATACAGTATTAATACTTTTACTATTACAAACTTTGGCTGCTACTCCCACTTATACGCGGCTGTGGCTCAGGAAATAGAGCGGGTTGGACGTCGGACGTCGGACGTTAATGCTTCATTTCAATGACATCATAATACAACTGTTATCCTAAAAGACAATATAGATAAAAAGCAAAAAGAAATAAGTGTAGATTTAATAATACAGTTATTTACCCTGCAGCTATAAATGGATTGTTCCAATCAAGTGGATGAAGACTGGAGTCATCCAGCCACCACAGTGGCTGAAGAATAAAACAGGTAGGACGCACAGACAATTTGATATTACTTCAAACTGACTGTTTAATAAGTGGTGAATGGAGAGAGAAAGTGTTTTTGGCAATAAATGCAAAGACACTACAAGCCAAGACAAATCAGGGATTTACAAATTCCTTGGTTGCAAGCAAGTATTTAAAGACTAAAGATAGAAAAATCTTGAGGATTTGACTAATGAAAACAGCTGTAGAAAATGCATAAGAGAACTTCCTAACGTAACCTAACCAAGAATAACAAACCTTTAACGCTTAGAGAAGCTAAGAAAAATACTCTAGAAGTGGGTATGCCTATTGATTATTCATTACTGAATTGTACTAATGTGTTTATAACGCAAATCCAGACATTACATTCGAAACAGAATGTAGTCTTGACGGTGAGATGCAGCCATATATTAGTATTAATAATAATATAGCCGCAAGCAGTAATGATGGGGTCCAAGCAGATTGCGAGCATCTGGATATCTGACAATAAGATATTTTCTATTTTCTTAAGATAATAATGGTCATCACTATATGCCGATGCTCTGTTGAAGTATACACAGTTGAAACCA
The DNA here is from genome assembly GCF_014851395.1 of Micropterus salmoides. Classification (NCBI taxonomy): domain Eukaryota; kingdom Metazoa; phylum Chordata; class Actinopteri; order Centrarchiformes; family Centrarchidae; genus Micropterus; species Micropterus salmoides. Next base: position 35,853,240 of record NW_024044570.1, read on the forward strand.
GAAGTTTACATACACTATATAAAAAGACACATATGCTTTTTGCATTTACATACATTTCATTAGTATTTTGTACCATTGCCTTTAAACTGTATGACTTGGGTCAAACCTTTTGGATATCCTTCCACAAGCTTCTCATAATAGTTGGCAGAAATTTATGAATTTTTGTAATTGAACCAAGTTTGTTGGCCACCTTGCTCGCACATGCCTTTTCAGCTCTGCCCATAAATTTTCAATAGGATTGAGATCAGGGCTTTGTGATGGCCACTGCAAGACACTGACTTTGTTATCCTTAAGCCACTTTGTAACCAGTTTGGCAGTATGCTTCGTGTCATTGTCCATTTGGAAGACCCATTTGCGCCCAAGCTTTGACTTCCTGGCTGATGTCTTGAGATGTTGCTTCTACATTTCCACATAATGTTCTTAACTCATGATGCCACCTATTTTGTGAAGTGCACCAGTCCCTCCTGCAGCAAAACAACCCCACGACATGATGCTGCCACCCCCGTATTTCACAGTTGGGAGGGTGTTCTCAGGCTTGCAAGCTTCCCCCTCATACATAACGATGGTCATTATGGCCAAACAGTTCGATTTTAGTTTTGTCAGACCACAGGACATGTCTCCAGCAATTAAGGTCTTTGTCCCTGTGTGCAGAGTGGCCTTTTAGCCCATGTCAGTACAGTATTCGTTTCACTGTGGATAATGACACACTCTTACCAGCTCAGCCAGCATCTTCACAAGGTCTTTTGCTTTTGTTCTTGGGTTGATACGCACATTTCGGACCAAAGCACATCTCTGGGACACAGAACATGTCTCCTTCCTGAGCGGTAGGATGGCTGGACATTCCCATGGTGTTTATATTTGCTTATAATTGTTTGAACAGAGGCACCATCAGGCATCTGGAAATTGCACCCAAGGATGAACCAGACTTGTGCAAGTCCACAACTCTCTTCGTCTTGGCTGATTTCTTTTGACTTTCCCATGATGTTACACAAAGAAGCAGTGTGTTTCAGGTGTGCCTTAAAAAGCCTCCGCAGGTGTGTCTCTAATTAACTCAAATGTTGTCAATAAACCTATCAGAAGCTTCCCAATACATGACATCATTATCCGGGCTTTCCAAAATTATTTAAAGGCATAGTAATCTTAGTGTATGTAAACGTCTGACTTTGAAGAAAGTAATGAAAAATAGTCTAAAGAAATCCTCTCATTATTCTGGCATTTAGCAAATATAAATAATTTTGGTAATCCTAACGGAGCTAAAACAGGAAAAGTGATTGTCTGATTTCACGTCAGACAGTGAGGAAAAAAGCATATGTGTCTTGTAAGTGTATGTAAACTTCTGGTTTCAACTGTACATCTACTTTCAGAATCATTTGACAGAGCTTATTACTTTCGGTGAAGCTGTGTAGCGCCTAACTGCATTTGTTGCTATTTAATAAAAACCTTTTATAATAAGATTGATGTAGCAAAATGTATTTAACAACTTACAATCACGTCACGTCTGTAGGTGATCCTGATGATGAAGTTTCAGCGGTTTCTGACAAGATTCTGAGGAAAATATAACACGATTAATTCATTTTAAATAAATAAAATGATGAAATGATTTTGACTCTTAAGTCAAGCTGTTTTTATCATTCATTATTACAGCGTCACCTTGAGTTCAATGAGTGTCTTATGTGCCCGAGCAGTGGGTGGAATTTGCAATACACCTGCAAATTTTTGTGTGTCTAGGTTTTTGCTGCACAAACATAGTAAGCAGACAAAAACAATAAAAATAAATTTTCACAGGCCCAGAATGGAACATTTTCAACCCTGGACCTTTACATCCCCAGAGAAGGTCTCTTAATCAATCATGATCACATTTTATATATTTAGCTGAATTTCGTGCAAACCAAATTTTGGATGAATTCATACAGCCGATTACAAGATACAAACCTTTCGCTCGTGCGGTGCCCCCTAGTGGCAGTGGATAATTTTAGCAATGACCAGTGAAATCAGCTTAATGCACCATTCAGCAACTGAGATATTTGGTAAATATTATTGAAATATTTAGGATTCCCTATTCCATGATCTAAAGCTAAATTATCTTTAGTAAACTAGCAACTAGCATCAACCCCAATATCACAGGAAAAGTATTTTGTTTCACGTGGTGGTCAGATTGCCAGTGAAGTTGACCTGGAAGTGGGGAGGGAGGCAAGGGTGGATTCTCTGTGTGGACCATTTGGATGCGTTGGTCCCACTTGCAGTTTGGCCCGCTGGTTCCCTTTACTGAGCTCCCAAGAGCTCGTTCGTCTTCGACCATGGTTGCTCCTGCAAGGCAACTGGGCTTCAGTTGGTAGGCTCTCTCTGAAGAGCTCTCTCTGATCACATCTCACGCACCCACTTGGCTTGGTGTGCTGTAGCCGCGTTGGCTCTCAGATTTTAGTAAGCGCAAAGTTTGTTTCAGTTCTTCAGAGTCCGGCTGGCCGGGCTCACAGGCACAGTTGCCCCTGGCACCCCCCTGGCCAGAGCCATTAGGGAGAGAAGTCACAAAGAAGAATAAGCAGAAGAAGACCAAAGACTTGAAGAAATCTTGAATTGGGTTCAGAACCAAAACATTGGCCAACTTCCCAAAAGCCGACGAGGAGCAGGAGCTTATTATATATTATATATATTGATGTATGGAGATAGATCTGGCTATGTGAGACTGGGCCTCACAGCGCTATAACAAATTTATTCACGGGTTTTGATGAAACTGGATCATATCTGATGTCCTCTGGTTGCTCTGCCTCAACCATTATATCACCATTGTTGTTAGCGTTTACTTTAGCTTTCTAACTACTGCTAACGCTAGCTGCCGCTAGCTAGTTAGCTCAATCAGCCGTGCACCTAGCCGTCCTGTTAGCTGACTCTGGGTGGACTGGCAGCTTGGTGTTCTGAGGCTGTGTGGTGGTGTTTACACCTGAAGCGCTGGAGGAAGTCCTGAGCAGATCCATTGATTATGCCAAGTCAAACATCGTGTTTGCGCACACATTTCCTGAAAGACTGAGCAGGGGAAAAAGAGAGGGGATGTTTTTTTTCTCATAATTTGGTGTCTTTAGACACACTGGGGACACATTTATGTTGAAAAGACATCTTAAAGTGCATTTTGCATTAAATATGTGATCTTTAATACTTCTACATCTACTGGATTAAAATGGAGGTCCCGCCTTTACCAGATTAATCATATGGTGAATCACTGTATTCTTACCAAACTATGGGTTAGACCACCAGTCCTTCTGTAATGTTCTGCTGAGGATGATGTCAACTGTTTGCCAAATAAAGACTTGAAGGTCCAGTGTGTAATATTTCTGAGGATCTATTGACAGAAATCATTCAATATAAGATCCATAACTATGTTTTCAGTGGTGTGTAAAGACCTTATATAATGAACCATTATGTTTTTACTACCTTGGAATGAGCCATTTCTATCTACATAACCGTGGTTCCTCTTACATGGACGTTGCCATGTTCCTACAGTAGCCCAAACGGACAAAAAGAGCTACAGAGGCAGTTTCTACATTCTTGTTGTTGTTGTTGTTGTTGTTGTTGTTCTTCTTCTTCTTCTTCTTCTTCTTCTTGTTCTGTTAGCGTAACATTTGAAGTTGTTAGTATGGCGTTCGGGTAGCTCAGAACTCATATTGAAGGCCTCTCACCTAGAAGAGTGTGTTCAGTTCTAAGTTGGGACAAACTTTTTTGTTCTCGCTTGATTTGATTTTGCAGCGAATGTTTCTCACATCACGGCATGTGCTGCAGTATTTATAAACGCCATTTCATTTCCTCAGTGTCTCCAGCCAGAGGACATTTAGGGATATTACGTTTTCTGACAGCTCTTTCAGAAGTGTGTCAAGCAGGCTACAAACTCTTTTAATATAGTTCAGAATTTTTCAAACTAAAAGCTCAGTTCAACTCCAAATAAAGCATTACAGCAAACAAGCTTTTGTAGGCAAAACCGCTAAAGAGGAAGTGATTATGTGAGTAACTGTTGCTGTCATGACTGAGATGTATTTCATCAAAGCACCATAATCTGGCTGTGGGCCAGATATTATTTCTAGTGGGCAGTTTTAGCAACAGTCCATAATTACAGACTTTGGTGCAGAAAGTGTGTTTCACACTCTTGGCTTACATTTTCCATGTTATCATCAGTCAGTGGCCAAGTTACAATAATATATGCTTTTACTGAATATTTAAGTAAACATAATTTCTTAATATATCTATGTCAAGAAACCTCTTTTCTGGTCTGGTTACACTCTGCTGTCTCAAAAGATGACAACTTTTGTCCTGTGTCAGCCACTGTAGCTGTCCTACGCTCTTTGAAAGGGCAGGGGGCAGTGTTAGACTGCCATTCGCAACCTCGCCGCTAGATGCCACTAAATCTTACACACCGAACCTTTAAGATTTCAGTGGCTGAGTTTGCAGGAAATCACCTTCAGAAGACAAATAATAACCAAACATTGACACTGTTAAAAGAATGAAATTTATTTGGTATTTATCATGACTAACTCTGACCTCCCTTTCTTCTGTAGCCACAATGGATGTGATGAAGACAACAGGGAATGACTGGGTGCTGGCCAACCACAACATGGTGGGTTACTACAGAGTCAACTATAACCAGGCCAACTGGGACAGACTCCTTAATATTCTGAGCACCAATCATCAGGTAAGACACTGCTGTCTGATGCATGCTGATATTACCTGCACATTTAGAATAATGTGTGACCTCTGCAGTTATACGCAGATTATAGACATGTGTCTTTAGTTGTAGTAACAGGGATATAATTTTTTTGTTTTCTAAGCTTATTCCAGTGATCAACAGAGCTCAGTTGGTGGATGATGCCTTCAACCTGGCCAGGTAAATTTGCTAATACAGGACCATATATAGATGATGTCATTACTGAAGTACATGTAGAAAAAAATACTCTGAGGGTTGCAAATTGCAACGAAGCTGTTGTTCAGACTTCAGTGTGTGTTCATGTGCTCTTAAGTCAGAATGTGTAATCAACATGGACGCTACTTCAAATATGTCTTTTCTTACTTCTAATAAACCAGTCGACAAATACTACTCCTGCTAAGATTACTTCTCCTCCTTCTTTGTACGTACTGAACGTAGTGATGAAACGCGCGCTGTAGAGACTTTTGTCCATTTGGGCTACAGTAGAAACATGGTGGCACAATATGGCAACATCCATGTAAGAGGACCCGCGGTGTGTATGTATATATACATAGAAATGGCTCATTCTAAGGTAATAAAAAAATAACAGTTCATTATGTAAGGGATTTATACACCACTGAAAACATAGTTATGGATCTTATATTGCATTTTTGACAATAGATCCTCCAGGCAGCAATATCCTCTTTGTTACATAAATGAGCAGGGTTGATAAAATATTTAAAGGTAAAATTGAGAACACTCAAGACTGATAATGATCAATATGTAGATACATAAGAAATCCCATTCATTTAATCTTTCACAATCTTGTAACCCCAAAGAGCAAAGATCATCTCTACAGAACTGGCCCTCAGTACCACCAAGTACCTGAACAATGAAAGAGATTATATCCCCTGGCAGTCTGCCCTGAACAACCTGGACTTCTTTTACCTCATGTTTGACCGCAGCGAGGTTTATGGTCCCATGCAGGTGTGTTCTTTCAGCCAAACATATCAGCATAAAAATCAAGAGCCAAAACATAAATAAATTACTTGTTATATTTTGTGGGATTATCGTATGTTTTGCTCTGTCTTCCTTCTTTATAGAATTACCTGAGGAAACAGGTCACCCCTCTGTTTGAATACTACAAGAAAATGACTGACAACTGGAGCAGAGTACCTGTTGGACACATGGACCAGTAAGTAAAGAGAGATACGTGGGCATATTCTGTTCTGGAGATCATACTTTTTTAAGAAAAGCAAGAACAAGTATAACATTTGCATATTAGTGATATAATAATTAAAGAACAGTGTTACTTTTTATATACAGTTTATTTGTCTTAACAGTTGAGCCTCTCCATGTGTTTAAAAGCAAAAGTGAACAGCATTATGGGTACATTTTGTGTTTGTATACCATTGATCATACCATTGATCACCTAAAGATCATTACCTTTTGTGGGTAATGGACCTTGGCCCCATGTCCCCAAAGCAAGTTAAGATTACGATGATATTTGACCCATTACAAGTCAACAATGTGCTCTTTTAATTGTTTGGTTGCCCCAAGCAGTTGCTTGCTAGGGGTCATTAAAGAGGTGGTATTATGCTTTATGTCTTTCCCCCTCTCCTTTTATTGAGTTATATATCTTTTTGTGCATGTAACAGGTTTGCAAAGTGAAAAGGCCCAGTCCAAAGGGAGTTCCCATCTCCCACAGAAAACTCTTTCATCCCTGCGATGTCACAGGGATGAAAGCAAAATGCGCGTCATTTAATGCTTGCCAAGCAGCTACTCCGACACGCCCTCAAAAACACCGGGGGAAAAACAGTGAGCTGCAGCACACAGCTCTCCTCTCCCTACCAAACACTAGCTACCCTCCAGGCAGTCAGTGGACATAAAGTTGTTCCTGTGATGTAGAGACAGAGCTCAGTTAAAACTTTATGGATGAAAGATACTTTTGTTACAGATTAATAACTCACCACTCTGAAACTCTCGCTCCAGTCCATGTTGCCAAGCTGGTATGGGGAACATATACAGCTGAAACGAACCCGTGTTTACCGGCTTCTCACTGACTCTCTGCTTCTGATTGGCTAGTAGTGCTTAACTAGGAACTGCACATGTGCAACTCCCAACAAAGATCATTTAGAGACTAGATGTTTCACTCCATAGCTAAAACGAAGCCTTCAACACAGGGTGAAAAGAGGAGCTGCAGCAATGTGCAGTATGACAAAAATATGGTGTTTTTTGAAAATTGTAAATGTAAACCTGTTCTGGTACAACCCCTAAAGAAGAGTTTGAACCTGAAAATGAACACAATGCCACCTCTTTAAAGGGGTTCCAGGGTTACCCAGCAAAAAAGAAAATTATTTTCATTATCATTCCATCCATAATTAACACAGTGACAGAACTGTGACTGTGTCTGTGACTATTTTGGTCATGGGTTTCATTTACTTTCTGTAATAGAACTCTTATCAGATGGGCAATCCTGGGACAAATGTTTGTCAAATGGGGGCCCATGGTCTAATTTGTGTCAGTTTAGTAGCCCTTGATGTGAAAATGATTGAGAAACACTGGCTTATTATGCAATGGTAAAATCCACACTTGAGATCATCTTAGCATTAGTGTTTAGGATCCTTGTTACAATGTGTAAGGAAATGTGGCCAATGTTTTTAATGACATTAAAGGGGCACAGTGCACTTAACGCTCATCTCAATATTTCAACATAATGTTTTTTAGTCTGCAATTGAAATAAATTACTAATATTACCTCATAAAATAATAACCTTTCAGATATTGTAACATATCTTCTTGCTGCAGTATTAAAGGTCATGAGCTCTTGGGCTCAACAACAAGTTGTTCAGCCCAAGCTCACTGTGTTATTTTATTTTTTGGATGGGAACTGCTGAGTTGTCTGTACTACATATAATCAATTTTGTATACTTATAATTTTCCAACCTTGTTAGCGTTATTTTTGTAATGTTAGTCCATTGCAAAAGCCCTGGTTTGGCCAACAGTCGCTGTCTACATGTATACATGTTTTCCGAACTGGCTAGCTGGCAGACACATTTCCACTGGCTTTTAGTAGTCAGATGAATGATCTAGAATAGCTATAACTAGCCCCATTAAGGTGACTGCCATTGCAGTACACACATTCATACACTAAATAGCAGAGGCTAAGGTGCCACCTGCCATCAGAAACGGATAAACATTCTCTACCCCCTGAGCCACAGCTGCCCTTCTTTGCCACCAAGTTGTTACTTTTGCTCCCTCTAAAGCACTGCGCAAACACCCCTGTTTTACTCAGTCATTATTCATATTTTTCTGGGATCCTGTTATAGTTTAGCACTTTTTGCACATTTCTTGAAATGATGCCTCTTTTTCTCAAACTCTAAACACAAACACAAACACACACACACACACACACACACACACAAACACACAGTCCGACACACTGGTGAGATAAATTCAAAACAATACTACAAAAACTGGTTATTGGTAATGTTGCTTGTGGTTCTCCCCCTCAGAAACCTTTTCACATGATGAACACAACAAATGTAAACATGTGGACATTTTTTATTTTGCCAAACAATAGCAAATGCTTTTTCTGCCCCAGCATCCTGTCTTTGGTCTGGGACAGACCTCCTCTTCTTTGTCCTCTCCCTACTGCTCTTCCTCCTCCTCCTGCTCTCAGGTGTCCTCCACCTCTTCCTTCACATCTCTCTGGATCCCTTATTCCAAAACTGAATGATGTTATCCATCTATTAAAGGTGCTGATTGGTGTGTGATCCGTCATGACTCTTTGTCTTTTTCTCCTGCAGTTTTTGTCTTTTCAGTGCTGTTTGCTGCTTTTGTTCAGCTGGTTGTCTCCTCTTGTCCCCCCCTTTTTTTTGATCGTGTTTATCCTTTCCACAGGTATAATCAGGTAAATGCTATCAGTCTGGCTTGCAGGACAGGCCTCGAGGAATGCCTAAATTTGACCAAGACATTGTTCAGTCAATGGAAGGACACTAACATCAACCAGTGAGTGTGTAACTTATTTACTGCCCACTATCTGTCCATCATCACAATCCTGAACTTTAAAGATGTCCTCATTGTTCAGGATCCACCCCAACCTGCGTTCCACTGTGTACTGTAACGCCATCGCAGCAGGCGGCACTGAAGAGTGGGACTTTGCTTGGTCACAGTTTAATTCCACAACGGTTGCTACTGAAGCTGAAAAACTTCGCTCTGCCCTGGCCTGCACGAAGCAGCCCTGGCTGCTCAACAGGTCTGCTCACAGACAGCACTGTCAATACTGTTACACAGCACTACAATGTATAAATGACGATTACTGACAAATATAAACATATTCACTCTGCCCGCTGTTCTGCTTGCACCTTTTCAGGTACCTGGAGTACACTCTGAATCCAAGCATGATCCGAAAGCAGGATGCCACCTCCACCATTGTCTACATTGCCAACAATGTGGTTGGACAGTCTCTGGCATGGGACTTTGTCAGGTCTCAGTGGTCACATATTTTCACTCAGTGAGTACAACACAATACATTTTAGTTGCTAACATCACTACATTCCAATGAAACATGAAAGAAGGCACCAGATTTGTGGTCCATAACAATAAGTTTTTCAAATAGAAGTCTGCTTAGCATTGCAGTCTCTCTGCAACATCATACTTTAGGAGGTGCTAAAATGGGCTTTACAGTTCTAAGTAAAAGGTTTTTAAAAATGCAGATATATGGTGAGTTAGGTATGACATCCCTTAACCCCTCATAGACCATTCAGGCCTTCTCTTGACAGACATGCCACGGGTGCTGAGTATAGTTACACTACAGCTGTTCATGTTATTCAAATGTAGATTTTTTTCATCATTTTATCATTGACAAATATAGCTAGTGCAACAAGCAATTATCTTTACCTAATTTATCTCTGTTTTCACTGCACACACACCATAAAGTAAAGATCTTTGACGGATTGCGATAGGGTTATTTGGTCTGACTTCAAGTCTCTGGCAGCTGTCTGGGTCTGACCTGTAGAAACACGGCCATTCCATTATATTTTATCTCAAATAAAATACAGATATAGATAGAATTTAATGTGGTATTATTGCCAAATAAATATACACATGTACACTAGAGATAACAGTTTTATAATTGAGCTTCTTTCATGAGTTTGTAAAGTTAGACTATAAGGAAACAAGTGACAAAGTAAAGAGGGAACCAGTTTCAGAGCATGTTGGTTACTGCAGTCTTAATGAGGACTTTAGTGAAGCTCTTAATGCAATGCAGTATTTACTGTGTTCTTATCCCCCCCCCAACTATCTTCCAATTACAATTATAAAAATTCTGTAGAATATTAAAACATAAACTGGCTTCCATCCTTGCAGCAGTGCAAGGAAGCCATTTTACCATCTCACAGGAAATTTTTATTACGTGTATATATTTTGAGTATTTGGGGTTGAACCACCTTGATTTAAGATATACTTGAGCCCTTGAGGTTTACTAGTAGACAGTATTCTTGTTTCTATATTTCTTTGCACATTGTTTATTCTATATTGTGGTTGTAAGCCCATTTTAAAAAAGTATTGTGAATTTATAGTAGTAGTTCGTTAATACAAATTCTCACTCTCTTGCCATTCTAAATAAAAGCAGAAAACAAGTTAATTCTTTAACCTTATCAAAGTGGAGTGGGAGAGTACTGATCAAATAAATTAGCGCTTTTCATAAAGAGCAGGTCTAGACCGTATTATTTACAGAAACCCAACAGTTCCCACTAAGAGCAGCACTAGGCGACAGAGGCAAGGAAAAACTTCCTTTTAAGAGGCAGAACCATGGCTCAGGGTGGGCGGCCATCTGCCTCGACCGGTTGGGGGTGAGAGAGAGAGACAGAGAGAGAATTCTGAGATCTGAATTTAAAGTGATACCCAAATACTTAATGCCATCTTGAGAGCGCTTGAAAGGCAATTGCTGTAGATATTCTTTATTGCAGGATTTATTCAGTGGCATTGCTTCAGATTTTTCACAAATGATTTTATAGCCTGATAATTGCCTATTAATCTGTATAGAAAGGACCCTGATAATCCTGTTTTGGCTTTGTTTTCACTCACAGGTATGGTGGTGGATCATTCTCCTTTTCCAACCTGATCAACGGAATCACCAAGCGCTTCTCAACTGAATTTGAGCTTCAACAGGTTAGCTATTCTTTTTGTCCACAATGTTCATAATGAATGAAAAAAGAGTTTTGTCCAGTTTTATCCACTGTCAAACATATTAATATCTCTTCTTTTAGATATTTTATGTTTTAAGCGTCATTCCAGATTGTGGTTTGCCCTTGGTTAATTTCTTATGCTGTTCTATCAGATGTAGATAACAGCAGGTGGGAACAAGTCCCACGTCTTTCTTTAGTCTCAAGGCACCAGTTTAAAGTCTGAAATGTAACAAGCTGTATTGCTTTTGTGGCATTTTTTCAAGTCCAGGTCCCTCCAACAGCAACTGTCAATCATGTCACAACTGTAACTACAACATTTGTGGAAGAAATTTTTAGAGTTTGACGGAGGTGTGGTGCGTATCCCAGGAGCACAGGCGTGTACAGAATCATACGTGGCCACAAGATTTTCTCAATTAATTGATCGCTGAGTAAAATGTCACAAAATACTGAAAAATACCAATCACCAGTGCCCAGGTGGTATGATCAAATTACTTGTTTTGTCTGACAGAAACTCTCAATTTTAAAGATATTCAGTTTCCTGTAAGACACGACAAAGAAGCAAATCCTAATTGAAAAACTGGAATAAGGGGATGTTTGGCAGTTTTGCTTGAGAAATGACAGATCGATAATCAAAATAATTGACAATTATTATTCTGTCAATTGACTAATTGCCTAATAGTTTGGCTGCTTAGCTTCGATTAGGATTTAAGGAAGAAAACAAACAGGATTGTTTTAGAATGATATCGCCTTATCGTTCTAATAACGCTATACACTTATTGTGTGTGTGAGTGTATGTGGGCTACCTGCCTGCCTCATAACATAATCTTCGACAAATTTGACTTTTGACGTGGTCTGATGGACTTGATGGGCCATAAAACTTGCTAAAGTGGATTGCAACCACATTAAAGAATTTTGTACATAAACCGAGGTTTGTGCCTGGTTTTTGTGCGTTCACATTATTAATACATCTGGCCCCTGGTCTCATACCACAGACTGTATAAAAGAAGTGGACGTAGCCACCGTACCGTCACCCATTGGTTTGTTGAATACCATCTTGAAGCCTCGAGTTTGGCATTTTGGCCGTCGCCATTTTGGGTTGTTTGGAATCAGAAGGGGCCATACTGGGACGAGAGGATGGAGTTAGCTAGCTTGGTTAGTAAGGTGCATCCGTAATTCACGTTAATTCTGATATTAATTGGGATGCTAATACTAGAAAAACAGCTGACTCCTTAGAGTTAGGGCTGCAGCTCTCGATTATTTTAGTAATCAAGTATTCTACAGATTATTTCATTAGTTCATCGAGTAATTGAATAAGAAATACTTTTGTTTGGCACCCCCAGTACTGGGATCAGCTGTGTAACTCATCACTGTAACGTGACAACCCAAACTCACAGACTAACCAATCGGAGAACGATTACAACAAACACGTTTATGCATTTACACTCTGATCACAAAACCTTACACCCAAAAATTCTTGCCAACTCTTTTAAAAATGGTGTTTTTGCATCAATACAGTGCACACAAACGTCTTTGAGTTAGCACACAAAGCAGCAACTACGCACTGATAGTAAAAATGTAATAGCAGAATAATAGTAAAAACACTTGTGGCTTTTGCGTTTTCTGTGTGCAGGGCAGAGCAGTTTGCAATAAAGTTTTGTCATGCGTCAAATAGTTATATAGACTAAACAAAGCATTGATGCAAAGAATTTAATCACTTATTAGTAAGTTAACTAGTAAGTTACTAGAGTCTCTCAATGACTCGTTTCAGCCCTACTTGGAGTGTCTTTTAGTACAATCAAACTCCAACACCAACAGCACCCAAAAACAAGTTCATGGCTAGTCAGATGTACACAGTGCAGTGCTTACGATTCGCCTTGGAAGCGACCGTACCCTAAAGCATACCCTGCCTCATCGTCTATTTTCCTGTAAATTGGACCATACTTTACTAAATGAACATCATGCTTTGTTGAAGAATATTTGAAACTAGCAATGAGACCATAAACTCATTAGGAAAGTGTTTACTGAGGTGATAAATCAGCTGAGAAGAAGGGTCATTTTGTCATTGACTCTAATGCATTCAGTGTTCTTTTTGAAACCAGCCCCCTGCTTAGGGTTATTTGTTGGAATTTAGTGTGGAGTAAAAATATTGTGGCACTTAAGCCCTTCATCAGTCACACAGCTGGAGCCTGGTCACGGTTTACAAATTCGGTGGTTGTAAACCAATTTATTTAGGAACTCTGTATTAAAAATTTTGTCCATTTACATGTATTACAGTGACACATTTGGGGATTGTGTAGGGTGTCCAAGAAAAATATAAATAAGGCTGGGGAAGGTATAAGATTCACCCCCGTCCTCAACATTCAGTGTTTCTCTGTTATTTGTTGCTACATGACTTTTAGATGGCTGTATCACCTCTCTAAACAAGATACTCATTTTATGTATTGTTTGTTATGACAGCTGAAGCAGTTCAAGGCAGATAATGCAGAGATCGGTTTCGGCTCTGGGACCCTGGCACTGGATCAGTCCATTGAGAGAACCAACGGCAACATAAAATGGATCAAAGAGAATAAGCAGAATGTTCTGAATTGGTTCAAAGCTGAAACTAAATCCTAATAATGCCCTATACTAAGCCTGTATTTACTTGTACTTCATGTAATTTAAAAATGCATTGTCCTGAAAAATAGATTTATACATAATATGATCATCCTTTAAAAATAAATTGAGACCCAAATTTGCCTGCTGCGCCTTTGTTGTACCTCAGTTTGTTTGAGAAGAAGGGAATTGCAATGTACTGTAAAACTTTAATTAATAGCCTGGGCTTTTATTTGCTTAAAACACTGAACTTACCTTGCCTAAATTTGGGAAAGGCCTTTAATTTTTTTAATGTTTTACAATGCCGATAAATCTGAATGAATAATACTTTGGTGTTCATTGTTTCCGTAAAATGACCATAACGATTGAATTGTGGAGAAGCTAACGATGTGTAGCATGTAGCAACGTTTAAACATTTATATTTCTATGTGCAACCTAAAAAGCTTAGAACTAGCAGGTAAGGATCTGTTGGGTAAGGATTTGTTGTGTTTTTATACTATTTTAAATCACAGGTTTATTATGATTGGAGATTTTTTAAAACCTTGACGTGAAATATTGAGTGTTTTCTTGTAAAATAGGGATAATTAGGGCCTGTGCACCGAGTGGTACTAAGGCCTTAATGATTTTCAAGCATTTATTATTTTTATTATGATTTCTATTTTTGCAGTTGAAGCAGATTAACAGTATCCTTAACAGTATTCAAAGGCAAAGCTCCCACCTTTATATTTGACTTAGATGTACAAAACGTACCCTGAATGGTATATTGACTGTACCTACATAGTGCTTTCTAGTCTTCCGACCACTCAAAGCACTTCATACTACATGTCAAATTCACCCACTGATGGCAGAGGCTGCCATGCAAGGTTGCATCAGTTGAATGAAACTAATCATTCTCACACAGTCTTTGGGAGCAATTTGGGGATCAGTATCTTGCTCAAAGACACTTGCCGACCGGAGGAGCCACTTCTGATTAGTGAACACCCGCTCTACTACCTGAGCCACAGCCGCCTAGGGAACTACAACCTTTTCAGACCCCAAAACTGACAAATTAGACCACAGACAGAAGATTTTGTCCCAGAGTTCCAGTTTTTAGATAGTTTTAATTCAGACATTGACTTGGTCAGTAACACAAACAAACTGACTGATTGAGGCAGAGTTTTAGAGTTACAGTTTTAGAGTCTTCCAAAGACATCACAACAAATAACTAACTCTGCATAATCATTATTGAATTACTGTAATAAGAAAAAACCTGTGGCTGTGAGTTGGCAGCCAAATCAGCCATCACATCTTATTTATCTAATTCCAGCAGATCAGCCAAAGTAGAAGCAAATAACGTAAAGCACAACAAATGTGTACTGTTACTGTACAGTTATATGAAGTCTGTTTATCTTTACTGCTTAAGATAAGATTGCTCTTTATTTCGGGTGCCACCCATTGTTGTAGTTTAAACGGTGGAATGGCCTTCTCCAGCTACACGTACACATTTACATTTGTATCTTATCTATAAAACAGTCCTTTGCAAATTACCCACTTACCTTTGTAGCCTGTTTAACTTTGCATTCAGTAGTTACTAGGCTACTGCTTTTAAAAGTCCCCAGGGTTGATTCAAAGTTAGGAAAAACTTCCCTCTCATATTGTGCACCCTCAACATGGAACTCCTTACAAAAGATTCTTCAGTTAGAGGTGCTGGTACCACCGCTGGAGTTCAAGTCCCTGGTTGCAGATGTCCTTAAGGATGAGTGTAGATCTTTCCCATAGGCTGGATTCTTTAAGCGTAAATAGGTGTCTTGGAAGATGTTTTATGTATGGTATTGTCATTATGTGCTGCCTTTCTTGGCCATGTCTCCCTTGAAAAAGAGATTATATCTCAATGGGCTTTCTCCTGGTTAAATAAAAGTGTAAATAAAAATAAATAAATTACAGGGAGTACATACAATACAATAACCAAAATAAAATAAGGTAATTATAGGCCCTGTAAAAAGATAAAATGCAAGACTTTAATAAAGTGTCAGTGTGTCTGAGAGAAAAGTCTTCAGTCTAGTGGTGTCAGTTGATCGAGTGGTTACAGAACAGAATCAGCTGTGTATGTAGCTTCCAGCTTGTGCTGTGAGCCACTTAGCACATCTGGAAACACTGCGGCAGACGACTGATCCAAAGCCGTGACACCAAGTGTACCTTCACTGTGATATTCAGGTGAAAAGCCTCTGTCTCTATCTGCAAGGAGGAGGACATGTCAGTGGAGAAAAAGAGTGGAGCTTGTATCACTGTGCACTGTTTGGCCTCAAGTGTTGAATATAAAGATGAGTTTAAACCACAATTAACCATCAGGTTTCTTCACCTTTCTCTCAGGAGCAAAAGTCAGCTTTTAAACTCAAAAGAAATGGGGATTTTATGCTTATCATGATAATTATTGATATCAAAAGATATGAAACTTTACACTTTTGGCCATATCGTCCAGCCTTATGTCCAAGCTTTTCTAATTCAGGAGGAGGGTTGTATATTGTATTAAGATCCTGCTGGGGATCAACGTAGGGTCAGGTTTAGTTATTAGCTGAATATTAAGATATTCTAGAAATGTTAATAAAGTTAATAATATTATAAATTCTTAAGTAGGATTAATGAATACCGGGCAGGGTGGCACAGTGATCCAGTGGATAGCACCAGAAGGTCGTGGGTTCAAACCCCGGTTGCCCCGGCCTTTCTGTGTGGAGATTGCATGTTCTCCCCGTGTCTGCGTGGGTTCTCTCTGGGTGCTCCGGTTTCCTCCCACCGTCCCAAGACATGCAGGCTAGGTTGACTGGTGACCCAAAATTGTCCTGAGGTGTGAGTGTGAGTGGTTGTTCGTCTGTGTGGCCCTGCGATGGATTGGCGACCTGTCCAGGGTGTACCCCGCCTTTCGCCCGAGAGCAGCTGGGATTGGCGGGATAAGCGGTTGACGATGGATTGATGGATGGAATACCGGGCAAAAACCTCAAAGCAGTCTCAAAAAGGGATGTTTCACCATGGGTTATTGGGCTTTCTGTTCTGCTGCCCTCACTGACTATCTGAGGGCATCACAGGCTTGGACAAGAACCAACAGTAGACATTCATTCACTTGAGTGTCCTAGGCTCAGCCTAGTATATAACTGAACTTTCAATGTTGTAGCTGTTACTAATGTTGAAGAGTTAGGGTTAATATTAACCTAGTTAGGGCCTCCTTATCAAGAAAAATAACTTTCATGCCTTTTTTGTAAATTCTATTTTGTGTCAGAAAATGCTTTGATATCCATTTATTTCTGTGACAAAACCATTTTTTTATTTTGCAATGTTCTTTTCAGAACAGGGAAATCGATTGAGATAATGGTACACTGATTACAGAGGATAACCAGTAGCTACAAGTTGGATGTATAGTAAAACACAGAACATGGTACATGGATTGAGATAAGACAGTTCACCAGAGACAATGCTCTCCCCAACATTTTATGTTTGTTTATTGTTATAAATGAAACTTACAGTGATAGTTTACATGGTTTGAGTGTTTGATTTGAAAAAAAATCAGTGTTTAAGTGTTTTTATATATCTTGTACTATACATCACCTATACAGCAGTATCTGGCTAAAGAATGACAAAAAAAGTTGTTTTGTAAGTATTCTTAATGGTATTTTAGTGTTTGTCATTTCCTGGAAAACAATAAAAAATGTTGAAGACTCATCCTGAACTCAGTATATTAATTTTGCGTCCAATGAAATGCCGTCTCAATTTTTATGATGCTGCTGGAGCAGAATGTTTGCAGGGACTGGCCAGTCCTCGCTGATAACTGTACAAAACACAACTTTATAATGTGTACAAAAACACTTTATTCATTGATTTGGGTGAAAGTGGATCATATTTGTGGATCAACGTGGAGATCATCTTTTATGGAGAGAATATTTGCCGGTCTTCCCTGTGATGTCCTCCAGATACTCTGCCTCAACTCTTGATGGTTTACAGAGTTTCCTGATGGACAGATTTGTGCAAAACAAACCATGACATTTTACATAAAGGCCATGTCAACACTGACATAATCAACAATCAAATGGAGAAACATTATTTGGGTATGTGGTGATGGTGGGCCAAGTGCCAGTTGTACCAGTGTGGCACATCAAGTTTAGTTTCTCATCATAATAAAATAAAAAATTCATTTTCTGCTAATTAATTTGGTTTAGTGTAATGTGGAATATGTTGTTACGATGACAAAAATTGCTTCTTATAACATAATAAGTCATGTAGTAAGAATAAGAAAAATATGTAATTATTACATGAAAATACCTTATCATAACATGTAAACACTTTAGTTATAATGAGAAACTAAGAAAATATAATTTTGTTGTGGTTTCCGCACTACACTGTCAAAACGCCCACATGGTGCTATATTTAAATGATCACAAGCTGTAGCTTAAATAAGATTAAGTGTTAAGTTTGATTTAAACATAGTGATCCCTCGCGCTCTTTTTTAAATTTATTTGAAAGGGACCCCACATAATAAACGTAAATTTCAGTACTTGAAATCTCTCGCATTATCCAGAGACATGGCTGAAAGCTCATTTTCATCCCTAAATGATTACCATAAGGGCTGGAAGTGAGGTAGCTGATCACTCAGGTAGGTTGGTAGTTGGACAATTTCATATTGTTTTATTGAACTTAAATTAATGGATGGACACAGCTGTACTGTCTAGTTTGGATTTATGCAGGTCATCCATTGTTTACAAAAAGGGGCGGAACGTCCTGTCTTCCACCAAAGAGTGTGAGAGGTTTCTCAGTTCTCGGGGGTGAAAGACTGTCTTGTAGCCAACAAGCTCAAGAAGAGGTTGGCAGGCAGTCTGAGCGTAAACCACCATGTCGAAGGAGAGCTTCACCCTCCAGTTCTCAGCGTTAGCAGCAGAGTCCCGAACTGTGGTGAACTTCTGCCGGGACGACAGATCACTGCTGCCCCGGGTGTTGTTCATGATCCAATCCTCCACACTGTGGTGCAGAACTAGACCAAGGAAGCTGTAGAGCTCCCTGGTCTTCTGGAGTGGATACCTGGCCAAGTCTTCATACCTGACCAAAGACAGGAAAGGAGAAAGGATCATTCAGTAAATTCTTGTCCCCCTACAATAACTTGTGCTACGTACAGAGGACAGTAATTATTCTACTACCACAAGAAGTTGCTTGTCACTAAAATGTAAAGAATTGTGCTCTTTCGAGTTAACAGAAGCACATTTTTAACAAATCAAGTTATCTTCTAAATATAGTTAGAGGCTACATGAGATTTTTGGAAATACTCAATGTTGTATTCCACTCAGAAAGTGGAAACTAGTTAGCCAAGCTAGCTAACGTTCCCAGTGCACTATGCATTTTGTGCATGCTGGGTGCCATGCTAGATATTTCAGAATACTTACATACTGTGGAGGGGAGGGGGGGGGCAGGGGCAGGATATCAAAAAAAACTAATAAAGATCCTTTTTAGGGCCAATCTAAATACCTAATGTAACTCCAGAGAGGAACAGAATGAAATTTGTGGGAGGGGTGGTTAAGAAAATGTAGGGGCAAAAAGAGAGTTGGTTTAAGAGGAAAGAGTTGTGTTAAAAACTGATGGTTGCCAGTCACTGTCTGCACCTGAAACTAACCACTTAGTCACTGGCACCACCAATGAAGCAAACGTTGTTTGAGTCTGACAGACAGCATCGCTGGTGAAGGTGAATGGATCAGAGTAGTTCCTCAGAACTGAGCGCTAAAACTTACATTGTGAGCAAAGATTGAATGTGCACAAATATAATCCCTGTCCTTCTCACCTGAGCAGCATGTACCTCCCTCTAAGCCATGCAGGTCTGGCCAGGCCCATGGACACAGACCTTAGGAAGTCCTCACACACTGTGTTGATCTGCCCTAGGTCCAGGTTGTGGGGTCGACGTCCGGTTGCTCTCCACAGACGCCACAGCCGGTAAGTGTCTCGAAATGTCTCAATCCGAGATGCCAGGATGCCGCGTGGATCTCGAATGAGCTGGACCACCTGATCATAAGGAATGACGACAGATTTTTACAAATTTGTGAACAATAATAGTCTTTTAGTGTTGTTTTAATAATTTTGTTCAGTCTATTTGGTATTCTGTTTCATAATGGCAGCGGTGCCAGCATTCAATATACATTCATACAACACTACCTTCCTCCTCATGCTGCCTCCATCTAACTCAAATTGGTGTGAAAACAACACAGAAGACATTACATTTATCTGACGCATTTATCCAAAGCGACTTACAATTGCTATACATGCCAGAGGTCGCACACCTCTGGAGCACCAAGGGGTTAAGTGTCTTGCTCAGTGACACATTGGTTGGATGGGTCACAGTGGGGGAGTGAACCTGGGTCTCTCACACCAAAGGCATTTGTCTTATCCACTGCGCCATCACCACCCCGAAGACAGCACCCTAAATCCAATAATGGGATTCATGATCAGAGCTGACACGAGTAGCTTCCTGTTAGAGAAACAGATACTTCTAGCCACACTTTTAAGAAATAACGTATTATATAGGGTCTAATATTTGCCTCTGCCAGTTCCACAGGTCCAGTCCAGCAGATGTCGACAGAGCGACAAAAAAGTAGGAAGATGATAAGCTCAACTGTCGGTTGTTGTCACATTATATATATGCACTACTGCATATTTGGATTGCTGTAACTATCACAGAAAAGCTGAATATGACAACAAAGTCAAGACAATAGTTTTATTATGTTTATGAAATACAGGAATAAATGTTCATTCAGCATTTATGTTAAATTTAAATTTTTCAATTTAAATACACTACACACACTTTGGCACCACATTGTACGCAGTCATGCCAATAAAGCCACTGAATTGAAACTGAAACAGAGATGACGTAACTCTCTCTCTATATGGCTCAGGAGCAACCCTAGCGACAGAGTATGCTACAGCAACTAGGAGTATGCCCTAGCAAGCGTCCAAGAAAACATTCTGATGCTGCAGATATAAAAGGAACGCAGCATTCAGAAGAAGGAGCACAGTCAAAAAAAGAAAGCACTTGACAGCAAGGACAAAGTACTGGCTTAGCTTTTCCTCAGGGAGCACTGAGAGAAGAGGAGGGACTGAGGGCAGCTACAGGCTATGTCTGTATTTCAGAACAAGAGCCTGGGGCGAGCTCACCTGTAGTTTGTTTAGTTACCCTCACTGCCAGATGGGGAGACAAAAGTTCAACACTGCAGGTTTCAGTTTAATTTACTGCTGTGAATGAGACAAAATCTGAAGTATGAAAACATCTTGGTTGAAAGGGTGTGTATGAATGTGAGCACTTTAAATATGCTCATAACAAGAACGCCACGTAGTCTTGACATCTCCATTTCCCACATGCTTTGTTTCAGTTTTTAATGGGGACAAACACATATTTGTGGCAGCTTCACATTGTGTTTATCAAGTAAAACACGCGTTATTAGTCTTACTGCCTCTGAAGTCGTGCCTTCAGGTTCAACCCTGTGTTTTCGGAGTTTTTGAGCCGTTACATTCTCAGTGTTTTGCCATCGAGTCAAGTCGAGTCTCATAACAGTTGAAGTAGCAAGTCTACAGCTCTGATCTGAATGAACAAAACTGTAACACTAAATATACGCTGTGTGCAAAATTATTAGGCAAGTTGTATTTTTGAGGATTAATTTTATTATTGAACAAATACCGTGCTCTCAGTCAATCCAAAATGTTAATAAACCCTCAATCCTGAATATTTAAGAAGGCAAAAGTGAGGTTTTGGCTTTCTTAGGAGAATATATGTGTGCACAATTATTAGGCAACTCTTAGTGTGCAGAAGTATTACGCAGAAAAATGAATTTTTTTTTTAAATAAACGACAGTTTATTTTAATCTGTTAAAGTGAGAATTAGAGAAACAAACAACTCAGTTTACAAATAAACATTTCTGACATTTAAAACAACAGATAAGTGACCAATATAGCCACCCTTCTTTTCAATAACAGTTATAAGCCTTCCATTCATGGAGTCTGTCAGTTTCTTGATCTGTTGATGATCAACTTTTTGTGCAGCAGCCACCACAGCCTCCCATACACTGTTCAGAGAGGTGTACTGTTTTCCTTCACCGTAAATCTCCCGTTTAAGAAGGGCCCACAAGTTCTCAATAGGGTTTAAATCAGGTGACGAAGGGGGCCATGTCATAATTCTTTCATCTTTAAGGCCTTTACTGGCTAGTCCAAGTGGAGTACTTCGATGCATGCGATGGAGCATTGTCCTGCATAAAAATCATGGACTTCTTGAAAGATGTAGACTTTTTCCTGTACCACTGCTTGAAGAATGTATCTTCTAAAAACTGGCAGTAGGTTTGGGAGTTCATTTTGAATCCATCTTCAACCCGAAAAGGTCCAACTAGCTCATCTTTAATAATACCAGCTCATACCATTACCCCACCTCCACCTTGCTGTCGTCTGAGTCAAAGTGGAGCTCTGAGCCTATTACTGATCCAGCCACGGGCCCATCCATCTGGTCCGTCTAGAGTCATTCTCATCTCATCAGTCCATAAAACCTTTGAAAAATCTGTCTTCAGATATTTCCTGGCCCAGTCTTGACGTTTCAACTTATGTTTCTTGTTCAGTGGTGGTCGGATTTCAGCCTTCCTGACCTTGGCCATGTCTCTGAGCACTGAACACCTTGTACTTCTGGGCGCTCCAGGTAGGTTGCAGTTCTGGAATATGACAGCACTGGAGGATAATGGGTTCCTGGTCGCTACACGTTTGATTCTTCTCAAATCTTTGGAAGTTAATTTGCGTTTTTTTTTCTCAACACGTTTCTTGCGACTCTGTTGAGGTTTTGCTACAAAACGTTTGATGGTTCTGTGATCACGCCCCAATATCTTAGCAATTTCTAGAGTACTGTATCCCTCTGAAAGACTTTTTACAATTGTTGACTTTTATGAGTCAGTTAAATGAGGAAAAGAAGCTGCCTAATAATTATGCACACCTGATATAGGGTGTTTTTTCTCCTTAGGCCACACCCTCCCTCATTATACAAAAACACATCACCTGAAATGCTTAAATCCAATAAGCATTCAAGTTTATACAGCTTGGAGTTGGAAAAAATGCATAAAAATGATGATATGGTCAAAGTAATTCTGCACACAGTGTAATAATAACAGTTGTAATCATTTATCTACCTTCAGGTTGAGTCTTGGGTCCTCAATCAGCGCTCTGAGGTCACTGATTTGGGGAATCCGGACCGTCTTGATGGCTGCATGGCGCTTTGCTCTACAGGCATCAGCGGCCAGCGACACATTGAGCGGCCCACACCTCCTCACACACTCCCCCTCATCAGCCAGCACCATGCTCTGCTCCTCTGGGCCTAGAGGAGCCTCACATACAGGAGGGGAGCACAGAGACCTGCCTAAAGACAGCACACACACAACATAAGAAACTGTAACACAAGGACAATGCAATGCAAAAGCAGTTACATAAATGAAACATTGCTGTAGTTTCAATATCATTATGTGATAAAGTGCTGACACATGTCTCTTACTAGCTCCTCTTCGGAACAGCTTGTCAGTGGAGTGGTTGGGAGGACGGGGTCGTATGTAACTCTCCAGACTGTTGAGGTGACAGTGGTACAGAGACCTCAGCAGGTCTCTGGCTGCTCCCAGCATCACCCTCCTCTCAGCCAGGCTCCGACTCTGCGCCCACCGAGGAAGCAGCGCCAACTGGACATGGTACAGAGGCTCAAACAGGTAGAAGACCTTGGACATGAAAACATATCAACATATGAGTTACAGTGCACTTCTAAATCAATACTATTTGAATAAAATAGCCATCATATTTCAGTGGCTGTTATCATGTATCAAACTAATGTGCCAAACATCTTCAGAAAGCTCAACTCCTAAATCCTTCTCCCAAGCCTCTTTTGTCCTTTCCCATGTGGTCCTTTTCAAAGGGGTCCAATTACATAAAAAGAATCTAACTCACTCCTAGGTGACAGGCGAGGAAAAGCAGGAAACATTTGTTTGGCAATATTGCGGATTTGGAGATACGTGAATAATGTGATCCAGGTCCAGGACTATGATCTATGGCTAGCAATTCAATGGTCGAGAATATGATCCGAAAATATGTCACCAAGAAACTGCAACCCATTTATATGCCATAACTGGAAAGACCTGTCCAAAGGCGAAAATGTAATTATTAGTTATAAGGAAGAGCCACTTGCTTGCTTTAGTCCAAAAAAATATCTTCTAAACTGCGTCCATATTCTTACTGAGGCCATAATCTCTGGCTTTAAAACATGTTCATGTTTGCTAAGTGTCAGAGGGGAAGTTATCATAGATATTAGGTTGGACTGTTGTTCCATATGCACCCATATTAAGAACTCCAGTACAATTTTTTCTATACTGCACTCCAACCTCTCACAGACCTTTGTATATTTATAATTCAGCCTGTTAAAACAAAAGATGCCCACTTCAGGCCTGAGGCATGAAATGCCTTCCCAAAAGGTTTTCCTTTTTCATCCTCACTGTGCCATACTAATCAGCAGCACAAAAATTCAGTCAGTGAGAGTCATGTAGAGTGGTTAGTGTCCTTTGTTGCCACAAAATAAATCAATAAATCAAATATATCCCCTGTGTTTTTCCGATGGCCTAGTGGTCCAAGACAGAGACCGTGACTGCAAAGATCACCACTTTAAATCCAGCTCGGGAACCTTGTTGTGTGCATCCTCCTGTTTCTTCCCACTGTCTGTTGGGAGCGCTCCTCAAACACGTTCAAATTTGTTCTTTAAATTGTTTAATGAATATACGTTAAAACAATGTGTTTGGACCCTACCACACCGCTTGTGGCTATATTTGTTTAGCACATTATCGTCTAAAACTGAATTTGAACTCATGGCTGGGATTTAGTGTGGCCAAGGATTTCAACAACGTCAACCGGAGGAACGTCCTGCCGAGATATCACCAATACATCAGCTGTCCTAAACGTGGTGAAAACACACTGGACCATGTGTGCGGCTCTTTTTGGGACAGATATAAGGCCCTCCCCTGCCCTTCTTTTGGCAAATCAGATCACATCTTAGTTCTGCTTCTGCCTTCCTAAAGGACAGACTGGTGACTCGGACCAATCAGTAGTATTGGACATAATAAATAGGCCTTTGTAGATCATGTCCAGTGAATTGCATTTGCTACTGCAGACTCCAAGTTTTATACACATTTCAGAGATGATCAAAAGAAACAGGATATGTTAGTGTGGCGTGTGAAAGCAATGGTTCTTAATACAATCTCAAATGTTTAATTAACACTGAAGTCATTAGCAAATAATTGCAAAGAGCATGTTCAAGTTCAGTGTTTTTGAAATAGCAAACAGTGCATCTGATGTTTTTTCAATAGTATGATTGATATGAAACAGGTCATAGCCATCTCACATTCTAACCTCTGGATGCTGATTGAACAGCTGACCCACAAATGAGGATCCGCTCCGCGTGGTGGCCAGAATCAGGATGTGGGTTCTTTTGTTGCCATTATAGGAAGGGAGGGAGAAGGAGGGGGAGGAGGGCATGTGGGAGAGGATCTCATCACAGCATTGGTCCAAGCCCTCGAGCGTCTCCCGGCTCACTCGAGTCAGATCTTTGAGGGTGCAGTTGATAGAGTGGCTCGCGGGAGCCAGGCCCACAGAGCACAGCAGGCGTAAAGGCTTTGCGGAGAAGGTGCGGATGGCCGTGTACTGGATGGCTATTGAAGCTAATGCTAGCAGCACCATGAACTTCCAAGAACACTGCATGGTGGCTGGACAGACCCAGCAGGTAGCAACAGCACTGTCTGCAAGACAAGGAAAGAGGAAAGACATGAAGAGGACAGGAGACAGGGAGATATTTAGACTGTTGCCTTTTGTTTTCTTCACGGTTCTGGTTTACTCTTACTGCTTTAACAACCATGTTTCCAGCAGCACAAGGCAGCTGATAAACAAACTGTACACTACCTGCCCAGCACCAAACAGCACACAAAGGTAGAGACTAGCCTGGTGAACAAAGTGGAGCGTTTAGCAGCTTCAGAGACAATGCAGGGAAAGTAACAGACAGATTGTGACAGAGTGGTGATGTAACTAGTAGCAGGGTTTTGCAATATAAAAATTTAAAAAACCAAACCAAAAACCTTTCTGTGTTAGGACTGTCTCTCTGCTCCAGGGTGCGTCCCACTGAGGCGCCTGTGAGCTGCACTTTATCAGAGGTGGTGAAGTTAACATTTATGGTGAGAAGTGTTCTCTGTTAGTTTCGTTAGTCTCATCCAGTACAGTCCCAAACTGTTCTGTGTCTGTCAGACGGGGGGGCTACTATTTAAGAAGACCAATAACGCAGAAAAACGCACAATAGAGATGGGAGAGGCAGACTTTTAAAAATATTATGGGTTGTCATTAGTCTCGTAATATTACAACTGTTTTCTCGGCATGTCAGAACACAGATGTGTGGGAGAGATTCTGAATGTGCAGAAAGTTTTGAACATGAGCAGAAAACCTGTTGAAACACAGGAGCTATTAAAGTCCAGGAGTTTATAAATGAATACTATGAATTAATTTGTCATTGAGGTGAAAAGGTGCCACATGCACATTTAAAGAGGTTACTTAGCCAAACGAAATACACAAAAGAGGAGGGCAGACTAAATCATGTAGGGATGATATTACATTACATACAAAAGTTGATCCACAGGAAAATACAAATCTGAAAGCGATACAGAATGCCTGAGAGCCTTCCTACATTATATTCTATTTTTTAAATTTTGAATTCTCACCTGAATTTTGTTTCTCTTTGTATAAAGACATTTCCACCATAAATTGATGCAGAAAAGAAGTGAAGAAAATTTCCCAAGAATGTAGGAATTGAAGGGTTTAATGCACAACATTTTCTGGGGGAAGACCCCCAGAGCCCCCACTTAATATGTCTAACCCTCAAATGTCAACACAAAACCTAAGTCTTGCATTTCAACAACTAAAATATTCTAAATTCACTGGAATGCAACAAAACAGTCTCTGAAATGACACATTTTCTGGGGGGGAAGATTCTCAAATACCTGGTTAGGTTTGCCCCTGCTAATGTGCTCGGTGACGGCTGGATGTGTGAACAGGCAGCTTTTCAAGTTGAAAAAAATTAAATAAAATGGTGGAAATCAACTTCAAATTTCATTGGGTCTATATGGCATACTAATCTAGACCTGATATGAATAGTGCAATGATATAAATTATGTTACGAACTGGCCTTGTATAAATAACATTTAATTTATTAATCAAATGGGTTAATTAAACTGCTCAAAAAAACATTAAGGAAACACTTAATCATCACACCTTGTCAGTTAAACTTCAGGGATATCAATCTGTCCAATAAGGAAGCCTAAGTTATTGTGATTTAGTGTCACCTGTTTTGGTTCAAATGAAAGTAATAACAGTTGCACTGGAGAGGCATCAGCAAGACCACCTCTAAACAGGAAATGGTTTTGCAGGTGGTGGCCACAAAACATATGTGCCATTGCGAGAAGGTTGGCTGTGTCTTCCAACACAGTCTCAAAAGCACGGAGGAGATACCAGAAGATGACCAATCCACTAGGAGAGAGCAGGTTCACCCTGAGCATGTGACGTGAAAGAGTCTGGAGACGCCGTGGTGAACGTTATGCTGCCTGCAACATCATGCAGCATGAGGTGGGTCAGTGATGGTCTGGGGAGCCATATCCTTGAAGGATCGCACAACGTCCTCCTCCTGGTGCAGGACAGTACCCGGCCTCATGTGGCCAGGGTGTGTCCTGGATGACAAAAGCATTGATGCCACTGACTGCCCCTAACGTTCCTCAGACCTAACTCTAATTGAGAACCTCTGGGACGTTATCTATCAGTGCTTCCGAGGCGAACAAGTAGGCCTAGTACCACAAACTGTCCAGGATCTCACTGATGCCCTTATCCAAGGATTCCACAGGACATCATCTGTTTTCTCATCAGCAGCACACCGGCACGTGGGGGCCATACACACTAAATCACATTATGATTTGCCCTGATGAAGTCAGGCAGGTTGGATCAGCCTGTGATTTCAGTTTTTTACTTTGATTTTCGGGGTGATTTTGAATTTTGAATGAATGTCATTTCGTTTTCACTGAATGATACAATGTAAAGATTTTGAACTTACAACTTTTTTGTTCATCTAGATTTGATGTGTAATTTAAGTGTTCCCTTAATTATTTTGAGCAGTGTATTATCGCCTTTCTGCATCTATCTATCTGTCTGTCTATCTGTCTATCTATCCATCTCTCTGTCTGTCTGGAACAATCCAGTGACAGTAGCCTATATTAGCACACCGATGCACAAGCTAACCCAGCTGTCTTTATGTCTCTCTCTATCCGAGAGCTTCCTGCTGGGTGTGATGTTCCGCTGCCATGCCCACCACATCCACAGGCCCGCTTCATCGCCGACCACCGGAGACACGCTGCTCCCCCCGGGCCTGATGATGGGCCACATTGAGTTACCTCTCAGCTGTGTTCCTGCCGTCAGCAGGAGGCGGCGGGCTGGCTGTGGCGGAGACATGATCCCGCTGCTGTGTGGCTCCGCCGCTGGGGCAAACACCGACCTGCGTCTGCATGGGATCCACACGGGGACAATGAGGACATGGCGAAACGGACGTGTCAGGAATCGTGACGGCCGGCAGTCACATCCACATCAACAGGGTGCCGGACTAGAAGCCGGTGTACGTGAACGGTACAGGTCTCTTTCCCTCTCTCATAATCTCTCTCTCTATCGCGCCACCTCTCTCTCTCTCTTCCTCCCTCTTTACACAGCGTCCCTCCACCCCGCACCCTCCATCCCTCTTTAGTTCAGATTTGTTTAAAGTAAATCTCAAAACAATAGCCAATCAAAGAGTTGGTAGATGCATTATTCCCCATCGCCACACGGAGATCCCTTTCTGTGTTTGTAACAGCTGAATCAAATATGACGTCTCAGCATCTGATATAGTCTAAATAAATGCTGTGAAGAAAAACAAAGACAGAGTATGTGTAACAGACTATTGAAGCCTCAGAGCTGGACCTTGGATCCCCTCTTTAGGAGATGTAGACAGTAGGAACAAACACAGCGTTGTAGGCTGAGAAAAGCAAACTTTATATTTTTGCAGCTTGTCTGTTATTTGGATAATTATTTAGAAGTAACCGGCTGCATTCAATTTGGAGATCTAGGTGGTAATACACTATTAAATCAGAAGATGGTGCGCTTGTCCTTCTGGCTTTAACCCACATGTCCAGATCATGTGCAGCTCAGTGATGAGTGAGCACTGGCCTGGTCCAGAGTCCAGACACTAACTCTTGACAGATCCACAGTGCTTTTGCAACACATGGATCTCTTGCTGCTGGTCCAAATGGTCCCCTAGGTCTGATGCAGGTAAGAACAGCAGCCAAGAACTTTTTCCATGTACATGCAGGACATTGAGTATTGTTTTTGTTTTTTAATTGTATTTTATTAGTGCAAAATAATTTCAATTCAATTCAATTCAATTTTATTTATATAGCGCCAAATCACAACAACAGTTATCTAGACCGTACTCTGTGATGATATTTACAGAAGCCCAACAGTTCCCACCAAGAGCAAGCACTAGGCGACAGAGGCAAGGAAAAACTTCCTTTTAAGAGGCAGACACCTCGAGCAGAACCATGGCTCAGGGTGGGCGGCCATCTGCCTCGACCGGTTGGGGTGAGAGAGAGAGAGAGAAAGAGAGAGAGAAGAGAGTGAAAGAGAGAGAGAGAGAGAAAGAGAGAGAGAGAGAGAGAGAGGGATGTAAGGAGAGAGAGAGGGGAGGGAGGCAGCCTACACAATATACACACAGAGGTACAGACAGCGAAGGTAATGTTGCTATAAACTAAATGAAAAATGGTACAGATATTTATAATAGTGTTAATGGTAACCATCGTAATGTTAATGATTATAATAACAATAAGACTAGCAACAATAGTCGTTGCAGTAGAGGGTGTCGAGCAGGAACACGGGGGCAGCAGGCGACCCGCAGCCACAGATCCAGACTCCACAGCTCCAGAGCCAGAAAACCTGCAGGAAGTGATAGGAGGAGAGAGGAGAGGGACGAGAAAGCACAAGACTACCAGAAAGGGGAGAAGTTGTGTTAGTAACATGCAATAATGGGATAAGGTTGCATACAGAGGGAGAGAAAGTAGAGGAGAGAGGAGCTCAGTGCATCATGGGAAATCCCCCGGCAGTCTAGGCCTATAGCAGCATAACTAAGGGATGGTTCAGGACTACCTGAGCCAGCCCTAACTATAAGCTTTATCAAAGAGGAAAGTCTTAAGCCTACTCTTAAATGTGGAGATGGTGTCTGCCTCCTGAACCCAAACTGGAACCTGGTTCCACAGGAGAGGAGCTTGATAGCTGAACGCTCTGGCTCCTAGTCTACTTTTGGAGACTCTAGGAACCACAAGTAACCCTGCATTCTGGGAGCGCAGTGCTCTGGTGGGGTAGTAAGGTACTATGAGCTCTTTAAGATAAGATGGTGCCTGACCATTAAGAGCTTTGTAGGTAAGAAGAATGATTTTAAATTCTATTCTGGATTTTACTGGAAGCCAATGCAAAGAAGCTAAAACAGGAGAAATGTGATCTCTTTTCCTGGTTCCTGTCAGAACACGTGCTGCAGCATTCTGGATCAGCTGAAGAGTCTTAATGGACTTTTTCGAGCAGCCTGATAATAAGGAATTGCAGTAATCCAGCCTAGAAGTAACAAATGCATGGACTAGTTTTTCTGCATCATTTTTAGACAGGATGTTCCTGATTTTCGCAATATTACGTAGGTGAAAAAAGGCGGTCCTTGAAATTTGCTTAATGTGGGACTTAAACGACATGTCCTGATCAAAGATAACTCCAAGATTCCTCACAGTGGTGCTGGAGGCCAAGGCGATGCCATCCAGGGAAACTATATCTTTAGATAATGCGTCACGGAGGTGCTTAGGCCCCAGAACAATAACTTCAGTTTTATCTGAGTTTAACATAAGAAAATTACAGCTCATCCAGGTTTAACATCCTGAAGGCACATTTGAAGTTTAGCTAACTGATGAGTTTCATCTGGCTTGATCGATAGATATAACTGAGTATCATCTGCATAACAATGAAAGCTTATGGAATGTTTCCTGATAATATTGCCTAAAGGAAGCATATATAAAGTGAAGAGGATTGGTCCAGACCCATTGACAAATGATATTAAACACAGAAAAGTGTAACAGAAAACCTCCTATCACCAGTCCTTCAAGTCAGATGTAAAGTAAAGTGCAAATGCAGCTTATCACATACTCCCACCAAACAACTATGTGCAAACGTTTACTATCGTCACATTTACAGCCCAATGCCTCAGGTGCAAAAAGTAACTATTTACATTTAATATCATATTCGTTTCTATCTGTCTTGACACATTTACTCTCTGAAGGTGGCTTCTGTGTTGGAATAGCTCAGTATCACTACAGATAACTTGATTTATATAGCGTCAAGTCATAACAGAAGTTATCTCATTGCACTTTTAATGTAAATTAAAGTACTGTACTTAGCTTATATATATATTATTATAATAATATTCAAAGCGCTTTTACATTACGTCATCATTCACCATTCACACACTGGTGGAACAGCCACCAGAGGCAATTCGCCCAGCATGCAGCCTGGAGGAGCTGGGGATTGAACCGCCAACCCGTCCAATTAACAGGCAACCCGCTCTACCTCCTGAGCCACAGCCACCCCCTTAATATAGAGCAGGTCTAGACTGTACTCTTTGTAATATTAACAGAGACCCAACAATTCCCACCATGAACAAGCAGTGGGCGACAATGCAGAAGCAGAACCTAGACTCGGGGTGGGCTGACAGCTGAGAGAGAAAAGAGAACACACAGTAGAATCAGAATGCTTTATTGTCATTGATCAATAAGTGCAACTTTCCTCAATGTGCAATCAAATATTGATCAAAAATAAATAAAAGAATTGACAGACATTCACGCATACTGGTAAAAACGAGTATCCGCAGTAGTGTTGTAGTACTCGAGACTGGTCTTAAGACCACTTTTGGATGGTCTTGGTCTCGTCCCGGACTCGACCGCATTTGTACTCAGTCTTGTCTCGATTTTATTTTAAGACCAGTCAAGACCGTAACTTTGGGAATATCAAGAAATTGCTTTTGCATCGTCTGATTTAATTGTTACCATCCTAACTTTGATTGGATGTAAAACTTATTGCTTCAAATAACCCTAATTAAAAATGGGTTGTTACCGTTAATGACTGTCCCCCCTCCCTGTGGATCTTTCAGATCAATTTGAGAAGTACCTGTGATCTCGTTCCACATTTTATTGTGTCATGTAATGTGGAGAACTGGTCTCGGTCTCGACTACAACACTAATCAGCAGTAATAAAAGATAGATGCATAGTGTATCAGTGTGCACTCAGCTGTGATGATGCTGACAAAAAAAAAAATAACTCACGCATATTTAAATAAAATATGAACACATTGAGGGTGGGTCTCCAGCTTCCTCCCACCATCCAAAGACATGCAGGCTAGGTTAGGTTTGTCTATGTGTGACCTGGCAACCTGTCCTGTACCCCGCCTTCTGCCCGATGTCGGCTGGGATTGGCTCCAGCCCCCCACAACCCTGTACACAGGATAAGCGTTTGACGATGGATGGATGGATGAAAACATTGCACAAGTTCCAGCTGGAGATCATCTCACTCAGCCACGACACTGCAACAATCCCAAGTTCGCCTCACGGTTTCACTGTTTTTGACAGTTCTTTGGAACATGTGGAAAGAACCTGTTCAGGATAACATATCCCTTCAATCAGTCACTGTTGCAGTGCTCTGCCAAGGGTCCACCACCTAATAACATAGCTTATGATTGGAGAGGAGAGTCTACGTGGCTGCCAGTGACTTAATTCACCAAAACAGTAGCCGTTTGTATGGTTGGCACTGGCTAAATTAGTCAAGAAATAGTCCACAAATATGTCAGTCCAACGACTCATGACTCTGACACACGTGTTACAGGCCCCAGGCACAGGGCATGTGGACAGATAATAAAACCTGTAAAACAGGAGAAATGAACAACACTGGAAACTTGCTGCCGTTGGTCTTGACGGTCTTACCAGAATTTATTTAATAAATACAGTCATTTAAGTCGATCAATAAAGTATTTTTTGCACATCACTCATTTTCAACTAAGTTACTAAATTAGATAAAGTTAACATACATCTATCAAAAAAAAAAAACCACACATACACAAAAAAACCACACATACACAAAAAAACCACACAAACATACAACCATAACATACTGATAAGGAATGTAAAACTTTTTTTTTTTTTTAATTAACAGGCTAAATAAACTGTTTATCACAATAGTTATGTACTAACTGACAAAGATGTTGCTGTCCTCAATTTACCAATGGTTTATAATATTCCAGGCAAGATAATGACATTTAATTGGTATGGATGACCTTTAACCAACACCAGACATTTTTTATAAACAAAATACAAATAAAACACTTTAGATGTAAAACTAAGAAAATGCCGAGGAGCTGTAAGCATTAACGGTGGACATTTACATTGAGTAGGGAGCCGGAGTGCTAACATTTGTGTTTGTTTTGCACTTACTGTCATCCTTAACGGCCGTCCACATAGCAGAGTGCAGGAAACACAGTGAATACCAAACACAACTTCAACACAAGAGATAATGATTCACTATACCAAATTCTCGGTTTTGTGCTTTTGTGCAACTTACTGACCTGTAAGAGGAGAAATTAACACTGGAAACTTGCTGTTGGTCTTGACGGTTGTACCAGAATGGCAAGATTACGACAACTACGTCATCAAAACAGTCCCCAGCCGGCAGCAGGAACGCGCTCTGCTGCCCCCTACTGTCTGAGAGGAGTACAAACTGGTAATGCTAACACATTGGACTTTGGTGACTCACCATCAAATTTATACACAGTGCTACAAAACAAAAGATATTTTTAGATTAAACAAAAAATTAAATGTGACCATACATTTTGTGTGCATCACACGTGCAAGGTAGCAGTGAAAACGTGGTATGGAAATAAATAGAATTTTGAATTGATGGAATTGAAGGTCTATGAAGATTCTCAGTCATCCAGGTCATAGTTATTCAACAAAGATTAAAGTCAAGGGCTACTGGACTTGGTTGAAGATACGTTTAATCCCCTCATCCAAAAGGACTTCTTCAGTTCTTCAGAAGTCAGACTCATCCAACATTGGACCTTTCAGATCCAGCGGTGCTACAACTGACTAGATGACCTCCATTGAACTAATTATGCAACTTCTAAAACCAACTGGCTGTACCAGTGATCATTCAGGAGCTGAACACTATGCAAAGATTTAATACACAAAATACAACCTTAAAACAATCTGTCAACAAGAGCTGTCTAATAACATAAGAATAACTTAATGAAACTAATCAACGTGATGGCCTGATGAAAGGTTATGGTCATTTAGACAGTGAGATTACTGTAAATACATTTAACGTTTTCTTATTCATACATAGTAATTTATTTATCATAAGATTTTTATTTGTTTAAAAGTAAAATACAGAATTTTGTTGGCATATCTAATAATGCAATATATAACTAATGTATATTTCAACATACATACACATTCCAGTATAACATAATGTGCACATCCAGGTAGCAAATGAAGGCATTTCTGTTAAATGTGTACAGTGTGTGAGAGACACTTCTTGCTTTGAAAGATGTGCTGTAATATATTCACGTGATGAGTCCACTAACCTAATCAAGCTACTGGTCAATACAACTAACCTGACAAATCTAAAACCTCTCAGTTGTAGTGTTTGAGAGAGTGCACGGTGCAGACTGTACAAAGCCTCATGCCAGTGTGACTACAGTTATGTCACCATTATGAAGAACAATAATGTGAAGACACAGTGAAAATGTAATCCATCCGACTCTTCGTTCATTCATAACAACATATAGCGGGTGAGGCCCCCTCCTCGGAGCTCACGCAGGCGCTGGCAGTGTCGCATCATGTTCAAAATCCCCTGAAATCGCTTGTCCACCTTCATCTGAGTAAACTCACGAATGTCTTCCTCCACCACGAAATACTGACCTGAAAGACATTTAAACCAGTGAAGCGTCAGATCATAAACTCATGACCACTGCGGCCAACGGTGTTCTCCAGGAAACGGCCTAAAACAGGGAATGGCTTTCTACACCATTGTATGCCCATCACTGGGAACATTGGCTAGATCCAGCAATAGCCTTTTGGCACTGACTACGTTGTTCGGGTGATCAGTTTTTAGTAACCCTGAAAACTCATGTTGCAGCTCACTTTCCTTCTGTTGTGTGTGACTTGCAGTGGGTTTTTACTTTACGTGCATGTTGTCAAATTGGTGAATGTGTTTATTTATTTGCAGCTTTTAATCAAAAAAAGCACAGATCAGTTCCCTGATGAACATAAGGACTTTCACAATTTAAACTCTTCATTCGCAAAAATGATAACATGGTACTAATATACCACTATATATCAAGTGCATTGATATATTCATGTACGGGACTAGATCAGAAATCATTAAATTTAGAGCACAGGTCAGACAATATATATGCAAACGTTGTCACCTTTTGTATCTTTGGTCTCCTGGTTAAAGCGCTGGTGCAGCTTGCGTGAATGATTGTTGAGCGTTTTCAGCGACTGATGGAGGATCTTGTACTTTGCAGATACAGCCGTGTTAATGCTCTGCACCGCGGCATTAAGCTGATATGATACACGTCCTTTCATGTACCTGAGTGAGACACAATGTTCAGCTTTAGAAAGCAGAGCTCAAAGAGGCACACACAAAAACCATCTCTCCTCCTTTAACATGCTGTAGCCGCATGAAGAGCTGCTCAAAATTCATCATAAATCTAAAGAAAAGGTCTGAACTAACATATGCTAGATCACATGCTACATAACTGAGTGATATTAAAAAGGGAGCAAGCCTATTATATAGCTGATTCAAGTTAATCCGAATCTGACATTGTAGAGCAGATAGAGTTTGAGACGTAAACTTGTCACAGAGAGAAGATGAATTAATGCAACAACATGGTCTTTCATCTTGTTTTGAATGTTAAGGACTGTCCAGTGCCCTAGTTTCTTTTAATCAGAGCACAAACTGGATGCATCTATAAGCTTCAAGCGCCACATAGGTTAATAAAAATACAGAATCCGAAATGTGTGCAGTATAACTAGGGATAGGTATCACTACTCGATATTTCTGGTATGGATGAAACAGCCCAGTATCGAGTAGAATCGAAACGTCTCCAGCCACATCAAGTGACGCTTTTGTAACGGAGTGCGGCAAAAAATGATATATTTGTCTGTTTTTGCTTGCAGCCCAACACGCCAGATCAAGAAAGAGAAGAGAAGCCTTTATTTTCCATGTGTCTGCACCATAAATTGTATAAAAAAGGTCCATGCTGATTTTAACACCCCTTCCACCTTCAGACTGCACCTCACTTTGCAGTTAGTTTATCACCGCAAGCTTGGCTTTCCGTTGGTCTCATTCTGGTATCATTTAAACACTCCTGTACATTTTATTTGCTGTTCACATCACCCATCACTGATCGATCGCTGCGTTCCATCACATCAATTAAAATGCTTTGTGGCGTAGCAGCGATCAGCTGATTTTACTGACGGAGCCTCCGACTGCAGCTGCGATGCTTCAGGTGTCGTTGGTTTGGTTCGGCTGGACGTGCCTCTTTTCTTCCGTTTGAGAGTCTTAAGTGTAGTTAATGATTGTTTAAACAGACTATTTGACATTTCGTCTTTTTGAGGTTTGCGACTTACCACTAAAGGAAAAAAGCACTCGCGAGAGATCTTTCAATTCAGTTCTTGATCCAAAAATAATTTTTATGTTGTTTACTTTTAACCTTGCTTGCCCATAATAAAATAATAGGCTACCAATCAACCTATGGCTTCTATGGTACTCTATTGGTTCGGGATCACTTTAAGGGCTACTGGTATCATCAAATTTTAAACAATACCCAACCCTAAATATAATTGAGTTTTCTTAAGCCACTCTGTCCCTGACAGTCCAAAAGTCCAAGTTTATAAGGATTTGGTCTACAAACTATCATGATGACAAGCTGACTATATATGCTTAGATAACCCAATAAAGATTATCATAAGTCGTGCCACAATGTAACTGCCTATTATTTAGGTTCTTTGGGCGCTTTGTTATGTTTTGTCTGATGTTTTTTAGTGCTGAGAAACTATATTTGACTTTAGCGCATATTCAGGATGAAATGACACTTGAAAAGTCACTTAAAATTTAAATCTGCCCAGTTGTGACACTGAGCAGTGGGCTGAACGATTTTCTAAATGTAATTGCGATTTTTTTGCCAGATATAGCGATTACGATTTGATTTGCAAAAAAAAAAAAAGAAGTCAGACACTGAATGGCATAGAGAATCTGTCAACTTCCAAAATAAAACACCCTGTGCAGACTTCTGACGTGTATCAACAAAACAGAAAAGAGAAACAATTTAACTACGTAGCCTACCCAATCACGATAGAAGCACAAAAACAAGGACAGCTGACCAAATTTACAAAATCGGCAAATTCAGGCAGGCAATACGCTATTCTGAAATGCTCCATGTGGGATATGTGTTAGCGCTAACCATGATTCTACGTTATCCTCCAGTTTTGTTTGTTGCAAAATGTACACGCCCTGTGCCCGCTCTGATTGGTAGAGTAGGACGTAACAGGAGGCGCATGGTGCTTGTGACTGGTTAGCAAGTCTGTCACACAAGGATGACAACGGAATGAATCTGTAACTGCACCACTATTAAAAACGGGTCAGATGCGCTGTATAATAAACCTACATTTTATTTGCAGTCTTCACGATTAGCCAATCACGTTCTTTCAATTGGCAATTTTGATTTGAAAATGAGTAATCGTTCAGCCCTACTGAGCAGATTAATTGCTTAGTCTAGAAAATGTCAGAAAAGAGTGAAAGCTACCCAGCTCCCCTGAGCCCAGTATGGTGACTTCAAATTAGGGCTGAAACGATTCATCGATTAAATCGATAAAATCGATTCATAAAATGCTTCGACACAAATTCTTTGCATCGATGCTTCGTTTAATCCATGTAACTATACAGCACAGTGTTTCACAGGGACATTTATTACTGTCGCACATTGCATTCACGTTGTCAACATGACTGATTATGGTGGCGCTGTTTGCAAAGTGGGGGAAGAGAGAGAAAACAGCTAGGGACAAAAAAGAAAGTGTCCAAAGTATGGGATTATTTCAAGCTAAAGAAAACTCTGTAATGTTACAGTCCGTCCACCGTAAAACGAAACTTTTGTGCCTCGGCAACACTCCCGCCGCCAAGCAAAAGTACTTCTTAACGACGCATCGATGAATCGTTGAAATAATCTATAAAAGCTTTGAATACTAAAATCATCGTTAGCTGCAGCCCTACTTCAAATGTCTTGTTTTGTCTGCCCAACAGTCCAAAACCTGAGGATATTTGGTTTACGGTTTATGAAACAGAAGCAGCAAATCCGAGACACTGGAGAAGCTGGGTCCAGCGAATGTTTCATATTTTTGTTAGCGAAACAGTTCATTGATTTGTTAATTAATCTTCTGTTGATGGACTTACTGGTTTAGCATATTTTTAGCCTGCAGGTCAAGAATAATTCAACAATACAAATGACTGCTTCTAAACTCTATAAATAAATTGGATACTAAAGCTATTATACTGCTGTGGTGGTTAAGGTATAAAATGAGTTAGTGGTTTGTTAGGAGCGACACATGATGCATTAGAGCTCAAGATCTGACTGTTTTTCCCCTCCAACACTGGATCTGTGATAGATTATTTTTAGGGCTGAGAGAGTTTACGTATTATTATCACGTTAACTAACACAGCTTTTAGTATTACTAGCTGCGTTTCGACCAAAGGAACTATACCCCGGAACAAGGAACTTTTGGAGGAACCGAAGGGACCAGGGTCTAAATTTAGTTCTAGGGTCTTAATTTTACCCCCAAAAAGTCCCCGCTCGGGGGGGTAGTACTTTCCAAAAGTACCGGTACTTTGGGGGGGGCGGGTCTTGCCTTGCAGTCAAATTCTGAATGGGCGAGTAGAGGCTACTGGCTTTAACTGGAGAATGTCGGCTGTTTTCTACGACTGCTCCTCTCTTTTCCACCGTTGTCTGCAAACCAATAAATCCCAATCAACAGTCAGATAGCCACACAAGTCTCGCCGATGTCGCCTGAGATTGTCCATCGATTAAATGTGTAGCTGGGAAACTGCAGCCACCGTGCAGCGGTGTGTTTCTAGCTAACAGCTGATGGAGTTACGCTAAATAACGCTGTGAGGTGGTGGCGCATAGATAAGATGCTTGCCTTTGGTGTCATTCACCATTGTGTCCCTGAGCAGGACACTTAACCCCTCGTTGGTCCAGAGGCGTGCGACCTCTGACATGTATAGCAATTGTAAGCTTTGGATGAATGTAAATGTAAATACTGGGTCCAGAACAGCTGATTACAGCAGGTAATAAAGCTCATTAAACATCCGGTTCCTCCGACGCTCAGGCGACACAGACGAGTGCTGCAGCTGATCTGCAGATCTTGTCGGCTGGAAATTTAATATTTATTTAAATTTATAACAAACTTTATCGTGTCTCTCTCCCACACAAAAAAGCTGTTTAATGGTCAAGTATAGCCTATAGTTTTTCATTATATTCCATCAAATCTGATGTTCATTTATAAATGTTGCTCATGGATAGTGGTTACAAATAACAATGCCTGTGCATCACTTTGTACGGCGTATAGGTCAGCTGGTTAATTTGCCTAATCTTCGCAGGTCTTTAGACCACAGTGGAAACGCACACAACAGTGGGCTGAAGGGACCTTTTAGTTCCTTGAAAAGAGATCTGGGGACTTTTAAGTCCCAGGTACATTTGGTTGAAATGCGGCTATTATTTTATTGCTCACTGGCTCTGAATACACATACAGTCAAACCAGGGGCGGGATGTTGATCAGCCTGCAAATCAGCCACCCAAACAAGCAGCGGAGGGAGGCTTCAGCAGACTACGCTGGATGCAGCATGTGGGAGAAGTAGATAAACATAAGCAAGAACAACTAAATGCCACAGCGAAGTGGAGAGCTACACACTGCAAGCTGATTAGTACCAGGGAAGATGTTTATCTTAGGAACGTTCTTAAAACCAATTATTTTATGCAGGAAAGTGTTGTGATTGGTTAACTTTATAAGTTTTATGAATTTAACCTAGTTGGGGGGGAGATAAATAAAAATTTCACTGCAGGAATAATTTCCAAGCTCTTACAAATAATCACAATTGGTTAAATTTAGAGATTAAACAACTCATTATCTGGACAGAAGACTGTAAATTCCTGGGACTGACACATTGTTCATACTACTGTCACTTGTCTTATCAAACACATTTATTTACAGCAAAATGTTGCTGAACTGTTTCTGTATGTCCCAACAACATTTTGAACAACATTAATCAAAATATGAAATCATGCTGGATATTAGTGGGGGATAATACTTACTGAGGGATGCTCTCAAACTCTGGCATAGTGATAAACTCCATCTCTCTAATGAAACTCTTGTTGGTCTTTTTGACATTTTCCAGCTGGGCTGGCTGAACGTCTGCTGCTTCGTTCTGGTTGATTACAGGTTCACTTCCACTGAGAGATGAGAGAACATTACAGTTAAACATTAAAGGTCATGCTTCAGAACTAAGTGAGTAAACAGTTTTGCCTTCAAAACAGAATCAGTCTTCAGATCTTCTAGGTACACTTGCACAAAGTCAGGGATAGTTTGTAGGCATATTTCATCAGGTGTATGATTAAACAGTTACACCAAACATGTGCTGTTGATCACCAATTCAGCATGAAGGTTAAAACACAACCATGAAGTGAAACAGAAACAGCTGTGTAGGAGGAATCCAGCTGGGGATGAACAGACTGCAAGGTGAAACAGACACTGCTCAAACAAGGTGGTTACACTGCATCAGCAAGGCAGACAGGGGTTTCCAGATGTGCTGTCCAAGCTCTTTTGAAGAAGCACAAAGAAACAAGCATGCTGGCTGACATCCTGCCCGGTTCATCTGCTCTGTGCTGCTTGACGCGGCTTCCATCGGAAACAGACTGGCAGTGTGTTCTCAGCGGAACAGAGCCGCTTCTGGGAGCTTCTAGAATGGCCGTGATCAGCTCCAGCAGCCGCGGAGCTGGCAGGAACGCAACGCAGCCGTGCCCAGTGTTCCGCCGTTACAAACTTTCTGGCTGAATTTTTAGCCTTTTAGCCTTGAGCAACACGTTATCTTCACCTGTCACTGTCTGCTCTGTGTGTGCGCCAGTGACAGTGAGAGCGGCAGGACTGGCTGAAATGTTGTGACATTCATTCTCGTGTAAATAAACAGCAGATTCAATTAGTGAGTCAACGCTAAAGTAAGGTGGTGAAATAAGGAATACACTATGAGAAATACTAAATATAACCTACCCAGGCTCCACAGAAAAAAGCCGCAAATTATCACGTTTGAAAAAACTGGTACCATCAAACTCCAAGAAAATAAGGCATCATTAATGTGTCCTCACTTTGCTGGGACTTTCTTCCTGGGCATGTGTGTAGGTATGTTATCCTTAATGTGCTGGACCTCCAAATCCTTCTGGAATAACTCCTCAAGCTCCTGAAAGACAAACAAACTTCATAATGAAGTATTTAAAGGTCATTTAGAAAAAGTGTGTCCATAACACGGGCACTGGGGATGCACAAGCCGGTGCAGTCTTAGTGCCAATCACAAGCCGGGATACGAGCGTTACGTCAGGAAGAATACGGAAGCCAAGAAGTGCCGTGCTTGCACATATTTTTTTTTAATGCAGTTAACTCAAGATCACAAGATAATTACTTCATCTCCAGAAAACTAAAGGTTGTTTCCAGTGCTTAATCAGCTGTTTCTCTCCCTTCACTTCCCTGCCGTTTCCCTCCTTTATATAGATTGCTGCTGAAAGTTTAATTTACAGGACTGAGTGCCATGCCAGGAAGCATATAGGGCTGTAGCAACTGATTTAACCTGGAAATGTCAGATCAAGGAGTACCCATTATCACCGCATCAGAATGTACTACTTCAATCAAGGCCTCACACAGGCAGAACTTTTACGGTGACTTTCTGTTAGAGACACAGTTCAGATCAGTCCTCGTTTTAAAGGAGACTAGCCCGGCTTCAGGTTCACAGGTGAGTGAACTTCAGTGACACTGCTCAGATTGTTAACTTCATTAGTAGCCTTCCTGAGAGAACAGGATAAATTAAGCCGTTGTCACGAAAAAACAAGCTTTGTCTCTCGTGATAACGAAATAATAAACTTGCGATGGAGACAATTGCAAGCATAGCTGTTCTGCCAGACTCAATACCCCTGAAAAAAGGCATCGTGAAAGCTGCTAGTGTTTGGAGCCAATTACAAGTAGGGGTGCGACAACTAATCGACGTAGTCGAAGTTCATTTCCACCCCTGCTGTCCATCATGGGAGTTGTTCTTTTGCAAACTTCTCCGTTTGTGTCCATGGTCTTTTTGTATGAGCTCCAGTGAGTATATAGAAAGATATATCTTTTTATGGATTTTTGCACACTTTGTTTTAGAATTACTTATCTGTTTTTGCAAATGAACTCCTATATTAAGTTTCATATAACACTCGCTGTTCTCATTTCTCCAGTTCATGTGCATACAACTCTGTTTTTATAAACCCTAAAGTTTCCTTAGAAATCAGCATTTAGAAATGAGGTGGCTATTTGATGACTGTCGACTAATATGTGGTATAAATATAATATTGGCCTCAAATATCCAGTGTGGTCAGGTTCTGAATCTTGCAGATATGGAACAAAATAAACTGGACAACTGGATGCATTGTACTGCACAGGATGTGCTGCTGATCATTAAATTAACAAACTACAGGCCTCCAGTTTACCTTCAGATGTTTGAGTTGCTCTTTCTGTCGACCCACATTGTTCAAACTCCTCCAGAAGTCTCTCTATTGCAAAGAGTTCTTGTCCAAGTTTCCTAACCTTATTTCAGGCAATTCTAAATGTGGAGAGAGAAAAGTGTACAGAATGACCCATTTTATGACACCCTGTTTAGCTTGGCATAATATTAAAACAGCAGAAAGGCCAATGTTACCAGTCTCGTCTCATATGAATCGCCGTGGCTTACCAACTACTGACAGATCCAGCATGCGTTGTAAGGATGATATCCTGTCATGAATGTGGTGGCTGATATCCTCCAGCTCACTTTTCCTGAAACAGGGACACATCCAATTAAATTACCAGGTAAATTTCCTGGATTCAAATTTAACATTAGTAAATATACCTCAGGTTAGATGTGCTAATATGAAACTGTACAATTAAAGAAGCAGAATTGAAGACAAAGTATCTTCAACCAAATCCAGTTGCCCTTGATTTTAACCTTCGTTGGATAACTATGACCTGGATGACTGAGAATCTTCATAGACAATTGAAGACAAACAAATCGCAACTCCAACGTTACGTTAAGCGATTGATTAATATATATAACATTAACGTAGTAGAAAAACAAATACGACGATAACGTTAAACTTAGTTAACTTCCGATTTGTCAGATGGGGAAACGTTAGGGAAAACTTCGACCGATTCTCCGTCCTTTGGTGCACTTAGCGAACTCACTGTTGTGAAAGGATGTTAAGCTAAACATCCTAGTTCCAGCTGCCACTACCACATCTGCAGCGAGAGTTTTAATAGCGTCAGTGAATACCACATAGACCGTAACCAAGTAGGTAAGTTAACGTTAAGATGAGGCATATATCATTCAAACACTGAAGTTCCGTCCGACTAAAACGCCACCAGCGTTGCGTGTATATCCAGGCGTAAACCTAAAGCTGTGCTTCAAAAACAGACAGCTTGATTAAGATAACTTACACAGAGTTGTGGTGTCCGCTCCTCTTCCTTAATGCTGCGTTCCCGGTTCAATCTTAATTGAAAAGTGACGCGAGACCACTCCATGCTCGAGACGCAACAGCCGGCGCATGCTCTGTTTTAATGCCGCGTTCGATACCGGTCGGAACTGGGAATTTTCCCAGTTGAAATTTTCGACTTATGTTTCTTTGGCAAGTTATGCACAGTTAAAGTCTCAGCATTGCACTGATGTTAGGCTAATTAATTAAAAACAAGTGACATATAGGCCCTATAGGTCATACTCGTTTGTAGCCTTCTAGCTACGTCAATTGGTAGGCCTAGTCCTCAAAAGTCAGAAAGTGGTGGGCTATATTTCCAACTGTTTTCACATTT
Source organism: Micropterus salmoides (assembly GCF_014851395.1). Lineage (NCBI taxonomy): Eukaryota > Metazoa > Chordata > Actinopteri > Centrarchiformes > Centrarchidae > Micropterus > Micropterus salmoides. The sequence goes on from NW_024044570.1 coordinate 35,897,005, forward strand.
CCGGGCATTTTTAAAAACATTTTCCTGAATAAATTTGGGTATAGAAGATGACTTTCAGAGATTGTTTACTGTAACCAACTACCATAACACTGACAAAATATTTCTACATTCATTTACATGCAGAACAAGTTTTACTATTTGATCGGTATGCATTATTTTAATTTAATACTTTACGTTGCCTTTTAGTTCGTGGTTTACCATTTACAATGTGTGCTTCCATAGGAGCAGCCATTGTTGCGTGACGTCATTCGGCTGCAACTCGTGAAGTCGGGGTACAAATTTTTTCTCCGAGTTCACAAGTAGGAAATCCGACTTCAGGTGGCGTTTATATAGTTTTTTCTAGTTGGAGGGTTCCGAGTTGCCTGGAACACAGCTTAATACTCTTCAAAGACTGTAGGAATATGACAATTCAATGGCTACTGTCAAACAACAAAATGATTACCGCCCTCAAGTGGTAGCCTATACAGCGTGACGGACAACAAGACTTGAAACTACTGAAAAATGTGCCAGAACATGTGAATTACACAAAAAAAGAAAAGCACATACACAACAAATAAACAACACAGCATTGCATATTAGTCATATGTTTTAAACCCCAAATCTTCCTTGACTCATCAGCCACCATACTTGTGTATTTTTTCTAGTTGTACTTAAACAATTAATGACCCTCATGGTGAACACCAAATGTAATCCTGTGAAGAAGGAAACTGCAGCACCCAGCTTTAATTGAATCACAACTGCTTCTAGTGTGAATTAAAGCCATTAATAAATTAAGTTATTTGAAATTTTAATTTTAAATGGGAGCTTCGGCATTCTCTCAGCAACAAAAAAGCATGCTACTTTGAAACTGCATCACTGCAGTCAGTTGAACTAAAGTAATGCTATACTTACCTGAAGTCAAACAGGAGGAAGAAACCCAGAGGTGACAGTTTAATTGTTTCTACAATGCCATATTTCAGTACTTAATACAATATATAACCCTCGTCCTGATTTAGAAAAGCTTGCACATATTGTATCCGAGCATCAGCATCACTGTTAGGAATGTGGTTTTGTGTTCCTGTGATCCTGTTTAAGTCTGTTTCTGGTTCTGTGTAGCCTTTATTATTATTCCTCCGATCTTTAAGTTACTTCATATCGGTCTTGTCTTGTATCTTAGTTCCTAGTTTGGTGTCTTGGCTCTTAGTCCTGTACCTTAGTCATGTTTAGTGTTCACTCCTGGTCTGTGTACTTCTGTGCTTTTGCCCATGTCTGCTCTGAGTTCTGTTTATCTTGGCTTTAGTCTGTTCCTTGTTATTAGTGTATTCTTGATCTGTCTGCTTGTGTCTGGATTAGTTTGTTGTTTTCATTATTCTGATCTGTTACTACTTACTTTGATATGGTCCATGTCTAGGTTCAGCAACTTGTGTTATGTCTGTTCCCCCTCAGTAATCTGCCTGCCAGCCAGTCTCTCTGTTTTCCCCTTCTGTCTCTCTGCCTCGTTGGTCCTGATCCCGGTCACCTGTGTTGCTCCGCCCTGCTCGTTAGTCCCTGTGTATAAATGTTTGGTGTTTCTGTTCATTCCTTGTTGTTGTTGTTGTCTTATGTTGGATGAGCTGCCCTGTCCCGTGTTTGCGTACCTCAGTTTGTACTTACTGTTGTTGGACTTTGCTGTGTACCAGTGAGAGCTGTTTAGTTTTTGTTGGTTTTAATAAACCACCTGCATTGCATCCTGCTTTTGTGTCTTGTGTTTGGGTCCAACTGCAGCCAACCATGATAACTCATAACCTCCATGTATTAAACAGACCTGAGCAACAGGGAAACATGGTCATGTATGTAATCAAATCGCTGTTTCCACAAGTATAAAGGTGAGACTGTCTTGGATGCTTGCTCCATAATCTCTATAAGACAGGCATTCCCCAATACAGTCTAGTTTAAAACTGTACTATAATACAGGATTAGATGTGAAGCAGTGCACGTTTGGGTAAAAACAAGTCCACTGATTGTTCTCCTCCCTCACCTGTAGCCTCCTGAACGATTTAGCTACCATGGTGGAGAGAGGTGAAGGTCGGCAGCCATCTTTTAGAGTTTGAATAACACAACACTTTCTAAAGTCATTTGCATGGTATTTCAATATTTTTAGCTTTTCACATGTCATTTAATGCAATTAGTCTCTACTGATATATTGTGCAGAAACGGCGCAGCTGGGGTGGAGTTATGCGGTTGGTGACCTGATCAGAGGCAGATGAGCAGACTTTGTAGGGATGATGAGGTCATTGAGAGGGGGCTTTCTCATTTCTTAGTTTGTGTCTCACACAGGAGAAGCTGAGCCAACGGAGAGCTACTCAGAGCTGAAGATGAAGGATTTGATTTTTATGCACCACACTGCTCTATTTTATGGGACTGTATTGTAGTTTATGATTATTATAAGTTTTGTTAAAAATGTTCTGAAAAGTAGCACCAAGAAAGTTAACTAACAAATGAAAATGATTTGAAAAAAGTTGATTTGCACAATAAGAAAACATGCAATGCAATATAGTTTTCCCTCATAAAAAGACATTTCCACCAAAATTGGAGCAAAAATGCCCAGAATGCTGGAAATTACAAGTTTAATGCTCAAAACTTTGGGGGAGGAACCCCAGAACCCCCTCACACTTTTGCAAGGGACTGTATGCATGCTCCATTCTCTTTAGGGGCTGAGCACCTCTAAATGCCTGATTTAGAATGCCCCTGCATTGAAATTAAAAGGAATAGAACTGTAAACTTACAGATTTTTTTTTAAGTGTATGGTAAAGCATGATTAATGATGATTTCCATTGACACGCTGGCAAGGTCACAGAGTCTATTGTTGTCTCCTTTTTAGAATGGCATGTAAAAAGTTAGCTAGCTGTCTTAGCATGAAGCTTGACTGGGTGCATTGTGCACTCAGACATGCCTAGCTACGCGAAGGTTAGTTACATTGTACATGATATCCAGCAAAACTAGTTTTTGTGACTGTGGTATCTGAAGTTATGGTCACACAGCATAAACTAGACTGCTGCTGAATTGTATTGGAAATATACTCTGTCTAGATAATTTGAGGGTATCTGCCTTGTTCGTTTTCTCCTTTAGATGTGACATAGAAGCATAGTACACTCATTGAATTGGCTTTAAGGATCCATTTCTTGCGCCCAAACATAGCGACCCCCATGGCCGTAAGGTGTTTTATTTAAGTTCATTGTGGTTTTAAAAAGAATAACACTCCCACCTTATACCCTTTCTCCATGGGGTCATGGACTCTAAGTAGTCGGGACCTATGCTGGACATACAGTAGCTGTTACCACTTGCACAGGCCCAGTCATATCCCGGTACTATTAGGCAGAATTCCCGTATGAAATAATATTGGTATTTTCTGCTAAGTGGGCTGGGGGGTGTTTTAGCGGCCATGCTTTTACTATTGTAGTAACTTAGCTTGTTCTTATTTTACCATTTTAATTATACTTGCTCTTCATATTGAATTGCTTCCTTCAGTTCTCTTCACTCACAGACCTAAGACTGGTGTGTTCACTGTCGCTTTACCTGGTCCACTCTTGTAAAATATCCATGTGTCCTTACTTGTACTTGTGTTTCTGATAAATGCTACAGTGTGTCAGAAGGGGCGGGGCTGTGCGGTGAGAGAGAGAGAGAGGAGCAAACGCTAGCAGGACTTATGAAACATATTAATTAACTCAAAATCAAACTACATCGGTATAAATGGTTTGTTTAATTTTATATGAAATTATATTGGTCTGATATACCGCCCAGCCCAATAAATAACTTCAATAAAATAAAGTACAAAGTGTAATTCAGTGTGCACTGGAGTATTTTTAATTTTACACGAGCCTGAAAAGGTTTTGATGAATGCCTTGTTTGCTGCTCTGATTTATTGTAAGTCTAGTTCGAACACACTAGAACATGTGCACATCCAACAAACCCGTTGGCATAGTGCTGAATTCAATTCAATTCAATTTTATGTATATAGCGCCAAATCACAACAACAGTTATCTCACAGCGTTTTCATAAAAGAGCAGGTCTAGACCATACTTATGTAATAAAAAGAGGGGGGCTTAGAGTGAAAAATAAGAATGAACTGTCCCCTGAGTAATTAGAATCCACTCAGCAATATCATTCATTGCAATGTTTCAACATGAGGTCTCTCACGCAAACACACAGGTATTGTGAAGCTTATACTGTGAGGTAAAAAGAAACAATCAGCTGTCTTATGCACCTCTGGTAAATAGGTGCTTACTATCAGCTGATTAGTTTTAGTCTATTTCCAACGAACATAGGGAACTGGGGATTAGTCTTGCCTGATTTTATTTAACAAAAACGATTACACAAGAAACAGTTTAACAAATTAAATAATATCTCACAACATTAAAAAGGTTACAAATGTTAAAGTTGATGTATGACTTGAAATAATGTACAGTTATACACTTAAATAAATTAAATAATGTGTGACAGTGTAACAGTAATTGTAATAATGGAACCTGAGATAGTAAGTTAGTGTCATCATTTAAATTTGAAATAACTAGTTGTCATTACTGTGGGATAAGACTGGGAGACAGACAGCCAAAATGGAAGGGGGACTTTCATGTCCTGTAGGGCATGGGCCCGGGGCCTCTACATCAGGTAAATGTAGACTAAGAAGGTCATCACAGGTCAGATGGCAGGTGACGAAAATACGTGCAGCTGAGAGTGTAGACACAAAATAAGAAGCACCGGTAACACTTTCGATGAAGGTCATCGCTATAATGACTTACGCATATAATAACACAATATAAGTTTATACCACTGTGTGCCAAGAATCTCCGACCTGTTCCATAGTACATTATAACCATCGACTCTGCCTCGTTACAAATACACTTTAGTCACAATTTAGAATTAGTGATATAAAATGGAATAATAGCTTATAGTATGTTTAATGTTATAAAGCGTGTCTTTGTTTGTTTTAAGTAAAGTGTAA